>NW_004567128.1:14266888-14310264 GCF_000260355.1 Condylura cristata
ACACACATATACCTATATATGTATATCTAGCCACATACATATCTACATATTATAAATATGACGTGGAAAGGGTATTAGACCCCATATCATTATTTAGCAATACAGAATGTCAAAGTAGATCCTTCAATTCCATTACCACTGACACTCATAAAAATCCATCTCTTTAAAAGATTTGATAACTAGCTGGTAGATGTGTTGTTTATCTTAATCATAGTACTTATTCCATAATATAGATGCATTTTTAAACTATCATATTGTGTGTTTTAAATAACTATATATAATTTATTAATATTAATAACTATATATAGTTATATTTCAGAGAGATCTTCCTCTACTTGCCTGAAAGATTTTTACATTATTGTCAATTCTCTTTTTTAAAGATTTAATTATCTATGCATACAAAACTGTGGTATAGGCCAGAGGTGCAGGGGCAGTGAGAAGATTCATCAGAGACAATTGGGGAACAGAACAGACTGATCAACCAAGTACAGTGCTGAGGGGAGCAGTGGGTGAGACAAAGGAGGTCTGCTGCACCATGTGGGTCACCTTCATGGCTGTGGATCAAACTCGTGCTGAAGCGGCTGTGGCTAGCTTTCTAGTGCCGTGATTTAACCCATTGTGCCACCAGGGAAGGCTCACTTTCAATTCATTTTTAATGGCTACTCCATTTGAAAATTGATTCCAACAATCTGACAACAAACATTTACTCCCTCTACTTAGAATATTGAGGCTTAGGCTGTCTTTTCTTTTCTCTATAAACCAATTCTCTGAATATAGACTGTTAACAAACAGTCTACATTCTGTCACAGAAGAAATTTTGGAATTTGGATGTAAATTTTGCTAGACAATTTGATACTGTGTATGTTCAACTTATTTCAATGCATTAGGAAGTATCTACCCCACACCAGTCACAGGGCTAGTCACTGGGAACACAGCAATGAATTAAGCCATATAAGGCTCCTCCTGTACCTGAAGGTTTGATCTGAACAAGTCTTTGAGACAGTAATTTTTGTGCCTTCCCTTTTAAGAATGAAAAGAACAGGTGCCTTAAGATCTGTCAAGTTTAGCCCACTTGGTACAAAGACTCATCCTCAAAGGCTACCTTCTTGGAAGTGAAATCCAAGTACTTCTCGGACTCCACAAATAACTTATAAGGGGTGCTCCAAAAAGATAGCTTGAAGGTAATTCATATCAGAACTTCAACTTTCATGTCTACTCTTGTCTAAAATTGCCTAATAACTTATAATAACACTTCTTTCACATCACAAAGGAACTGTACACCTCTGTCCATTTCCAGATTGTTCTAAAATATGTTGTTCCATGATATAAAAGGACATGGGAACCCAATAAAGGGAGGGTTTGAAATACTATTTTGAAAGATCAAAGTCCTTAGAGTTCAGATATTTCTGTCCACTCTGTCTTACTGTATTTCTGACCAATTTTAATATTTCACCCAAGTTGATATACTCTTAATTCACAGCATCCAATGACGTATATAGTAGTGATTCTGAATTAAGTATGTTTTATAGAATTGTTACGGGGAAACCCAATGTGACCTGGGTTGCCTGTCTGTGGGGCCTCACCAGCACGCTTAAGATTCAATTGTACTACAACACACACACACAGGTCAATAATGGGTTCAATTACAAATGGGAAAGAAAAGGAACAACCCAGGGAAAGAGAAAGAGAGATACAAGTTAACTAGTGCATCCTACCAGTTCCACTGACTTGGAACCCCAATAGCACAATAAAAACTGATCAAGAGCCAAGCCACCAGCCCCCAGCCATGAGGCCAGGGGGGAAAGAGTGTCTCAGCTCAGCATGTCTCTTCTCTCCCTCTCTCCCCCTCTCTCTCCCCCTCTCTCTCCCTCTCTCTTCCTCTCTCCCTCTCTCTCCCTCTCTCCCTCTCTCTTCCTCTCTCCCTCTCTCTCCTTCTCTCCCTCTCTCCCCCTCTCTCTCCTTCTCTCCCTCTCTTCCCCTCTCTTTCCTTCTCTCCCTCTCTCTCCCTCTCTCTCTCCCTCTCTCTCCCTCTTTCCCTCTCTCCCTCTTTCCCTATCTATCTATCTATCTATCTATCTATCTATCTATCTATCTATCTATCTATCTATCTATCTATCTATCTATCTATCCCTACAGTCTCAAAATGGCCACTTAGCTCTGCCCTTGGGTCCTCTCAGTCCTCCTTTTGGTATTGCTAGGAGTTGTAGCCTCAGGGACTGGAGAAGGAGTGGAGTCCACAAAGCCTATATATGCAGAGTTCAGTCAGCACATCTTTTCCCCCTACCAGACCTATCATATTTTCAAGATGCACTGGGTAAAATCCAGGGATAAATTTTAATTGTTGTCTTTATTGTTGAATGTGTTTTGTACCTCTCTCCAAAAACAGTTAAAGCCTATTTCATTAATTCACATCATGAAACATTTACTCCAGTGGTCTTATTTAAGTGTTATAATATTTATTATCTTCTCTGTTCTGTTAACAAGTAAATAAATATCTTTAAACTTAAAAAGCAGGGCACTCCTTGGTGACTTAATAGTTACTTCTTAGCACTATTATACTAAGGCCTGAGTTGGATACCCAGCCAGGGACCTGACCCCTATGGTGCATCAGCCCACTCCTATCTCACTTGCTGCTCCCCACGCTGTTTCTGGTGAATCCTATCACTCTCCACACCTCTGCCCTGCACCCCAGTTCTTCTACAAAATAAACTAGATACTAAAAAGCCTTACAAAACAATAGATAGCAACTTAACATACTCAAAGGGTTTTGCTAAGATCATTTAAGGAAATTGTGATTGATCAAGAAAAAGCTTGAAAGCCATTGTTCTATATTTCTCAAATTATGGTCTTATGTATTATTAGCTAAGCAAACAAAAAATCACCAGAGGTATGAGTTCAAAAAATATGTATTCATATAGAAATATTCCTCGATCTTACCATATGCTATCCAGTCATTATTTCTGGGGAAACAAAGACCAGGAATTTATTGGTTCAGAATACATCCATGTTTATCTCATCCACATTGTTTGAGAATTTACGTTGAGGTGATAGGGATCATTTTAAGAATTTTTTTCCTGCATAAATACAGGCACCAAAAGATGCTTTATAAAACTTTAGGTGTATAAGACTGTCATGATGGAGGAAACCCAACACTGCTATAGTACCTAGTAGTGGTAGGTTGAATACAAGTTATAGTCAATACAAGTTATCTATCCCTACAACATTTGCAAATTAACTCTATAAAGGTTACACCTTCCTTCTCAGATGTTGAAGATGGAGAGCGTAGTTAATGTTTTCACAAATCCGATGTACCTCTTCAGCTAAATTTAATTTACAAATGGTATGGTAGGTAGTAGAGAGAGCAGGGTGCCTCACAGGGTCCACTGCTGTGATCTTCAAATGAATGTGCACTGCAGTTTATTCAACCTTCTAAGAAGTTCTTAATTAAGGAACCCACTAGTGTGCAGAGTAACAGCCTGGATGTTAACCTTGTTGACACAATGTACAGATACCTTGTAAATATCTTGTACCAATGAATAAAAATGTTGTTTCTAGTTCCTAAATTGGAATTTCCAAATAATGGTCCTTCCCATGGAAATTTCTACAATGGATGTTTGCACAAAGGCTCTGGCTCGCAAAGTAAAGATTTGAAAATATCAAACTTTTTTGATCTCTGTATGTTGTTTTCACTTATTAAGTGAATATGACAGTTCTCTCTTTACCGTAATAGCACCCTCCCTACCCCGGGAGGAAATAACATTTTTGTTTGTCTAAACAGTACCTAATGACTACTCTAAAATTAGAGTTTAAGACCTTTAACTCTAGACTGCAAAGCTCTTTATCCTTGACTCTGATGTTTATCATGAATATTAATTTCTGATCTTAAAGTCAAGCCATGGATTTTTTTATATATTGGCATAACTTTCCCTTGACAATTTTGGTAATTGCCATCATTTCCTCATCAGCAAGGGTTGTTTGTAGCTTGCTTGGCTTAAGGAGGTTGTAAAATCAGCAGCTCTGCATTTCCTCTTTTGTTTCAATGTGAGGTCTGTAGACATGTTTACTCTGAGCAATAACTAGATCTCTAAACTTAAAAGTATTATAGTTTCTATTAGTTCCCTTACATGATAAAGGATTCAATGTATTTTTGTTATTACAGGTTTTAATAGTCACCTTTGAGATTACCTTCTTATTAGGTGAGATTTATGTTTACTTCTCTAGACCCTTTTTCTGTTGTTCACATAAAATATTTCCCCAATGGTATCAATCATTTTCTTTGAAATAGATTCATTGCTGGTATCACATCATCAAATACCAGGATATATATGCTCATATATTTTTTTAAGATTTATTTATTTATTCATACAGAACTGGGGTACAGGCCAGAGATGCGGAGGGTGAGAGGATTCACCAGGGACAGAGCGGGGAGCAGAACAGGCAGATTGAAGAAGTACACTGCTGAGGGGAGCAGCAGGCGGGCGGGTCAGGAGAGGTCTGCCACTCCATGTGGATCTCCTCCTGGTCAGGCTGGATCGAACTATGCTATGCGGAAGTGGCTTAAGCCTCTCAGTGCAGTGCTTTAACCCCCTGTGCCACCAGGGAGGGCCTCTATGCTCATATTTTTAATCACTGTCTAACTTTAAAATTATTTAGGCACTCCACACAGACATACATATATAACAAACACACATACACGTATTTAATATATGCAATTCAATTGGAATATGCAATTTGTTAATTGTGCTTTCAACAAAGATTTACTAAATCTCTCCAAAGCATTAAACCTACACTTTTGTCTGAGGATAGAAAGAAAGATGTAGAGGAGATGAATTGGCCTGAAGATACCACAATCAACCAGGAAAGACAAATTCATAAAGAATCATCTGGATTGCTGTATGGAAAATGCAGTTACAGATATGGAGACAAAGTGCTTTCACAAGCAAAAGAGTCAGGGATTGATTGGTGCACACAAAAGGGTGTGTCGAGCTGTAGGAGATGGAGTTTTCTTGATGAAGAGGTGGGAAAGGCAATGTATTCATTCAGTGGAAGTAGCACTATCCCAGCTGTGGTGAGTTGGGAAAAACAACGGAATGTATATGGTCAGAGTGAAGAGTGCAAGGTCATACATGGGAAGATCAGAAGAAGCTAGAAATAAAATTTGTGGATTGATTTGTGTAGCATCTGTGGATAGAATCCGAGGTGCAGAAGTTTTTTTTTTTTTTTTTTAAAGGATGGAGATGCCAACCCAGAATGTCCTAAATGCCAGAGAATATTATTCGTGGTATTCAGGCATCCAGATAAGTGTTTAACTAATTCTTTTGGAGAGCTTTTCTTGATCAGGCTGCGGCTAAGAATCAAATCCAGAGTTTCTGATCTCAAGAATCTGAGTCTTTTGAGGAGGAATATTAAGTCACCAATTACTGTCTCATATGATAAGTTATGAGAGGAGAAAGAACAGAGTATAATGGGCATATAAATGAGTCATGTAATTCAGAATAAAAATCTGAAAGGTTTCTTGAGGTTATAAGTATTGAGTTCTGACTTAGTAGTAAAGCTTAGCTAAATGAAAAAATGGAGTTTTGGAGAAGAATCTAGGTGGGGAAATAGTATAATTTTAGAATCATTATGCATGTCTTCTAATTTTCTGTGACTGGCAAATTGGCTATGACTTGGGTTGTTCTAAGAGGTAGCTTACAATGTAGGAACTGATCATTTCAGGGACTTGGGGCAGAACTAAAAAGGTAAGACATTATGCTGAAAAGTACAGGGAGTCGGCCCTCCCTGGTGGCGCAGTGGGTTAGAGCACTGCACTAAGAGGCTAAAGCCACTTCCACATGAGTTCAATCCCTGCCTGCCCCGGAGGTGACCACATGGTGTGGCAGATCTCTCCTGACCCAACCGCTGCTCCCCTCAGCAGTGTACTTCATCTATCTTCCTGTTCTGCTGCCTGCTCTGTGTGTGGTGAACCCTCTCACGGTCCCTGCGCCTCTGGCGTGGACCCCATTTCTGTATGCATAAATAAATAAAATCTTTTAAAAAAGTACAGGGAGTCAATGTAGAACTTTAAGCAAGTGACTGACAAATTAAAATTTTAATTTAGGTGAGCTAATTTGGCAGCAATGTGTAAAAATAAATGAAAGGAGGTTCTGGAATATTGTCTACCTATGGTGTCTTAAGATTGGGCTCCCCAAGAAGCTGAATACAAGGAAGTATGTCTAAGGAAATGGGGAAGAGTGATATGGTAAAGAGAAGGAAGTCAATCAATAAAATGTGTACTATAAGGGCCACTGTTCCTGTGACCAGCTGGAGATTATGTCCATTGGAAAGCACTGGGAGAAAAAGTGGATGTGCCCTCCGAGTTATATCGTCCAGGGGGAGAATAAGCTGAGTTTTTAATTCACGAACTCCTCATTGGCTTCCTTCCGGAACCATTAGCTCTCAAGCATTTCTGGTTTTACCGTCATGCCAAGCTTGAAGACCAGAAAAAAGCCCTCAGACTGAAGGTTTTGGGTGTGTATTAAGTGGCCTCATATGGTTTTCATGGGAATAGGGCATTGGCATCATTAGCTACCAGGGCAGGCTCACCAGTTGGGAAGTGTTAATGATCTAGACCTATGTTAAGATAGTGGGAATGCAGAGAATACTTGGTGAGCTACTTAACTATCACTTTTATAGGGCTTGACAGTGGGTTCAATATTAGGGATAAGTCATGAATGACTCCTCCACAGAGATGAGATAGCTATTGCAAATACCATAAAATGCCTTTTTTTAAAAGCAAACAAAGAGGTTTCAGTATATATGTGAAACCAATATTGTGCCCTCTTTCTAATCTATCTGTTATAAGTAAGTTTTATGTTATAGCAATATGAACACTTACTTAGAACCAGAAAACATGAATTAGTTGTTAAATCTTCAGCTTTCTAACAGTGTGAACTTTTTTCTTTTATTAATTTTTATTTTTTTTACATTGTTCATTTTTTACAGTATTTGACTTCTCCTCTCAGGTGTAGTCCTGTAAATATCCCACCACCACACCATCTAAAAAGCATCACCATGGCCCCTGTGCACCTCCTACCCCTGTTTTGATCCCTTTTCCTTCCCCTCCCCTGCTTTAAGCCTCAGATCATCTAGTAGAAGCTTGATAAATTGATAAAGGTATTTTAATTCAGTTTAATTAACTCTTATACAAGCTTGAAATCCAAAGGCAAAAAAGAAAAAAGCTGCAAACAAATCTTTCCTGGACTAATAAATATCTGTACTTAACATATATTTTATGTACTCTTTCTTTACCAAAATAAAAGGTATATTTGTTAAAGCCCTATTAATAGACTAAATCTTAATAAATATACATGCACATGTTGATTACATATTTAACATATATTTTGATCATACATAATATATAAATATATATGTAATCAGTATCTATTTTGATTAAATATATATTTAATATATAAACATATATAATATATATTACCTTGAGAAAAAAAGAGAATAGTATATATATAGTATATGTAATATATATTACCTTGTGTTCCAAAAGAAGAATAGTAGCGTGTGAGGCTTTTCTTTGGCTATACTCATAACTTGCACACCATCATAAAATATGGTGCATTCTGTTGAACAAGTCAAGTTACAAGGCTACTCTAGACTGAAGAGTTAGAAAAGTAGGTTACTTCCTGTTGGGGGAGCTACAGAGGGGCATTGTGTCAAGAACGTGGATACCAGCCTGGTTCTCCATGACTGCAGATGAGAATTCAGGTCAGGAAGCCCATATATGAGGAACAGGAAGGAATCTTCACATGAGGCAGCAGGAGACACAGGTAGCGACAGCAGTAGCGTTCAGCAGGGCCAGTCCCCGGACTCTGTCCTCAGCAGTGGCTCTGTGCTCCATGAGTGCCGAGGGAGAGCCCCAGAGGAAACCACCCCCCCATCCCCGCCCTGCCAGAGGATCCCTATTAGCTCTTAAATACTCTGTAGACAAAGCTAGCACAGGGCCAAGTTTAAGCCTTGTTTACTGAAATATGTGTCCAAAGTGCGAATTACACATCAAGGTTATGTGTTAGTTACAGCCTTCTGCTGCACATGCGCACTACATCTCAAGGGTACCTGTTATCTACTAGGGCGCCTGCGCTGGAAGGTCATGGCAAAAAAAAAAAAAAAAAAAAAAACACTGAGAAACTATGAGCAAACTCTTGTTTTCCCATGCGCCCTAGACTGCTCAAACCTGGGCAGTAGAGTGTGGAAACAGCCTAACTGAGAGGAGACATACGTAACTTGACTGAAAAATAAACCTTTATTAAAGGCCCTTCATCGCTTAGGAGACGCTACCTTTCTCTTTCAATTTATTACATGATGTTAGCTACCTCAAAAGTTTTAAAGAATAGAGAAGAAAATAAACAAATATACTTCAGAATTTTAAGCACCAACTGGCATATATTTCAGAAGAGCAGGATTTTGGAGAAGAGAAGTAGATGAATTATTATTTAGGAGCCATAGTAGGAATCAAGAACAGCAACACCTGCTCCTCTCTCTGAAGTGTAAACTCTGAGGAAAGAAATAGGCACCACTTGAGAGGCTGCAGGGGAGTGATAATTACTGAGGCAAGCCAGGTTCTATTGGGTTAATTGCAAGAAGAGGAAAGCTGATGATGTAAGGTCTTTAGGTGACTATGTGAATATTATAACAAGGCACCGGTTTGAGACATGAGGTAGGTGTGGGCTCTGGATATGAATGAATGAATGAATGAATGAATGAATGAATGAATGAATGAATGAGTGAATTAAGGAGTATTATGGCAATACCAGTGCAGTAAAAATGTATGGATTTGGTGGGAGAAGGGATATTTATAATTTTGGCATCAATTTATGAAAGTAGGCTGGCAGACATGAATTCAGTCCTCACTTGAAGAGCTTGACTCCCTTGGTTGAGGCTGTAGGATCTAGTTGTTACTTTATGCCTAGTTGATCGTGAACCAGACCTTCAAGTCCCAATGTTCATTACTAGTCCCAGGTTTCTCGTTAATCTTCACATTTCCAATCCAGCTCTTAGGAGTTGTTTCTCCCTACAGCTTCTCAAAGTGATGTTTATAAAATATAAATCTGACCTTGTTGCTTCCTGCTTAAAATCCTGAAGTGTTGGGGGAAAGGACTATGGTACTTTAGTGGTAGAGGAGATACAGTAACATAAATTTAAGGAGGTGTGAGCCTATTCATTTAAATCATATATAATGTTATAAACAAATGTGACCTCAGTAAAATTAAGAAATAAGTGCTGGTTTCTCTTTTTTTTCAGGATAAAATTTAAATTCTGCCAAGGCACAAAGACTCATTATTTACCATCTCTCTTTTGCTGCTCTTGGAACCACTTTTTCTGTTGTATCAGCCATTCAGCATTGTTTTGTTTCTTAAAGCTTCCTGCTTGCCTGCTTCTGTGTTGGTATCCGTGCTATGAAAACTATGTGTCATCTCTGTTCTACCCTTTTCATTTAGTTAACTTTTTTTTTTTTATAACTGTAGCTTAATATAACCACATTGTATGTGTTTTTGTAAAATTCTTTTGAAACATCTCGATTAGCTAGCTGAAAGTTTCAGAAACACCTTGTCAAGTTCTGCAGGTAATGGCTACCCAGCTAAATCCAGGATATTTCTCTTCAAAAGGTATGATTTTTTTCCTGAAATCTGGGAAAGCACAACTGTTTCCTTTGGAAAGTTCCAACATTTTATTCATGATCAACACTAAAATAATCTTGATGAACTAAGCAGAAGAAGTAAACACAATAGGAGATATGAATAGTCTTTACAGCAGAGAAGAAAAACATGGGAAGTATGAATGGGAACTGAGATTAAAAAAAATACATGTGTACAAGAGAGCCTAACTGTAAAATTTGAGTCATCATGTGAACTGTCAGTCACTGGACACACAATTGTAGTTTGTTTTGATACCTAGAAAACTTTGTCATCATTTGTACACCTTTCCCCTTGATGGAAACCTTTATCCAGTCTCTGCAGGCACGTACCGTATTTCACTTAATATAAGGCAGCAAATATCATAAGAGACACAATCAATATCTGTACTAATAAACTATGACACAAAGCTTTTCTTATCCCAGCAATTGTAGCAGACATTCCAGTTTCAGAGATGATGAAAAATGTATTTTAGAGTTGATGAAATACAAAAATAGATGAAAACAGACAAGTAAATCATTAAATGCATGCTTTTCGAAAAATCTCCAAAGAAAGCCATGACCTTCCAACATTATGAGAAATAATTTAAAAACTAAATTCACTGAAACCACTGGACCTGTATTTGACAAGATGTTTCTGAATCCTTAAGTGTAAATTAAGTGACTTCAAAACACATGATGAAGGTCATTATCTCCTATTCTATAAAGTGAGATGTTACCTGTAACCAAACTGATAAGTTGCAAATTATGTTTAGCTGGGAGGGATGCAAATTAGTTCTTTTCAGAAGAAAAGAAAACCCCAAAGGCCACAGTTCTGTTGTATTATAGGACATTAGTCAGTTTTGTATTTAACTTGCTTTTTTTTTTTGGGCAAAAAAAAGGTGCAACAAGGCACTTCCTTGAAGAATAATCAAACTGGCAGGATTTCACCTTTTTCACCCCTAAGCAGTATCCTATAGTGTGTGTACATCACCTTTTCTTTATCCAGTCATCCATTTATGGGGGCTTAGCTTGTTTCTAACACTTAGCTGTTATAAATAATATTGCAATGAAGATGGGGAAGGTGTGTATGTATTTTTACATTAGTATTTTCATATTCTTTGCATAAATACCCAGAAGTGGGGAGAGCTGGATTATATGATAATTCTATTCTTAATTTTTGAGGAATCTCGGTACTGTCTTCCATAATGGCTGTACCAATTTACATTCCCACCAACAATGTGTTGGTGTCCCTTTCTCTTCAAATAGTTTTTATTTCTTATCATTTGCACAACAGCCATTATAACAGGTGGGAGGTCATCTCTCATTGATCTCATTGCTATTTTGATTTGCATTTTCCTAGTAATAGGTGGTCATAAAAATGTTTTCATGTGCTATTTGGCCATATTTGCAGACTTATTCATGGATGGTACTAGAGGATATTATACTGTCAGAGAAAGGCAAACACTGTATGACTTTATTTGTATGCGGGAGATAAAGAAACAGATGAATAATCAAAGCAAAACAAAAGCCAGTGCTTAGACTATAAGAATCAAATAGAGACTACCAGAGAAGGAAGAGCAAGGTTGGGGCAAATGATGCCAAAGGGGCCAGTTGCATGGTGATGGACGTACACTAGACTTGTGATGGCCAAAATAACTTGGTGTGTGTGATATGTGTTGAGTTAAAATGCTTTACACCTGAAAACTACCTAATGTTTAAACCAATGCCACTTCAGTATGAATTTAATAAAACAAAAAGACTAATGTAATAATGTCAAGTACTAGACTTAAACTTGTTTGAAATGAAAGGTAGGAGAGATTTTAAGCATTGGCATGAGCTAGTGGAAAAGTACTGGCGGACATTAAGGGGGAGGTTGGTCAATGTGTTAGGCCATCTGTGTTTGCTAATTGGTACTTAGCCAAGTTAGACTCCTACCCACCCACAGAGACTGGGAGACAGGAATGCCATCCTTCTTGATGATTACATTTCAAAAGCATGGCTCCCAGGTGCTTGAGAAATACATTCCTGTCTTGTAGAAGATTTACATCTCAAAGAGACAGAGCAAGAATTTACAATTGCAAGTTTTCTAGTTTTCTAAAGTGAGTGTGCTAAGAAAAGAAAGGTAGGGGGTGGAAGGCTATAATCAGGAAGAAACCTGTCTAAAGTTTAGTCAAGCTAAGGGAAACATTAAGGCCTTTTTGGTCAATTTCACTGATGATACATACCAGTCTCTAGAATTATTTTAGAACTGTCAGTCATCTGATTCTTTTTAAACACTTGATGCGGGTTCACTGTAGTTGTATGAAATTAATGTTTTATACATTTGTCAAAGTTATATTGACTTTTTTCCCTCCTGTGAGAGTTAAATGAACAAACAGAAATCAAAGACACTGAAACGAGAAAACAAAACAGAACAAAATAGCAACAAGAATGCACATTAAAATACAAATTTAGAAAGGGCAAAAAAATCATTTCTGGAATCTGACTAATGAGACAGCATGGAGAAGGCTAATGGAGTAAGGAGAGGAATAAATGGAAATAATTGTCTTTGGAATGTGAACATTAACATAATGGAGAGCAATGAATAAAAAGCATGACAATGTTAAGTACTTTATGCCATTGTCCCAAGAGGCCCTCAGCTGAAAAATCAGACCACGGAAACCCACTTCAAATCATAAGAAATGTATGTGATAATAAAATAATGAGAGAGCTCAGGAGAATCCGAGAATCAACAATTTATTACCACCTCTTAAGTAGCTTCTCATTCTCTTCCTAAATTTCCTTCCTAAATTCAAAAGTTAAGTTGAATTCTGACTGAGACATAAATGAAGCTTGTACCATTCGTTTCCAAACTTCCAAGAGAAAGCTCTATCTTGAAATATTTAAATAATTCCAGGCATTGCTATTTATTTAAATTTATAAAAGTCCTTTTCTTTGTTACTCAGAGTTTAATTTTGCATTGTTTAAGTAAATAACAGAAAAATCTCATTTCCATTTGCTAAGTTTTTGTTTTTCCCCATGAAATTTTGAGGACTCTCCAAATAATTGGAGTAAAATGGAATATGGCAAATTGCCTCTTAGAGGGACTGTTCCCAATTAGAAATTGTCAAAAGTAGAGATCAAAACAGTATATAATGGTTTCCAACTAATTCTTGGGTGATGGTGCGGAAAGATTTTTGCTTTGACTACTTTTATCTCACAATTAATTTTACCTCTTTCTCTAAGCATAATAGAAAATGTGTACATGATAAGCTCATAATAAATGAAGATTGAGTTTTAAAAGCTACTACTTACTTTATTTCTGGTCTAAATATAATCAATATTAAATAAGCAATAAAGAATATGGCAGAGTCACATTAATTTGTAGTCTAAAACTGCCATAATAGAGCTATCTCAGGAATAGGGCTTTGCAAAGATTTGTTTTTAGGAATGCTTGTGTCTTAAGTCAATGTAGTGAGTACTATCCAGTAGAATTGGGTGTAATGAAGGGTGAAAATAGTCTCTGTTTGTACTGTTTAGTGCAATAGCTAGTAGCCATATAGGGCTGTTAAACAACATGAGATGTGACTCATAAAATGGAATAACTGAATTTTAAATTTTGTTTCATATGAATTAATTTAAATAGCCATCATTGGTTGCCATAGGCTGCCATATTGAATAACACAATCTTCTTTTATAGGTGCTTAAGGATTGAAGACAAATATTTAACATTTTTAAAAACCAAAATTTAGCCTGACCTACTAGTTCCTTGATACATTTGAACGAGGAATTCCTTTTTATTCTGAGTAAAACATTAGGAAACACTTCTTTTTTAATCAGCAATATGGAGAACTAAGATTTTTAAAAACCATTTACATCTTTCCTATTTTATTTGCTCATTTATATATTCATTCATCTGGCATCGCTTGAGCTATGTGCTAAGTACTGTTGCGATTACAATCTTGTTCATTTATTAAGCTCTTTTTAATGGGAGAGGCAGAT
Organism: Condylura cristata; assembly: GCF_000260355.1. Classification (NCBI taxonomy): domain Eukaryota; kingdom Metazoa; phylum Chordata; class Mammalia; order Eulipotyphla; family Talpidae; genus Condylura; species Condylura cristata. The sequence continues at coordinate 14,280,534 of NW_004567128.1, forward strand.
TAGTGAATAAATAATTACAAACAGTCTGATAGGTTCCAAGAAACACAAGAGTGTGATGCCAACGCATATGTCAAGGGGTAACTTGCCAGAGGGGGGCTTGGTGGGCATTGGATATTACCTGGTGGAAAAGAGGACCCTTTTTCATTTTTTATTTTTCTTACTCTTCTTCCTGGTGTTTGCCACTTTTCCTGTCTTTTTCAGGCTAAGACCTTGTATCATCTTGGCTCAGATCCTTCTGGTTGTTTCCTTATATCCTATGTCAAAGAAATTAGCTCAGTTTCTACAAGTTGACTTGAGAATTACATGCAGTAATTTTCTGCTTCCTTTAGGCCAAACCTCACCACTCTCCCTGTCCAAAACTCTTTATACTCCGACATACACCAGAGAATCTGGGATCATTCTTAATTTAAAAGTACAACTTCTAATCACATCCAGGAGATTAAAAGCAACATGCAGATGTTAACCACAGAGAAGCTTAAATTTTATTGTATTATCTACAGTATTCTCAAAATCACCCTCAAAATTTCGACCTAAGGACAGAGAGACACCTTCCATCTTTTAAACCTCAATAAAACACAGACACATTTATGCTCAAATACCCACAAACACACAAACATTCACATTCTCACACACTCACTTCCACTTCCTCAGTCTTTTCCCAATTTGGTCAACCGTCCAAACCAGTTTCTCTCCAACCTTCTCTCTTTCCTAATCCATTCTCCATGAGGTAAGGGATCTTCTAAAACATAAATCTCCTTAAGTCCCTCCCCATATTAAACTGTTCAAGCCTTCTCTCACGGCTTTCTTTGTGTTCTCTTGAAAAATCAGTTAAAAAAAAAAAAAACTATATAAAGCATTCAGTAGGCTTCACTATATGTTAGGGAACAGAAGTACAGAAGTGAAGTGAAAGGGTCATGCACTAAAATGATGTGCACACCAGTAGATATGTTACCCTGTGACAAAGAAGGTGCTCCAGGAAACTAGTGGTGCCATGCCAAGGAAGCTGAGGAGATTTAGCAAAGTCTGAAACAAATATCCTAGTAAAATTGATGTTTGACCTTGTCTTTGAAGGATGAGTAGTAATCTGGGAGACAGCCAAGGGTCAGAAAATCATTGGAGGCTAAGGGAAATGTATGTGCAAATGCTTGGAGCTATTCATTTCCATTGTGGGTTCCAGAGATGAGGAGGACAGTGTGATTCCAGATAGATCAGCAGATGAGTCTGTGTAAGAACAGTGTAACGGCTAATGATAGAATTAATTCTATAGTAGTAAGAAGTTGTTTTTAACAAACACAAATTGATTCCAACCTGAGAATCAAGGTTTATTTCTATCAAGGTAAGGAATTGTGATTTTATCTTACATGGTCTGTTGGTTATCAGATATTTTTGTTTACACCAGAGGCACATAGAAAGATTTTTATAATTGTCCATGTCCTGTTCAGATTACCTCCAGAGGTTTGCATTTGACTGATCTGAGATGAAGCCTGGGATCTGATTTTAAAATGTTTCTGTGTTTTGCTTGTTTGTTTAAAACTCCCCTAGTGATTCTATCACAAAGGTAGGTAGGAAAGCAGTCACAGCTTAAGACTAATTGTCAGAAGCCCAACATAAGACATTGAAGCTATACCCTTGAGGTCTCTGTGCATACTTCTGAAAACAGAGAGTCAAGAGAGGTTTGGTGGGAGAGCCATTCCAAAGTAATTCTAGAAGCAGTGAGAGAATGACATGGGACAACTGTGTGTCCCTTATCCCTGCTTCTCCAAGATTGGTCTCGAAGAAGAAAGGAAAGAGGCTTTCAGATCTCCGTGATACTGGAGCCATAGGCTAAGTTTTAGCTGGTGAACAGGAGATGAGATGAACTAAAACAAACAAAAAAACAGATGTTGAGACAAGCTCAGGTGTTTGGAAAGGGGGTGAGGGCACGGGGGAGACAGAGAGAAAGAAAGATATTGAACATCCAAGTTGTTATATTAGCCAAGAAGTTACAGGTTTGGGGATAGAGATAAAAATAATCAATTTGAAATGGATGAGTGTAAGGGGCACCAAGTATATCATGATTACTTCCTACTTCTCTAGCATCACTTTATTCCAACCCAACGAACCACTGTGTGTACCCTCACTTTTTCTGAACATCTTAAACAGCCCCCTCTCCTCCTTTGTGAAAAACCCCAGTTCCCTTAAGACATTCTCCAGCCTTATCAGTTCCCAAATATTTTTTTTCTACTCTGCTGAGTGTTGAATGTTTTTGCTTATTAGAGCTTATTTTATGTTTGAGTTGAGAAATATGCTTCAATAAGCACCATGGAGTCACAGAATATGGCAGTATTAATGATCTCTCTTTTCTTGAGCATAAAAGAAAAAGTCAGATGTGGTCAGTTTCATAGATGACCTCAAGATCAGTATAATTTCTTTCCAACTTCGTTGTTGCAGAATGTTCAAAATATAATACATTTTGAAAATCAACAGTTAAAGGCAGGTAGGAAGCCTAAGCATAGGTTATTTATTTGTGATATTGAATTAAAAACTACAAAAATATTTATGTAAGAGTCTTGCTATAATTTCTGTGGAACTAAATCATACTTCTAGACGAAGTTCTTCAAACCTCCGAAAATGTTTTTGGGATCTTGTGCAACAGTGGTTGAAAGCTTGACTCCAAGTTTAGAAGGATAACAGGGTTGCCAGGTTTTCACTGGTGTCAAACATATTCTAGAAATGATAACAAAGTAACTTCATAGGCACCAGTGTTAACATGACAACAGACACCAGTGACTCCAGTTTGTACTTTATTTAACCCTTCAATGGTCAGGGGATTCATGCTTTCTAGTAATTCATCTAGAAATTAACTACCTTTGGCTTTTGTAGTATTTATCACAGGTACTTAGTTCATTAATATTATCTTTCATTGGCTGTCTTTCCTTCTGAAGAATATTTTCATATAAAAATGGCTTGTTTTAGGGTAGCATCTGCTGATGCATGACAGAATTAAAAAGCATTGTTGCTGTGACAACAATCTCAATCAGAAGGAAAAACCTTATGGAGCATCATAAATTTACCAAAATTTATGCGGCAGGTACCATACTGTATATCTGTTAATTTGTTTCATTCCCTGAGGGATCACTAGAGACTATTTAAGTGAAAGAGGACATGATTGGACGCTAAATAACAGTCTATCTTCTGGAAAGGTAGAGAAATCTTTCAACCTTAGCAGCATTCTCATTTATTCGTATGTGTGAATTTATTCAATAATTAAGATGCCACCTTCAATATGCATGATATTTTAAAGTTTTTTTTTTATTCAATATACTTGTCACATATTTGCTTTTTAGTCCTTCAATAATCCTGTAAGGTGGCAGTAATATATATATATATATATATGCTCTTAATGAAACCCTTTCATACTACAGCATCTTATTTATGAGATAAGCTTAGGAAGCAAGTAATGTTAATATTATCTCCATTTAAATAATAAGAAAAAGAGTCTCAAACAGGTTAAGTGACCAAGCAACCAGCTATTTGAGTAGAACTGGAAATCACACTAAATCTTGTTAGTCTAGCGTTGTGTTGATACACAGAAAATATTCAGTGAAAATTTGAATTTTAATTCATAAGTTACATAAAAACAGCAAGTAGACACCCCAACAAATTCTGGTTTTCTTTTGACAGTGTGGCCTGTTCTAACGCAGGAGAGGTTTTATACTCTAGGAGAAGTTTGTTTTGTGGCTGTATATGGTCAGGAAGAGTTTACTTCACTAATGGAAATCATCTAGATATCTCAAACTTAACCTGTTTGAGTGGGAATTCCACCACTATACGGGATTAAAGAACCAGGGGTCCTGTATGCTGTACATTATTTGGAAAGAAGGAACACATTTTATCCTACATGAATTTTATATTTCCCTTTGTTTCTATTAGTACAAAGCTGCCTACCTCCAATAATTATTGATAGGTATAATGTAAAAGGTATTAATATGAAATAATGACAATGATTGAAGCAAGCATAGTGCTCACTGTTTATTTACTTCACAGAAAGATGCCATTGAAACTATATAACCAATTGGCAGGCTCAAAGAATAACCTTATGCAAATTCACAATGTAATTACCATTTTCACAAATTTGGTACATGTTGAAAATGTCATTTCAATCAGGGCTAATCATAATATGACAGGAATAACTGTGATACCATAAGTGATAATGTTATGCTGCTCACTTTTTCTAAATTTGGTGGCAAATATGCAAAGATAAAACTTTCAAAGAGCCAGTGAAATATGTTCTAGAGTTTTCCTCTTTAAAAATATTTTCAGGGAAATATTCATCTTTATAGAGCAACACTTATTTTGATTTTTTTTATTAATCCCTTAGAATTTTTGTCCCCTTTACATGCACATGACAAAGAACAAGGAATAATTTATATGTGCTAATATAATACTTAATTCTCTATTTCCATCTATATGGATATATACTAGTAAATGTATTAAATACTAACTTTGTAAATGTTGCCTCTTCATTTTTTAAGCAAGCATGCTCCTTACTGTTAATGAGTAAAGTAGTTCAAAATTACAAGCTAAGGGCTTCGGCATAAAGCTCAATGGATGCTTTCATTTCATTTATCACAATGTGACTTTGCAATGAATGCCCTTTGATGCTATCTCCCTGTGAAGAAATAGGTTAATGGAGAATTCCTAATTTCATTACTTATTTTAATGGATCTCACAAAGTTTATGACATTTTTATTTTAATTAATTAGAATTCATCTTATCTTGCACTTTTCTAAGGACAAGTTAACAAATGACGTAAAAGCTACCTGCCCCATCCATTGGGGCGCTTCAGTAAAGAGGGTTGTGTAAGTTGGGGCTAGACTGGGGCCAGCTCTGGATGAGTACCATGCAGGGGAAGGGGAAGGTGTGGCGCACTCTCTGCCAACAGAGAGACCCCACGATATATCTTCTTCTGGACCCTTAATTCTTCCCCCTCGCCCGGCACCTCTCTCTCTCTCTCTAGCTTGCCTCCTCTCTGCTGCCCCCCCCCAGTCCATTATGGCAGTTGCTTAAATAGCATTCATTGACCAATCAGAGCACTGCTCACATGTACATTGGCCAATCAGAGCACTGCTCACGTGTACAACAGGCGGGTTTGGCTGCTGAATCATGGGGCTGGGGTCCCAGGCACCCCGACAGAAGGTACCACAGAGAGAAGAGGAGTGGGTTTTCTTTTTGTTTAATTTTCTTGTTTTGGGGGAGGTTTAGGTAGAGTGATATTAACACAAGCTAGAAATAGATGCAGTTACTCTGAATACCTCAAATCAGGGGGTCCTTTGCTGTGCTGAGTAGGAAGTTTGAACCTGTATTCTAGAGCTCATAGAAAATTAAGAATTTACCCAATTCTCCTGAAGTTGGATGTGAATTTCATGTGCATTTATCTGTATTTTCTAATAGGGAAAGAATATACAGCATTTATCAGATTTTCCTAGGTATATAAAACCAACAAAAAGGTTCTGGATCACTGTTATTTTGTATTAATTATATTCAGTACAAATGGGAAAAATAAACACTTTCTCAGGGACAAAAAAAATCATAAAGACCTTAATGAGTTTACTTTGATTTATTTTATTGCCCTCTTCCCCTAGAGTTTACTTTGCTTTCTACAAAAAAAAAAAAACATAAAATAATTTTAACCCAAGTATAATCCAAAAATAGCATTATGAGAATGAAGATGATTCTCTTTTCTTAAGTAAAATATTAAAAATAGATTATTTATGTTTAATATCTCATAATTATGGAAACTAGAAGTTGACATGGTCATGTTGAAAATCTAGCAATCATTGTTGTCATTGAAGTATTATTGCTTCCTATAGAATTTTAGATGAATTCCTTTCCTTGCCAAAAAAAGTTCAATGTCTTTCATGACTAAAACTGCACAGTAACTGCAAACAAAGTGATGTTGACTTTATGCATGATGTGTTTTCTCAACTATTATTTATTTATGAGATTTCTAGTATTATGAAAGTAAAAGATTTGTAGGAGATTTTGATTATACTCAGAAAATGGAGAATTAAGGAGAATTCCTTTTACCAAATACATATAGTCCCTAACACAAACTGAATTCTATTTCTAAATAAAGAAGAGAGAGAATTTTGCCCAAAGGCAGGAGTGTTTTTTTTTTTTTTCTGAGATGTCTTAGAAAGTGTCAATGACCTAACCTCCTATGACACCATCCTCTGTGAACACTAGATCAGTATTCTCCATCAGTTCCGCTTCCTCTGGTCACCATCTATTTACTTAGTTTTTATTACTTTATATATTTTTATGTCATTCTTCGTTTTTATACAATATATGCTTTGTCATCTTGGGTGTAATTCCCTGAAATTCCTGCCATCAGTTCACCTGTGCACTATCACCATTATCCCTTACGCTCTTCCCACTCCTATTTGGATCCTATCCCTTGCTCCCCCTATGTAGTATGTCTCTGGATTATTGCCTGTTGATTCTGGTTTTTACTTTATTATGACTTCCCCCTCCCCCCCAACCCCTTCTTTGGATCCCCTACATTCTTCCTATAGGTGAAACCATCCGGTATTTTTCTTTTACATTCTAGCTTATTTCACTGAGCAGGATCCGTTCCAGCTTCATCCATGTTGCTGTGAATGACATGCGTTCATCTTAAGTCTAAGCACTACCACTAGAAAGGCTGACTTGGCTTGGCTCCCTGGCCAGGGATCTCAACCACATATGGCCCAGCAGCCCACTCCTGTTTCACCTGCTGCTCCCCTCAGCATTGTATTACAGCAGATCTGCCTGTTCTGCTCCCCACTCTGTCTCTGGTGAACCCTTTCACCCCACCCACACCTCTCACCTGCACCCTAGTTCTATGCTAAAAATTACATAAATATATAATAAATAAAAAGGGAATTAGCACCTTTAAATAAATAATTTATGGGGGTACACTGGTTTAGACCATATACATTTCTGGGGTACAGCTTTATAACTTGAGCTCTGCACAGTTGATATGATACTCGTTGGCCAGTCTAGGTGCTGTGTGCTTCTCTCACTTCCCGGGGTCTTGTCTTTGGTGCCCCCACACCCCCTTCCATCCTTGCTTCTTCCTGTGATCTTTCTCTGTACTTACACACTGAGGAGACCTCGCCCCCACTTCTCAGCTCAATGTCCCAGCATCATCTGGAGTCACTCATGTGCCCCGATGTCCTCACTTACCCACCCACTCAGTCTCCTGGCCCTGCTCACTTTTCCAATTAAGGATTTTCCTTTGTTCCATCTCTTCTCTCACTCCTAGCACTGTGCCCTGGCTCAGATTATTAATTGACTCTCTTTTTCTGGTCTACCACAAAAGCACAGGAGATAATTTTTGGATTTACAGAAGGAGACAATTTTTGGATCTTGAAGCACCTCTTCCACTTTCAAGTGTCTAGACTTTTATACAACAAAGACTAGTTGTTTTCCTCATTTCTTACATACTCACATTTTCAATTTTATACCGTTGCTTTTTATACACATGGCTCCTATACAATGCATTTTCATGTTATTATACAGTGAGCTTTTAAATTTTTGAAGTCGGCTAGTGTAAACCAAGCTATTACATTGGCCTTTTTCTTTACTTATGGAAAGCATTCATTTGTTGTAATTAAAAATTGCTTGATATTGGTTTTGGCAGTTTTGTATTTAACTCTGTGTGGTCTATCCTTAATTATTTCTTGGTTCTCCTCTTTTTCTCATAGCATCAGAAATCTTTCCATGTGGACAGATATTTAGATTCATTTATTGGTATTGTGGTCACTATGCATTGGCCTCAAGTATTTTGATGTAGACGGTGTGTCTTAACCATCCAGCCAGTCCTTTCCAGGAGAGATAGCACTTATTAATTATGTTTGTGCCCACGGCACTTAGCATGGAATCTGCCACATATAAGCTCTGTATAAACATTGTTCAGTTAATCAAGCTATCAAAGTTCACCTAAGCATAAAATTCCAGCAGACAAATGCAGTTTTTCAAATTTTCTTTTGTTTACACTATTTTATTCCTTATGTAGTTATTAAAAAAAATTATTGGCCCTCCCTGATGGTGCAACGGGTTGAGCACTGCACTGCAAAGCTAAGACAAGCCTTGGCTATTTCAATGCCAGTTTGATCCCCACCCAGGAGATGATCCACATGGCGCGGCAGACCTCTCCTCTCTCACCCACTGCTCCCCTCAGCAGTGTACTTTGTCGATCTGCCTGTTCTGCTCCCCACTATGTTTCTGGTGAATCCTCTCACCACCCCTGCACCTCTTGCATGTACCCCATTTTGTATGCATAAATAAATAAATCTTTTTAAAAAAACTTTTATTTCATATTAATTTTTGGGGTTACATTTTTTTTTGCTCTGTTATATGGGCAAAGGACTTAAATAGGCCTACTTTGAGAAGGCCTACATATATTTGAAACTTCAAAGCCATGATCATATAGCACTTTATACCTGTGAAAATGACCAAATCAAAGGATGTGGTAAAAATGGCCCCCTCATTCACTGCTGGTGGAGATGCAACCTGTATAACCCCTGTGAAAAACAGCATGGAGCTGTCTCAAGAAAATAAAAATGGGGCTTCTCTGGTGACACAGGAGGTTAGGTCTCAGCACTATTAAGCTGTCTGCAGCCACTGAAACACAAGTTCAGTCCCAGCCAAGGAGCTGATTCACAAGGTACAGCAGACCTTCCTGTCTCGTCCACTGCTCCCCTCAACAGTGTATTTCACTTGATCTGCCTCTTCTGCCCCTCACTCTGTCTCTAGTAAATCCTCTCACCCCCACACCTCTGGCCTGCACCCCAGTTCTGTTTGCATAAATATTTTTTTAAAAGCAAAAGAAAACAAAATTGGATATTCTATATGATTCAGCAATATAGCTATTAGATATTTATCCCCACAATATGAAAAGGTTTATGTCTAAGTTCATAGCAGCACTGGCCACAATTGCCAAGGCATGCAGTTGCCTTTCAACAGACAGTGAGATTGTGGAATATATACACTTATTTAAATGTAATTGGTAGGGATTACTGCTATGCTTTTGTCCTAATTCTAATTCTTGTCTTCAATTCTAAACTTTTTATTTTAACGACTATATATTTTCTCTGTACTTAAAAAAAATAAAAAGTCAGATAATATGTAGATAAAATCAGACATCATTTATATTGTTTGATATATTTCCCAGGACCATTCCAGTCATCCTCTGTTTCATTGTTTAAACAGCTATTTGTCTACTTACTTTCATATAAGAATATTGGTGTCATGTGCATTGATGAGCATACCTGCCTTCCACAAACACTGGTGTCCCTTTAAAAATTATATATACAAACATGCATAACACACATAACTATGTAGAAACACCAAAGCTACTCTTTCTCTTTTATTTTGCAGAAGTTAAGATAAGATAAAATGACACCTGGTTTAATTCAAGGTGTTTTGTTAATTCTTTGACAGTTGTTCTTGAGCAAAGTATCTTGCATCTTCTTGTCTTGCTTATGATGAATTGTCTTGTGTGTAAAGGCATATATTTCTGACCTCAGATCTAGTTAAGAATAGTATCTCTCCAGTCCACTTATATGCCTTTCCGAGAACTAGTCATCGTTGACTAAAGAGAAAGTTTCTCGTTGAATTTGAACTAACAGTAAATTGAAGCAAAGTACTTAGAAGGCTCTCCACTTTCAGTGTAAAAATAATATAATGTATCCTATACATTGGTCTTTATATTTAGATCTGTGTTTACCTCTAAATGTAATTTGAATGATACTTGAAAAGATTTGTACTGCCGAGAATGCATTGTTCTAAAAGGATCATAGGCCTCACTGTGTTATGAAAGAAAAAAAAAAGTGGTAACATTTATGTTTTAACTATCTACAGGGACTTAGCTAAAGAGTAACTTAGCCACCATTTATTATACCTTGTGACATTGCAAACAGTTTTTCTCGTTCTCACAATGCCCTGAAAATAAGTGGACTACTTTTATTCCAGTTGAGTGCAGTTGAAAATTCAAGGCTTGTAAAATTGATGTGACTTTCCATGGTCAACGGAATAGGAATCTGTACCGACTTCCTAGAACTCAAGAATTTATTCTCATTCCTGTATGTATCACAGTGGCTTTCAATATTTTTCTACTTCCATATTTCCACTTCAACAACACATTCCCATTATTTTACACACTATTTCTCCAGAAACAATGAAAACTAATGCATGTAATCTAAATCTACTAATTTTTTACATTTTCTCTCAAACTCTAACAATTTCAACACCCATGGTCTTCATGAGAATTACTACACTATATAGTAGTAGTTGAATTCTGGCTCCAAATTGGAATCTCTTAATATTCAGATGTAATTATCCCAGGTACTAGGAGATTGGTATTTTTTGTTTTATCAGCTCCTTTAGTAATTTCAGTGTGTAGCCAGGGTTGAGAATGACTGCAGTACATTCCATCTTCTCAAGGTTTCTCTCCCATTTCATTATAGAATAAAAATGGCAAATTTAAATGAATGAAAGTTGATTTTATTGTTTATGTCAATGTCAATGAAAGACACCAAATCACCTCCCAAATCTCAATGTATTAATGACACTAGCCCTTCCTATCTGAAATATGTATGCTTAATATATCATTGAACTTCCGGTTCTTCCTTCTGTCTAAAATTGACTCTTTTGCACAGATGTGTCTTCCAGTCACAAAGTGAATAGAAAACCATGCACACATCCCCTGACCAAAGCCTCATAGCACAATCTGTTCCATCCCACTGGCCCCAGAAAAAGAATATAAATGGAACAAGATGCTTCTTTGCCTCCTTCAGGTATGAGTTGATCTCCATTCCTTCATTTCCTTGAACTGCAAAGAATATATTCCTTTGATTTTGAAAGGTTTCACAGGAAACACCTTCACTTTGCTGGAGAATCTGATGGGTGATATTCCCCAATTCTTTGCTAAGGATACAGACAAAAGCTCTTTCCAAAAAAGCATCTTCACAAAATCTTACCTCTTGCACTTTCATAAATCATATATAACCTGGAAGTCAGCAGAGTTCAAGAATGAGGAACAGATGCTTACCCATTTTCTCTAAAAATCTCTTTTTAGTGATTTGTAACTCTCACTAGTATTTCACATCTGTTGTAACTTGGTGCCGGGTTTTAACTTCTTTAATTTCAGCATCTTGTTCCATTTATATTTTTTCTGTCCATACAAATGTGACTTATTTTTTTTAATATAATGACAAAAGAGGTTATTTGTCTTTGTGTTTAAGTGTCTTTGTGTTCAAGTCTTTGAAATCAGAAAACCTAGTTAGACTGATAAATTCAGGAAGGTGATTTAGTCTCCTGAAGCCTCAACTTTCTCCCCAGTAAAATGAGAATCACAGTATAGGTACCTACCTCATAGGGGCTATGATCATAATCATTAAAGGTTGTATACATGAAGAAATTAATACAATATTGTGGTTTTATTTGTAATAAATTATGATAATGATTGTTATCATTAAGATCCATATAAAGGCATTAACAGAAGTAAAAGCAAAAAGACAAACCAAATAATATGAAGTGCCACGGATTAATTTTCAGGATACAATTCTGAGGTCTTTAGAAGCAGGAGCTGCAAAGAGATTTGCTGAGCACAAAAACACAAAAATGTCTGCATAGATTAAAAGCATAATCTCAATTTTAATAATGTTAAATGAATGCTACTATATACTCCTACATTAGCTATTAGGTAGCTTCACAAAGTATTTCAAACCATAATATTATATTATTAGATTCCTGAGATGCTATAGCAGATTACCATATACTTGGCTACTTAAGACAAAGAAATATATCACATGTCTGATGGATCCTAGTATGAAATCTGACAGGACCACAGTTTATCAGAGAAATCCAGCCAATCAAAATGCTTGATTTTATGATTTATTCTAAACCAATAGATGTGGCTTGAGTCCAGGAGAGCTGCTGGTACCTTGTTCAGGCAAAAGGATAAAGATTTTTAACAGCTGTTTTTCACCCCCCCCTTATATTAGGAACTTATTAAAATTATAGATGATTTGGTGTTAGTAAGGTGCCACTAAACTTTTGGGGGAAAATCACAGTTAAAAAAAGTATTTTGGGGCCCTCTCTGGTGGCCAGTGGGTTAAAATGCAGCACTGAGAAGCTGGCCTCAGCCACTTCCATGTGTGTTTGATCCCCGGCCATGGAGGTGACCCACATGGCTCATCAGACCTCTCCTGTCTCGCCCTTTGCTCCCTCCCTCAGCAATGTGCTTAGTTCACCTGCCTGTTCTGCTCCCCACTCTGACTGTGGTGAATCCTCTCACCACCCCTGCACCTCTGGTCTGTACCCCAGTTCTGTATGCATAAATAAATAAATCTTTAAAAAACTATTTTTGATTCTGTTGTATTTAAAGACCCACAAGTATATGTGAATAGTTCTAAAAGTATAGGATGGCTACAGATTGTTTGTGTGTAAAAATACATATGAATATATATTTATTATTTTTTATTTTTATACACGTTTTTATAAGGCTGACTTCCACAGTCTTCACTTTTAATTAATAATATGTGTACCTGTATCATCTGCTTTCTGGCTTTATCAATGAATAAATGTATCTTTTGTTTTTAAAGATATGCATGAACATTTAAATGGTTCAAAATCTCCACTGCTAAGTACAAATAGTTTTATTACAAAGTTGTACTTAATATATTTACTACATTGCCTTTAAAAAAAAACAAATTTTGGTGGTGGACTATGGGTGTTCTGGTGGTGGGTACACTATAGTATTAATACTTAATGGGGGTACCCAAATATTAACCTCAATTAAAAATAAAATTAAAAAAAATAGATAATTTGCATAGGCTTAAAAATAGGTGTGTGAATAACTGTATACTTTTTTTTTTTTTAAAGATTTATTTATTCGTACAGAACTGGGGTACAGGCCAGAGATGCGGAGAGTGAGAGGATTCACCAGAGACAGAGTGGGGAGCAGAACAGGCAGATCGAGGAAGTACACTGCTGAGGGGAGCAGCGGGCGGGTCAGGAGAGGTCTGCCACACCATGTGGTCGCCTCCGGGGCAGGCGGGAATCGAACTCATGCGGAGGTGGCTTTAGCTTCTCAGTGCAGTGCTTTAACCCGCTGCGCCACCAGGGAGGGCCCTGAATAACTGTATACTTTTTAAATGTTTCTATCAGAATATACAAGCATAGGTTCTGAAGTTTAAAATTCAGTTGAATCTTGTCTGTCTTAAATTTTACATCAACTATGAATTCTTTTATAGTAAAGCTTTGTTGAAGAGATAAAAATATATATACTTATAAATGACTTATTTAAAGAGGGAAAACATTAGTATTTTCAACTTTAAATAAAATCAGTGGCAGTAAAGAAATATAGTACTGGCAAAAAAAGATGTCTTACAATTCATGATGCTCTGGTCCATGCTTACTACATGTGTGACCTGGGAGAAGTACTTTAACTGCAATTAACCTCAATTATCTTCATCTGAAAAATGGGAGTACTAGCAATGATTATGTAGAATAGTACTTTTCTGGAATGACAGGACACTACACACAAAGAACTTAAAATAATGCCTGATAAACAAAATATTTAAAAGATATTGTTATAGTTAGATTATAGTCTTTAATTTCTTATACCTCTCTCTCTGAGCATCTTAAGACAAAGAGATTCTATCTTAATAATACTTGTTGGTTTTAGCACTTAATACCATTGCTATCCTTAATTCTCAAATAAATGACTCATTGAGTGGATGAATAAATTTTTTGTTGCATTTGCTATAAATTGCATGTGAAGCATATAAATTTACTGGTTTAGGAAATATTTGCTTTTTATATTACTTGGAAAATAACCTATATGCAGATATATCTGAGCACATAATGTTGTGTTGATGAGTTAAATGTGTTAAATTATAGGTTTTGATTCTTTACATTCCCAAGATTATGTTGATATTACTAAAAGTCTGCTTGATTAGGTTACTAACTATTTGTTCTTAATTTCATACAGTTGACTTCAAACAAAAGCATATATTTTTACTAAAAATATTGCTTTGTCACAAACATTTTCTGTATTACAGCTCTCTGAGGGATTAGTGACAGAACTTTAAATAGTTTAAAGGCAACATTTTAACTCAGTTACTGAATACCTCAATAGTAGAACTGTTAACTGTCAGAACTGTAGCTGAGTGGTCCTTCCCTCTTTCCCTCTCTCCATTTCTCCCTTTCTGTGTTCTCTTAAACTTGTCTTTCTCTGCTGACGCTGGATTGGCTTCATTCCCAGTCATATTTGTCCTTCTGTGACTAAAATGGCCCCTGACCACCTCAAACTTCTATGACCCCTGGTACCCACCCTGACCGCATGCCCCTGCTTGAACTAAGCCCTAATGGCTAAGATGTAGTATTCAGATTGGCCAGTCTTGGATCATATGCCCACCCTCAACGTTCAGTATGGGGTCACCCCCTGGAGCCAAATAGACTGGGAACTGAAATCTGTTATCTCAAACATATACTGGGTAAATGCAAATAAACACACACACACATGCACACTTAAACATCACACTACATTGCAGTATTACCCTATGAGAAAACTTGGGCCAGTCTTTTATAAGAGAATATTGAAAAAATATAAATGTTTTAATCATTTTCACCATCATCAGCCTAAGCTCTGAACTATTCCTGTGCATCTACTATGGTAGGGAAAAAAAGGTGAGAAAGATATCTTAAAACAGAGGATGCTGTTAGATTTCAATATGCTGACAATGGGCCCCATCTTAACATACCTGGCCACCTACTCCAGGATTTAAACCCAAAGTGTCGAGAGTATTTCTGTATCGCTGAGGGTGAGGTCTTTGTATTGTTGCTGACATCGACTAGGAGAGAATTGGATATGATAACATGTGGTGTGTGTAATATTGATTCTTTCATTAAAATATATGATAAATGGGCCTAGATAGGCTGGTAACACACTTTCTTAATGTGTGTAAAAAGACTTCCTGGAGATAGAATATGTGCTTGAGTAAAATAAAGGACACAGATGACAGTTGGAGCTGAGAGAGAGAGAGAGATTGGGATAATAATGAGTAAATTTAAAAAGATTTGAATCTGAAGGACAATGAAAAGCCAGTGGTGGTTTCAGAAGAAAGCTTAGTTAGAGCAAAGGGAGAAAGTGTTAGTTAGATGGGAGAAATGTTTTGAATTCTATGGATGAGATAATTTAATAAGAGGACTGGAATTTGGAATATGCTAATACTGAAATGAAAATAGTGACTGTATTCAGAACAATTTCAGCAGTGAAAAGAAATTCAGAATTATTTTTAAAAAGTAAATGGAAAAATGTTTACATTGATCCACCATAACTGCTGGTATTTTCGTATTTCCAGGATACTATATTCAGGATACACTTTCTAATATAGAGAAGTGAATTGGCCTTAAACCTGAGGACCAGAGAAGTCATTCACTGAAGTGCATTTTTTAAAAAGATTTATTTATTTATGCATACAGAACTGGGGTATAGGCCAGAGGCTCAGGGGCAGTGAGAGGCTTCACCAGAGACAGAGTGGGAAGCAGAACAGGCAGATCAATGAAGAACACTGCTGAGGGGAGCAGTGGGAGGGTCAGGAGAAGTCTGCCACATCACCTCTGGGGATCGAGCTCATGCTGAAGTGCCTTTCGCTTCTTAGTTTTGTGTTTTAACCCGCAGTGCCACCAGGGAGGGCCTGAAGTACATTTTCTGAGAACCTACTATGTTACTGGACTGTGCTAAGCATCAATAAATAAATCGAAAATTTAAAGTAGCACTTTTGGCTTGGATTCTAGTAGGGGCAGCACAGTTAAAAATTATTTAAATAAATATATACCTAACCAGAAAATAATAGTATAACATACACCAAAATGAAGTCCATGTATTAGTAGAAAAGACTGAGTCAAATAAAGATCGGTCTGATTAGAAGTGTGAGGTCATGGATGTAGCTGTTTTGAGGGTGAATCAGTCAACAGGATCTTTTGCATCTAAACATCAGAGATACAGCTTTACCTTCATCTTCCTCAGTCACAAAAAAGGATGGGCATTAGCAGAGGAAGAAGTAGAAATAGACAGGCATCACAAAATGAAGACTTATATGTTTGGTCAATTTTCTAATTCTATGTCAGGTTTTAAATTGTACACGTCTTAGAATCTACACTAGTTATCACCTGAATTATCTAATTATGCTAACATGCAGCCTAAAATAAGAATGGGGATAATGCATTTCACTTTAAGTTCAAGTAAACATCATTAAAAGAAGCCCAAAGCTCAATATATAGAGTCCAAGAAGCATGATAACAGAAACAAAAGCAGAGGATGAAGCCTTCTTTTAGGGAGGAATAGAATTTCAAACAAATTAATCCTGAAAAGCCTCCTTTAACTCACCATCACTTTCTGGGTCTCTCTCTTCAGTGTTTGGTTGAGATGACAATTCCTAAACTGCCTGCCTACAACTGTAATTATTTGGGTCATCAAAATAACACTCTACTTGTGCACCTGCCCCTTATCATTTAAAATGAAAATAGCTTTATTTCTGGCAGTTAAGAGAACATACAAGTTCATTGGGAAAAATATGGGAAATAAATAGCGTTTCTTCCTGTAGTGAGACATCCAGTAATTTTGGCTTTCATCTGTATATTTACCATATATAGTTTTCCCCAATCAGTCTAACAGGAGAAGTGTAAGGTGCCATGTGGGTGCCATGTGGGAGCCGAATAGCTCATGAGTAAGTAGAGCCAGGACCTGAGGAGTCCCAGGTCAAATGGCCCCTGTCCTGTCTTTTTCTTTCTTTTTTTAAGATTTATTTTATTTTTTTTATGCATACAGGAGTTGGGGTGTAGATCAGAGGTGCGGGGGCGGGGGTGGGTGAGAGGATTCACCAGAGACAAAGTGGGGAAGCAAAACAGGCGAATTGGCTAAAACATGCTGCAGAGGGGAGCAGCAGGTGAGAGAGGAGAGGTCTGCTGTGCCATGTGGGTCAGCTCCATGGCCGGGCATCCAACTCATGCTGAAGTGACTGTGGACAGCTTCTAGTGCTGAGACCTAACCTCTTGTGCCACCAGGGAGGCCCCCGTCTTTTTCTAACCTAGGCTTCCCTCACTTGACTAAGTTGAATTTTTCTTTGCTCCCACAGAATCCCTCTAAAACTAAGGCTGCATTCTACACCTGTGCTTATTAACTACCATTCTACAGAAACAAGCATATAGTAGAAATTTCAGAAATAAAATACCTCATTGATTTCATTAGATGCCTCATTTCCTGAAAGTGTATGAAATAGGATTATTATCTGACAGAGCTATAGTGAAAAGCAGTCTGTGATGAATTTCAGGAGAAGGAAGCACTCCATAAAATACTAACCAACCTGCCACCACGAGAAAAGATTCATTTGTATTGTTTTGCATCAGAAAGCCCCTCTATGCATGTGCATCTCTGTGTGGATAATATTGTTTAATTAAGGACTAAGTTTTCCCAACAAACTTTTGGAAGGAGCTTCTTTAAATTAGGCTCTCATTCTTTCCCACATTAGTTACACATGTACTCATGCACACGTATACACACACACAGTACAGGTAGGAGAACAAGGCATTCCAAATTAGGAATAACTCAAAAGTACTTCAATGCCATTAGTAGGATGCCAACTTCTGTATGAATATTGACATTTATCAGCACATTTTGCATGAAGATATTTTCAGTGCTTTTCCATGCATGTGAAAATATTCTTATTTTATGCCCATGTTTTCATTATTCTGTAACATGTATTTCTTTCTGTTCCTGAATGCAAGTTGTAAATCTCCTTCTCAAAAAGTTTCACTGATAAGGGATCTCACTGACTCTATTGGGGTTCGCCTGATCACTTCATTTCTACTAGAAAAGTAATTCAGTGGGAGTGAATAATAAGTAGAAATAGAAGATCATGTATCTTTGAATTTAAAATAATAAATTAATTATTCATTCTGTTCAAGTCAATATTTTCATCAAGTTAACTTTTATCATAAGGAAGAAATATACTTTATGTGCACAGAATAAGAAAAAATTTAAAGCCCTGTTTTATACTCAACTATTCATTTTATGTAAATACTCGTCTTGATTCACCTTCCAGTTTTCAAGATATTATAACTCTCATGTTATTTTAATCAGACAATAAACAAAAATTCACTCCAATGGTAAAAGATAAAAAGTAAAAAATAAAACACATGTAAAATACCTTAGTCTCCTTTGGCCAACTCTTACTTAGACCAGGGTTCAGCCAATCAGACATTTTTGCTGAGGTTGTTGGAATTGCTTGCCATATCATTTTTATACCTATTGGAGGTTTCCCCATGACTGTACATCTAGTTTCACTCATTACTTTAACTGATGAAGGGTATTTCACAGAATACAAAAAAAAAACTTTTTAAATCATTTCTCTATTGGTGGCTATTCAAGATCACTCAATGATACACTATCACAAAAAAGGTTCAGTTACTCCTGATTATGCTTCATTGTACACATATCCTTAATCACATCTTCATTGTCCCTTTTCTCATATCAGGTAAATATCCATAGGCTGTAAAGATTAGCATGTGGACATCTCTGTGTGTATGTGTGTTTGTGTGCACATATGCATGTGTGCATGGATATATGAAGGTTGTTATTTTGCCTTTTACAGTACCCATCACTGTTCCAGTCTACTTGCCTGTCTTCAGGCTTGAGTGTGTGCCCGGGGGAGTACAGTGATATGAGTTGGGGGCTGCTTGCTTGTCTTCTGCTGAGCCTAAAGCTTGTACTTTCAGTGGGTTAATTTCACTTAAAGGTATGTGCCTAAGGTGGCCAACATTAAACATACCTTTAACATCTTTCCTGAATCAGAACTTTTACATATAAACTGTATGAGGCAATTGAGTTGTAGTTTCTAAAGCAGTTAAAACAATAGCCGAGCACATGGGGTGTTTTAGAAACTACACACACACACACACACACACACACATATAAATATATATACATATATATATGTAATTTAGAAATTATACACACACATGCGTGTGTGTGTGTGTGTGTGTGTTTATGGTGTATAAATGGTTAAGTGAAACAAAATATAATGTCTACAAGGAAGGGAGATTTAAGCAGATAATTGATTTGCAAATGTGATATATCCTCTTGACTCAGAAGCCAATTGTGAATTACTTTTCTCACTGTTGACTGTCAGGGGGAAATTCACCTTGACATGTTTGGCTAGTGGTGGTGATGATTGTGTATGGATTATACATTTGTCAGATTTTTATGAGAAGATCAATTTAGAACCAAGAGTGAAATGTACACCGAAAAGTGGCGGTATTAATCACTTTACCTCATATTTATTTATTGAACACTTACACCGCACCAGATGCTACAGACCATCAATGATGAGTAACAGACTGTCCTTATGCTCGAGGCTTTTGAAGTGTAATGGGGTGAATTCTTCTGAGTATGCAAATATTTCTAATACAAATTGCATTACATTGTGGCCTAAAGAAAATATAAACAAAGAGCTCTAAAGATTATAAATGAGAGTATTCAAACATGTAATGATGTGTTAGAGTAGGGAGTGTTTGAAATGAGTTTTGACTGCGAAGGTGCAACAGAGACTGTGGCTCTCCAGGCAAGGGATTCATGTTACTTAAGATAGAAAGATAAAAATATCCAATGATGTAGAATCAAAAGCTTTGCAGAAATTGAAGGTGTTGAACCTATGACCACAGCGAGAGAGAGAATGGAAAAGTTCAGTACAGCTTTAGATCATCTCCCATGGTGAGGAGTTGAGTCCAATTCAGTAGGAGGTAATGAATTTTGAAGAGGGAGATGTGTCATCCAGGCTCCTTTTGAGAAAAATTGATTTTGCTGTCATATGTTAGATAAAGAGAATGAAGGTGAGATCAGAGGGAGGGATGATAGTTAACAGTTCATTACCAAGTGACCTAAAGTGAAAAATAGTGAAGGCTTTGACTAGAATAGTGGGACAGAACTGGAAAGGAGGGGTAGAGGGAGAGACATCGTGTAATGCCTAATTCCACATGACTTAGCAACTGATGGTGCAGAGAAGGGAGGGGCCTGGAATGACGGGTTTCCTGCTTGGATGACTAGGATAATGTTTCAGAAGACAAACAGGAAATTGGCAGACGATATATTCTGGTCTTTAACTGAAATGACTGAAGATACAAGTATTTGAAAACGAGGTTGGAAGTTTGGGGGAGAGGTTAAGCAGATTTGAGAGTTTTACTCTAAAATAATTTTAGGATCTGGGAGGGGGCCTCTGTAACTCATTTTGTGCTATGAATTCACCTTATGTGCTCTTTCCCTATATCTGTGAAATCTTTGCCTCGCCTGTATTTGAACTTTGTGCCTATGACTTCCTGAGGCGGGCATTTCTGTTTGCAACATTCAGTTAGAAATGTCTTCTTATCCTGAGCTCCCAAAATTCTTTCCTTTTGAGCCAAGTTCTGTATCTTGGGACCTTACCCTAAAGCAATTGCAGTTCTTTCTTACAAAAGCTCTTCTGATATTTTAAGAGAGCTTTAAAATCCCTGGTTAGTCTACTCTTCTAGTAATGCAACAAGTGTAATTGGTACTCTGAGGCAATGTAATATCTTTATGCCTTCTTTGACTGTAATTCTTGCTAGTTTTTCCAGATATAAATAAACTCGTAGAAAACAAAACAAATCTTGAATGGCTTCTAAGTACAATAAATGTAAGGGACAAAATTGAATTTAAGAATTCCTGATGGGAATTCATCAGGGTCTATGGACAAATGCCCGAGAACACGTGTCTAACTCTATCAACTCTCCCCTGTCTTAGATTTATATAACTTCCTAACTTAAATACCTCTGTTTCACAGAGTGGTTCATTGACATAATTTCCAGTTGTATTGCCATCTTTTGGTCTAATTAGCATGGACAAAAACAAGGCTAGCCCTTCCCTTAGTTTAGTTATTGTGAATTTTTAAAAATTTTAGCTAAAAGCAATTTGGCTATGTTCCTCAGCTGACTAGTCAGCGTGCCATCACTGCTGGCTGTGTGACCAAGTGAGGCTCTTTCCCTCATGGACATTACATTTTTGCCTTGTAGCTAACCATAGCTCTAGCTTCCATTATCGTTTAGATCCCAAATGAATCAGTAATCCATCAAATATAAAAGAAAGTAATTAAATACGATCTAAAAGATAATGTGGTAAAAGTATCTGGCAATTCCACGGTGAGGCATGATCTAGGAATATGAAAACATGATTATACAAAAAGATGTATGCACCGCTGTGTTCATGGCTGCATTGTTCATAACAGTGAAGACGCGGAAATTACCTCAGTATCCATCCACAGGCGACTGGATACAGCTGTGGTAAATACAATGTAAGCCTACTTTGTTTTAAAGAAAGAAGACATCTTGCCATTTGTGGCAACATGCATGGTCCATGAGATGATTATACTAAGCAAAATGAGTCAGAAAGTAGAAGACAAATCACAGATCGTTTCTCTCATGTGGACTATAAAAATAAAGCAAAACAAATGAACAAACAAAACAACATCCTTTCAACTCTTGACAACAGAATGGTGATTACCAGAGAATTTTAGAAATGGGGGTGGGAAAACGGGATAGAGGGAATCAAGTGGATCATAGTAGATGGTAACTGGGACCTTGGTGGGAATAGCATGGTATATGTATTTACTGAGGTGCAGAAGGTCAGGAAGGAAGGAGGGGCCTCTTTGAAGAAATATAAAAGTAGCAGGTGCTTTTGCCAAATAAGATGACACTGCAGTTTTAACCTGAATTAATTTATATTAAATGGCACTATTTTCGGTGTTAGGAGCTTGAGCTCTTGAATCAGCTGATCTTAGTTCAAATTCTATTTTGTCACTTACAATACCTCTCCATCTCCTGAAGTGCCAAATTAAGCATATTATTGTCTTCTTCTTAGGATATTGTGACGTATTAGGAGAGGATGTGTACAACACACTTACTTAGTACATTGTTTGGTGCATAATAAGTTTGGTTGTTATTTTCCCCTGAAAATCTGATCACAGTACAAAATGATCACTCATTCTGTGTCTTTTGCCTTTACTTTCATATTGGAAAAAAAAAGTATAATTAAAAACACAGGAAGGAGTTCAATGTATGTAGTACGGATTCCTTTTTCCCTGTACAGATGGATTTTTTCTACCTTCTTTCTCTTTTATATAAACAGAAAATCTTTTTTTTTTTTCATTTTTAAGAGTGAAGCATGAAGGCCAGTGATGCTATCTAGAAATTGGACCACGATGTCCTTACAGTTGTGCTCTACCATCATCTGTAACTATCAGGATGCAGCCCTGTTTTATATTCCATTGTCATGGCTTACCTTGAATAAAGAAGGGTGTTGGGGAGATAGTGCTCACCCCATAGTTTGATGACTACTCCCTCCTGGCTCCTGTGTTCTTTATATTTTCTTATTAGATATATTTAATGTGGCTTCAAACCTGTACCTTGAGGTTTTTACTTTATTTATTATATATTTTCTCTCCTGGAAGTTTTGACAATTGCTTTTTCAACTTAGATGATTTTTGTGGACAAATATACAAATACCTACATGTACATACACCCACACACATATATGTTACACTTTTATTTTTTAAAGATTTATTTATTTATGCATATGGAACTGGGGTACAGGCCAGAGGTGCAGAGGCAGTGAGAGGATTCACCAGAGACAGAGTGGGGAGCAGAACAGGCAGATCGATGAAGTACACTGCTGAGGGGAGCAGTGGACAAAACAGGAGATGTCTGCCTTGCCAAGTGGGTCACCTCCAGGGTCCAGGGTCTGGGGTTCGGGATCCAGGAATCGGACTCACACTGAAGCGGCTGCAGCTCCCTTGCAGGGCTGTGTCCTAACCCGCTGTGTCACCAGGTGGGTGCTTTTATTTACCAAAAAAATATTACTGGTTGAGGATTCAAGTGTCTGGGGTTATACAACAGACAGTAAAAAGATGCTTTCTGTTTTGTCAAGATTCTTGCTCAAGGTACCTTGTTTCATTTTGTATACTTGGTTTTTGTCATTTGGGGAAGATTCTTGAAGGCCTAGAAGGGAAGGCAAGTGTCGAATGTGTCATCTCTCTGGGATCACCATGACTTAAACTAGATTCATAGTTTATGCGGACTTTGAACTACCTAAATAAAATAACCTATTAATATAGGTTAAAAAGTAGGGGCCCTCCCTGGTGGCACAATGGGTGCGGACACAGCACTGCAAGCTAGTAGCAGCCACTTCAGTGCGAGTTCGATCCCCAGCCCTGGAGGTGTTCTACATGGTGTGGCAGACCTCTCCTGATCTGCCAGCTGCTCCCTTCAGCAGTGTACTTTGTTGATATGCCTTGACCTGCTCCCCACTCTGTCTCTGGTGAAGCCACTGCCCCTGCACCTCTGACTTGTACCTAGTTCTGTATGCATAAATAAGCAAATCTTTTTTAAAAAGGTAGGAAATAGAGCCATAGAATCAAGAGCGAAAAAAATAACTTCTGTGAACCATTAATTCCAATATTGAAAGGGCATATTCAGTGTAGCACAGCTCTGGGATTGACTTGATGAGGCCAGCACATATGGAGACAAGCACATCAACATATGCTGTGAACATTTTAGCTTATTTTATAACATACATCTTTATAATTCCAGAGTTGTATTACAATATATATTACTGAGTGAATGTGTTGATGAAAATGCACTTATTGTTAACATTAATTTGTCCGTCAAATTAGTTTTCAGCCACTAGACCAAGTCATTTAACTGAAAAGCATTTTCTTTGTGGGAAAAAAAGCTCGAATTCTGATACCTCTTCTTAATTGAGTGTTTAATGTTGTTACTGAATATATAACAAAAATGCTTAATAGAAATCTGTTAAATATTAAGACAGTGATATACACCATCCTACAGAATGTCTTTCCCCCTAACTGGCGATTTCAAAAAAAAATATTCTTAGAGATGTGAAACTATTCTGTCTCCTAAATCTAGCCAGACATAGCTGACCGTCTCTCTGAAAATCAACTGATTTAGGATGTTGACTGATTTAGGATGGCCTCACATGGGATAAATGGGAAGGCTAGAAACTGGCATTGAGACTTTCAAATTTCATGGGAAGAATGCACTAGACAATGGTGATGGCACATGGGTGATTTGGCAGTGGGGAGCCCATGAGAATTACAACTGAGATGAAAAAATGCACATAATGAAGAATGGTGTAAAAATATGTATTATTTTAAAACTAAAAAAGAATTAAAATAAATCTAAAAATAAAAAAAGAGAGAGACTTTCAAATTTCAGAGGCTAGTTTAGGGATGCTTCATGTTCTCATGTCAACGGTAGAGGTGCAACAAAGAAAAAGTGATCTGTTAGTACTGATTTGAGCCCAGTCTTCCTGACCTCCAACTTCCCGTGGGCCAAGACATGTCACATAGTAGACTCAGACTCAGAGTGGAGGCTTGGCAAAGGTGTGGATACAGGCAGGAGTGAAGAACTGTGACCATTAATATAACCAACCTATTATACGTGCTAAACTAATTGATTCCATCTTCATCAGGCCATTTCCACACTAACCTCCTGATTCCTTTCTTAGAACTATATCATAAAAAAAGAGAACACCTTAAATATACACATACAACCCACATTGTTAATTTTCTTCTTTATGCTAATAGAAACACTGGCTAAAAGTATTTATTTCTGTAGGGGCTGAGCAAAGGAATAGTATACTTTTAAGTAGAAAGACCATATGGTATGGACTTTAAGTTCAGCATACATGACAAATGTTATTTCACATGACATTTAACAGATACAATTTGTGTGGACATTTTATATATAAGCTACTTTGCAAATAAAGCCTATCTCTTAAAAATAAAAATGAGCTGATCATTCTACAAACATTCCATTTGCCTATTATAATGAAATTGTGTGTTAAGTGTCACTCTTAAAGCCATGGAGATGGCATTTGCATATCAGTTTAATTGCTTTGGATTAAACATTGAAAGATGAGAGCCAAGAGAGCTTATTAAGCTGAAATGAGGGCAAGTGATAAAAAAGTGATATTATGTCAGCACTACATCTGGAGGTCTGTTGCTATTTCCATTTTAAATCCTAAATTGTAGTGTTTCTTAAAATGATCACTGAATGCCATAATCTTGAAATATAACTAAAAAATTAAAAGGTTAATGTAGAGTTATGTTTGATAAATGCAATTTGATTCAAAAGCCAAGCTAGTTTTCTCTACTTTGTTCACACATACGTTTTTAAGGTACGAGACTGTAAGCTTTTGAGAAACACCATGCCCTTTTTACTGTTTACCATTAGTCTCAAGATAGTCTGCCCTGTAAGTGCCCAGTGAGTATTTGTGAGTGAAGGAGTGAATGAAAGACATCAATACCCCTTTCTCATTATTGTTACTAGTACATTTTAGGTGAGGAGTTGGGCACTGCTGATTTTGATTAGAACCTCCACTGTACTCCCTTCCATTCTGAAACACTGTGTACTCACTGGCCTTCCCCTTTGCCTAAGGGGTTCATCAGTCACTAAATCATAAAGTCTTGGCAGCCAACTAAATGGAAGCAGGCTATGTAAGGCAACTTGATTTGCAACTCAGGGGTCTACCATCGGCATGTTTGATTTGGGGCCTTATGCTAGAAACCACATTTTGTTTGAAGTGTCCAGTTTCAGAAATTGATATTGCCTCATTGTATCAATCAACAGTACATGGATCTCATTCATTTGCACTGGAGAATTGGCTCTAATTCTAGGTGGTCTCTGTTGCTTACCAGAGTGATTTTAGGTTTGCCAGAATTCTGTATTGTGTCAGAGCACCTAAAACATATCCTTTAATTTTGGTGAAAATAACCCCAGCATTTCAGTTATTCTGGAGAGTTTATCTTAGGGATGTCTGAGTGGGTTATAAGTACTATCTTCTTTGATCCTTGTAAGAAAGGTGGGAAAAGGCTTTCTTAAATATCTTCATTTTGAAGTTGAAAAAGTGAAGCACAATGAGGTTAAGAGACTTACTCATGGGCGTCTCTGGTGGCCTCTGGCTTAAGTCTCAGCACTGTCACCACTTAGGCCTGAGTTCAATCCCCGGGCAGGGGTCTAACCTACACAGCAGATCTCTCTTGTCATTCCTGCTGCTCCCCTCAGCAGTGTATTTCAGTAGATCTGTCTGTTCTGCTCCCCTATCTCTAGTGAATCCTCTCACCCTCCACATCTCTGGCCTATACTCTAGTTCTTCTATGCAAACATAAATAAGGAAAAGGAAAGAAACTTTTCCATGATTCCATAACTATTAAGTGGCAGAGTAAGGTTTTGAAATCAGAGTGGCTCCAAAGAAGCTCTGTTCTCAAAAACTGTTCTCTAGAGTGTAGGTGACTAAGATTCCCGAGGACCCATGAAAATGGAGAATTTTATATAATGCATCTGTTTTACTGTTACTTGAAAATTTTAAATGTGGTAGAAAAATCACATAATATAAAATTTCCACCCTAACCATTTAAAGTATTCAGTTCAGTAGTACTCAGCATATTTATGCTGCTGTACAACAAATCTCTAGAAATTCTTCATCTGGGAAAACCAACACAGTGCAGTGCTCATTGAACAACTCACCATCTCCCCGTCATACCTACATTTAAGTCCTATCATCCCAAAACTTACCACCCCAATCTCATAAGACTCCTTCCAACTATTATTGCATGATATAATAACAGCTCAACAAAGAAAGGAAAGTATTTTATTTGCACAGATTTATATATTCCCCAAATGCAAAACTTTTAAGAAATACAAACCCATAAGATATAGATGGTCTTAGTGTTTTATCTTCTTTTTGCTCTTCAGTTTGGTCTTGAAATTTTGTAAAATATTTTGTAAAATTTTGGTGTTACATTTCATTACAGTGACCTATGATGAATCACAACTTAAGGAATATTTCATTGGCTCACAGCAAACAAAAAATTCATTTACTTTCCTTGTTTTTTACTATAAATATAACCTTTGCTTAAAGAAAAACTGTATTCAAATGCTGATAAAATTTACTA
The DNA here is from genome assembly GCF_000260355.1 of Condylura cristata. Lineage (NCBI taxonomy): Eukaryota > Metazoa > Chordata > Mammalia > Eulipotyphla > Talpidae > Condylura > Condylura cristata. The sequence goes on from NW_004567128.1 coordinate 14,307,608, forward strand.
ATAGTGTATATATGATATATATAAAGTATACTTATAATAATTACCATTTAAAGGCAATTGCTATATTCAACAGGTAGAATTATAGACTATAAATATACATTAATACATAGCTGTAATTTTTATATAATAAGCTTTAACATTTGAAGTAAAAGTACAAATGACATAAAATGCATGCAGAGTTATATGATCTGTTTAAAGAATTTTAAAAAATGAAGAAGATATTTACAAGGAACATTTCAATTCTTACTTTTCCTATCACTACTGTATCTGTACCATCAATAACACTGAACTAGATTTAAATATGTTCTAATAAAGGGTGACATAGAAATACACTCAGATTCCAAAGGGATGGTGTTTAGGCTAAGTACTAAAGATGATCAGAGGGTGGAAACAAGTTCCCATTTGAGGTTTTCATCCAACTTGAGGACATGAGAAAAACCTTGAGGACAGCTAGGGAACATCAATCCTTAAATTCTAGCAAAGCCAAAAATCTGAATGGAGAGGTGGAAGGAGGCTGGGGATACACTACCTCCAAGCCAAAGGAGACATCAAACAGCCCTTGGGCGGGTAGGGTTCTATACTTTCAGAATACAAACAACGATGTATACTAATGATACTTCAATAAAAATTTTAAAGGACAACTTATAGCGAAACAATATAGAGTAAACTCAGTTCCAGAGTACGCAGATGCATGGGAGGATAGAAAGCAAAGGAACGATGACAGGATCTGAAATGTCACAGATGAAACTATTTAATCTAAATCCATGTGCTAGTGTTAGCATTCATTCTACCTCCAGCTTTTTTCTCCTATTGCCTTAGATTGGGTGGCTACCATCTATTTAGAAGCTCTGAGAATTGCTCTAAGAATTTCTCAGAGTTCACAGTGCAAGTAGTTTTGGCTTATAAGGCCATGCAATAAAAAATCAATACATACATAAATAAATAGATAGATAAATAAACAAATAAATAAATAAATAAATGAGTTATACATAAAACAGTAAAGGTTCTGATAGGCTTGGAGAGATGACTAATGTCTTATTTGGATATATTAACTGAAAGACATTTCCCCAATCATCCAAGAAGATGGTAAGTAAAAAATATTTTAATAAATAAAGCCTTTCAACTACAATAACAAATAATTTTCCATAACTCATTCATTTCAAGAAAGCTTTCCAGAAAATCAGGAAGATGGCATTTTTTAACTTACACTTAGATGTGATAATTTAGCTTTTTAAGGTATTATCCACAAACTTGGATTTACTGAATTTTTGTTTTGAGAGACAGGATTTCATCTATTCAGTTTTGTCTTTTTTCTCTTTAACTTACTCTGTAAATCTAAAATGTATTCTTTTGGAGCTGCAGAAATCATTTTTAATTAGCAGACATATTTAAAGGAAGTTTTGGTCTTTTCCCTACAATTTCTTGTTATTTATTTCAACCATTCATCTAAACTTATCATTTTTCATTAACTTGTCTATTACGAGTCAAGGAATTTTCACCTCTTTTGTCTTATAATTGCTATTTTGTCAGATGGGGACAAAATCATTGAGACAGAAGAGAGGAGCAAGATGACTTAGGTAGCAGGTGCGTTTGTATGTTATGAAGTGTTTACACAATAATAAGCATCACATGAATAATGTAGTTGAAAAATATTGTCTGGCAAATGAGACTGAATCATATGTTCAAATCGTTCCTCAGTAACTGAAGAATGAATTACAATGCACGTGATGCATCCAGTTTTATGCGCTAGACAATCCACTACATGGTACATCTAAGGTAAAGGGACCACTACTTATTATTAGAGAAATAAAATTATCTTTCTATATCCAACTCTAAATAATTGATACATATATACATGTAAACAGTTTGAATACCAACAGGATATATGCAGTTTTTCAAACTTCTTGCTCATTTTTAAAATTCTACCCTGACTTTCTTTTGAAGAGCTAAAATTCTCTGGCATATTTGACTAAGGTTGGCTTTAATGTAGTTATTATTTGCACTCTTTTATATTCAGCCGAAGTGTTTACTTAAAATATTTAATATTTAATTAAAATTAACTTTAAATGTCAGTATTTAATATATCTAACTTACATTTACCCTTGACAATAAAATTAAGAACTAGTTATCCCTAGTCATGTTTTAAAGATGTGGGAATGGAGATTCAGCGACGTTGGGAAACCGGCTGGGGGAGGGGATGACAAGGAAATAGTGAACTGCAGAGCTTGGATTTGGATTTTAACTTCACGGTGACTTGTGCTTAGTGCATTCTTTTCTCTCTTCCTTTAAATGGCTTCCCATTTAAATGTGCTTCTATATAGTTTGTACACCCAACCATGCAAGATACACAGCCATTTAAGACAAAAATAAAGCAAAACTCATCCATAAAGGCAACACAAAGGTAATAAAGTTCGAGTGTTCGATGTGCCTCTTCATTTTACCTTTTGACTGGTGTGGCGGTATCCTCAGTCCCTGGGTGTGGTGGAGCTGACTGGGTGGCTACCGTCGCCATCGCCAGGGGGTGCTGCAAGATGCCCCACTGTATCTGCTGTGGCTGGAGCTGTGGTTCCACCTGCGGCTGCGGCTGCGGTTGCGGCTGCGGCTGCGGCTGCGGCTGTGGCGGAGGACGGGGTTGCAGCCGGGGCTGCAGCCGGGGC
>NW_004567128.1:14310732-14311583 GCF_000260355.1 Condylura cristata
AACACAGCTGCCTGGGGCTGCATAAAAGTTCCCACTCCAGTGAGGTTAATGACAACCGCTTGCTGAGCAGATAAGGGCGCTGCCTGACTAGCTGAACCTTGTGCACTTGAACCCCGTGACACTGGTTGCTGAGGACAAGAAGCGGAAGATTGCTGAAGTTGTTGTGGAATCAACTGATAGAGCCATTGCCGCTGTGGCTGTTGTGGCTGCTGGTCCTTCTGTGGCTTCTGCCGCTTCTGTGGCTGCTGCCGTTTCTGTGGCTGCTGCCGCTTCTGTGGCTGCTGCCGCTTTTGCGGCTGCTGCCGTTTCTGTGGCTGCTGCCCCTTCTGTGGCTGCTGCTGCTTCTGTGGCTGCTGCTGGGTGTTCAAAATGAGTGAACCTTGTGGAACCTGGAGTACAGTTAAGGGTCCAAGACTTGAATTATTTTCTAAAAATAGTTGAACACCCATTTGAGATGTTTCCTGCAATGCACCAGGCAGCACATTTGATGTCTCTCCTCCTGAGGTCTGGCTAGGAGGCTTGATTTCTGCAGGAACTACGGCCCCAGGGGTAGAACCTTGCACAGTATGGGTCCCACTGACCAAAGCCTGAGTTCCAAGAACAGGGCCCACCACATTGATGATGTTCAGGCCAGAGGGGCTGGTCATGACTTGGGTAACTGGCATTCTCTGTGAGGAGCTGACAGTTGATGGAGCTGGGATTCCCTGTAAGGAGCTGACAGTGGGTAGTGCTGGAGTTATCTGTGATGAGCTAACAGTGGACAGTGCCGGGATTCTTTGTGATGAGCTAACGGTGGACAGTGCCGGGATTCTTTGTGATGAGCTGACGGTGGACAGTGCCGGGATTCTTTG
>NW_004567128.1:14312080-14339032 GCF_000260355.1 Condylura cristata
TGGGATTCTCTGTGAGGAGCTGGCACTGGTCTGGCCAGTTTTCCTCCGTGATGAGCCAGCAGTGGACAGTGTCGGGATTCTCTGTGAGGAGCTAACAGTGGACAATGTCAGGAATCTCTGTGAGGAGCTGACAGTGGAAAGTGTTGGAATTCTTTGAGGTGAGCTGACAGTGGACTGGTCAGTTGTTCTCCATGGTGAGCTGATGGTGGACAGTGTCGGGATTCTCTGTGAGGAGCTGACAGTGGAAAGTGTCGGGATTCTCTGTGAGGAGCTGACAGTGGACAGTGCCGGGATTCTCTGTGAGGAGCTGATGGTGGACAGTGCCGGGATTCTCTGTGAGGAGCTGATGGTGGACAGTGCCGGGATTCTCTGTGAGGAGCTGGTGGTGGACAGTGCCGGGATTCTCTGTGAGCAGCTGATGGTGGACAGTGTTGGAATTCTTTGTGATGAGCTGACAGTGGACTGGCCATTTGTTCTCTGTGATAAGCTAACAGTGGACAGTGTTGGAATTCTCTGTGAGGAGCTAAGAATGGACTGGCCAGTTGTTCTCCGTGATGAACTGACACTGGACAGTGTTGGGATTCTCTGTGAGGAGCTGAAAGTGGACAGTGTCGGGATTCTTTGTGAGGAGCTGACAGTGGACAGTGTCGGGATTCTCTGTGAGGAGCTAAAGTTAGAGAGTGTTGGGATTCTCTGTGAGGAGCTGTCACTGTACAGTGTCGGGATTCTCTGTGATAAGCTGACAGAAGACAGGCCTGGGATTCTCTGTGATGAGCCTTGAGTGGAAAGACCTGGATAGCTCTCTGATGAGCTGATAGTAGACTGTGCTGGAATTCTCTGTGAGAAGATAGCAGTGAATGGTGCTGGGGTTCTTTCTGATGAGTTGACAGCAGACAGATTGTCTACAGGAATGATGCCAACATGACCCACTTCCACAGAGAATTTCTGAGAAAGACTTGGTGACTTCGAAGCAGGAACAGGTGATGGAGATCTAAGAAAGCAGCTTGCCTGTTGTGGAATAAAATTGTTCCCTGGGGAACTATTTTCTGAGCTTGAGGAAAGTGTGGTGAATAGAGGTCGGTGTTTGACTCCCTCCTCCAGTACTAGCATACTCTCAGGCAGTTCTCCATCCCCCAGCACTGAAGACTGAACTAACATGCTCTCAGGTCCCTCCCCCAGCACTGAAGGCTGAACTAACATACTCTCAGGCTGTTCTTCCTCCTCCAGTACTGAAGACTGAATTAACATACTCTCAAACTGTTCTGTTTCTTTCTCTGGAGAAAGTTGACTAAGACTAGGTGACTCACTGTCGCTATATGACAGGCTGACTGAATAGATGGCTTTCTCCTGGATCAGTTCCTCAGACTGACTAACTATAATCCCAGCATCAGTCTTTGACCCAGGTATGAAACTATCTGATTGGTCATATGTAGACCATTGTGAGGGAGACATTTGTTTCTTGTATTTGACATTTTTATGTGACCTTATTTTTCCAGAGAAAAGTGGATCATTAAGTGACTGCATGAAGGGCAGTTTTGTTTTCTGGTACTGATCACCAACTTCACTTCCAAATAAATAAGCATCGTCTACCTCCTGGGTTGGCCAAATTGTTGGTTCTGAATCCTCACCTACAACAGGCTTGTTTCCTTTGGCATACTTTTCCACATCCACTTCAGATGGTATGGCCAAGTCACAGGGTCTCTGTTTCCATGTATCTATGCACCTTCCTGCAATAGGAAATCTGAGGTCACACTGTTCACCTGTTATACTTTCTTGCTCTGTTTTACAAGAAGTTAATCCTCTTAGCTCAGGAGTATGTAGATAATGAGGAAACTCCTGCTCCCTGTTCAGAGAAGGCACTGAATACCTCCTGAAGTTTTGCTTCATCGGGTGGGTGTTCATCTTTTGTTTGTTGTAGAGCAGTCTGTTTTCCGTGCAGGCTACTGTTACAGAAGGGTCAAGGCACAGGGGTTCGGCCGTAGCTAAGAGCAGCTCGCTCTCCAGCAGCAGCTTGTCGTCCTGGCTCCAGCTCGGGTCATCGCCGGCTATTGCGTGCATGTCCGCAGCGAGGGTCTGCATGCTTGGCCGTAAGAGAAGGTGCCTGCTCTGGTAGCTGGGGAGATCCGCAGCATTCGACTGCCGATAGTCCCGCACTTCCGCGATGACACACCCACGATGAAAAATATTAATCTCAGACTTTTCCAGGAGATCCACCAAAACGGGGGGTAATTGTTCCGCATCCAAGTACTCCAGAAATTCCCTTTCTTCATAGGGCAATCGGATGGACTCTGAATAGGATTCATTATTTCCCTTGAGCATCAGAGAATAGCCCTCCTTTCCTGGGTATAGATTGACCACTAAACATGGCAAGGACTCTCGGGCCACGAGCTTCTCTAACAGGTTCACATTGCTCCTTAACTCCTCTGTCACTTCAGGCTCTTTTTCACATTCTTCAACATAGATGTTGTACAGTTTTTCATGGAGAGATTGTTCCCCAGTAGGTGAACATTTCCTTTTAGGAGGACTTTGTTGGGCACTTTCTATGACAGACTCTGCACGATCCAAAGCTTGTTCTAAAGACTGTTGCATTGTGTCATAAATTAGGGCCCCTAAACAAAAAGAAAATGTACGTGTGTCTATAAAGCAGTGTGAAAATTATTTCTAATATCAATGTGTAATTCTGAAAAAGGCTACGACGCTGCAGTGAAGTCACCAGCACAGAAAACCACTCCAAGAAAACCTCCGTCAACAAAGCACCATGAAAAGTTTGAGAGATATCTGACAACATACCTCTATCAGAAGTCGCACTGGCTCCAGTGTCTGAGCTGCACCTTGCTCTCGCCTCACGTAGCTGCCATTACTTGGCCGGAAGTTGACGCAGGGGGCTAAGGTCATTGGCCCTTGTGTGGACCTACGTGTGCAACCTCAGCCTGTCCCTTGCGGTGAGGGGAGGGGAGATAGCGGTGCACCATGTGCTGCTCGGAAGCCTATACTTCCTGTTCCGGTGCTTGTACTTCCTGCTGGCGAGTTGAACCGTCTCAGTTCACTCACTGCAGTTTTCCAATGTGATGACAAAAACTGCTTTTAGGGACAGATGCAGTGTCCATTTTTTCCTCTTTGTTTTTGTAAAATAAAGACCAAAGAATAGAAAAGAATAAATACAAATAGGTGTTATGTTCCTAATCATTAAAAAAAAATCTGCTCAATAACTGCTTTCGAGTATGAATTATAAGGGAATTGATACACTAGGATTGAAACAGTAGAACCAGTGATAAGTGACTTGGTCTGGAGAAATTCAGTTTCCTTGGGGTGCACAAATAAATGTGTACACTGTAATTTATAGGTGTTGGACAGAGTCGTAAAGGAGAACAGAGGAAGTGCTAAGCATGGAGGAGTGAGGAAGAACTATTCATTTCCAAGGGAGGTGATAGTTGGGCACCTTTCATAAATAGAAATAAATATATCAGACAAATAAATGGAGTCATGCCATGGCATTTCTGAAGTTAAGAGAAAAAAATCTAAATTGGAGGATTTCATAAAGATGTTGTCAACGTCTGTTGGGAGCTACTTTACAGAGAGTTGCCACTCAGATTCAGGTATATGTTAAAGATATTAGAAATACAAATTATCTAATCCAAGTTCAGGAAACTTTATAAGGCACACCTTTTTATCCTCAGTTTCCAAATGAGGAAACGAACATTCAGCCAGCTTAATGGGCTCAAGATGCAAAATGGCAATCAGTTGAAGCAGGTTACAAACCAAAATCTCTGACTCTAAAGCCTGACTTGGAAACTTTTCTAGGAAACTACCCCTGTGAACAGAGGAACATTTGAAAGTCTTCATGGGAACTTGGGTTGCAGGGTCCCAACTGGATTCACATTAATATAGCATGTAAATTGTTTGTGTTATTTTTTTTTAACAAATATAGTGTATTAAGTCACTTATTTGGTAGTATAGATGCCCCATTGGAACCAGTCAATGTAATTCTAAAGTTTACATGGAAAAATATCCAAGAATAGTGAAGAAAATGATGAGAGGGTATCCCAATATTACCTCAGTTAAAAGTAAGAAAATAAATAAATATAAATAAAAGTTTGAATAATATTTCATGGCAAAACTTGCCTTAGCAGATAGTATATTATAGTAATTAGTGTGTTGCAGTTGTATAGATTTCAAGTGAGATTAGTTGTTGTACAGATAGAGATCTGTTAAGTATTTCCCCAAACATAAAAGAGTTTGTTAAACAATACCATGTCATTGGAAAGAAAATATTAAATTTTTAATTCAGTGATTTTAGGAAAATGAACCTATTTGAAAAAAAATTGTCTATTTACCACTTCTATAAAAATGAATGGATCAAAGATGAAATAATAGTGCTGTTAGAGAAAAATATGGGAGAATTTAAAAATATATATAATCACAGACTGAAAGAGGTCTTTCTAAAAGACACAAAATCCAGAAGGTATAAAGCAAACCGTAGATAAAATAATTACAAAAAAATGATTGTATGGCAAACAATCAAATAAAATTAAATAATAGATCACAAACCTGGAGAAAATATTTATAATATACTTTGACTAATAGGCTTAATATGAAAGTGATCTTATAGTTCTGCTATACTATTTTGTGTTATGTCTGTGTACATTTTTATGTTGTGGTTCATAAAAGTTACCTGTATTCTTACTCCTTTGGGTGATCACTAACCCCTTTTTTCTCTTATGTCAGCTTTAAATAATATTTTTTTAAAGATTTATTTATTTATTCATACAGAACTGGGGTACAGGCCAGAAATGCGGAGGGTGAGAGGATTCGCCAGAGACAGAGTGGGGAGCAGAACAGGCAGATCGACGAAGTACACTGCTGAGGGGAGCAGCGGGCGGGTCAGGAGAGGTCTGCCTCGCCATGTGGTCACCTCCGGGGCAGGCGGGAATCGAACTCATGCGGAAGTGGCTTAAGCTTCTTTGGGCAGTGCTTTAACCCACTGCGCCACCAGGGAGGGCCTAAATAATTTTTTATCAGCTTGAAATATTTACTTTTTACTTTCACATACACATTAATGCATCTGGTTACTCTTGATTCCTTTTTCCTTTCTCTTTGTGTGTTTTAGTTGTGTCATTTCTATTTTAATGAACAGACATTTATACATTATTTCTCCAACCTTAATACTACATTTTTAGTACTGTATTTTCAATTAAATTCACTACTACCAAACTTTCTTCAAATCTTTCTTTGTCTTTTCATTTTAAAATTCTCATCCTTTATTCATCCTATTATTTCCCCTGAGTTAATGGTCTTATTTTTATTAATTTTGAGGGAATCTCGAGTCTGATGAATTACTTGAGGCTAAGGACATTATAGTACAGCCTATTGGGAAATCAAAAGAATGGAACATGGAAAAAGCATAGGCCCAAAGTTTGTTAACTATTATTAGTAAAAGTGAAGCATCTTTGAGAGGGAAGTTTAGGATGAAGGGATTGACTAAGGTAAAGGGGCCCTATGAATCAGTTTATTATCACTGTAGGATCAGTATAGTGTCAAAGAATGATAAGAAAGGAGACTTATGTAAAAATGTACTGTTTATGTAAAGTACTACCAACAGTAACAAAATCTGCATCTCTCAGGGCAGCAAAGGAGAGTGGTTTTGAAATTCAAAGTCGAGTTGGACTTGCTACCTCCTTACCTCACCTATCTCAAAGTGTCTTCTGTTGTTGCATGTCAGGGGATAAATAATTTTTAAAAATGAGAGTCAATTTAACAGCTTAAACCATTGCAAAACTTGTCTACACACGAGTGAAGTGGGTCAAACTTTAAAAAATACTTTTTGTCAAAGACTACAACGTTTAATTACTCTGATCATTTATGCAATCATTAGGCATCAGTGATGGGCAGAAATCCTTTCTGAGTGTCACCAAGGTAACATAAGACTCAGGAGGAAATGAATAAGGAGGACCAAAACCCAGGAAAATTCTGGCATTTAAGGGAAAGGAGAGAAGGAATAGAGGCACCAAAGGAAAACACCCTCTAATAAATCTCAAGATGTGTGGACCTAAGTAGCATTGGAGGTTACATTAGTCTCAAAGTAGATAACAGTAGAAAGTCAGGAGGTTATTGATAATATGATAATTTCCCTAGGAATGTTGTTGAGAAATTCTATCATGAGACCAAGGTAAAGGGTAAACCTGAATGAGAAAGTGAGGAGAGTAGTGTATATTATCACCAAAATATCTTTATGACTGAAGAGAATTAATTAAATTACAGGTGGAAATAGAGGCCACACATATGAACACAAAGAACACCTCAGTGTAAAATCTCTCAGTAATGTGTTAGTGGATTGGGTAAATAAAACATGCATAGATACAATATATTATCATTAACGTTACTTTGGAGGTTTTGGTGTGGTTTTCAGCCTTCATATGGATGATCGTTTAACAAATGAGAAGTTAATATACTTACAATTCTAATTATGGCTTATTTATATTATGTGAATTCAACATTATATACATAACATATGATAAACAATGACATGAGCCACTACAAAATCCAATGATCAAGTGATACTCTGTACAAATTAGATTCCAAGTAAATCCATATGTGTAAAAGAAAACCAGAAGTCAGAAAGTAATGTAATAGCTTTCTCAAATTAGTTACCAAGGCAGTCAATTACAATTGTATTTAAGAGGCTGGTGAACAGAACACTTTTGAAAGTAGAAATGATCATCATGCTGTGTATAACTTGTAGCTTTATGAAAACACTCAAAAGAGGTAGCCAGTTAATTTTTCTGATATTCTTTATGTATATACGAAGAAGAATTTGGGAAAACACTGCATCTTGATAAGATTGTGATGGGGATGAACTTTTCCATTCCATAAGTATTCTCTTTCTTCTAGCTATTTTCATAATGGATTTTTAAGAAAGAGCATGTATTTTAACTGGAACCCATGTGTAAAATAAAGCCATTTTAAATTTTATGTCATAGTTGTTTCATATGTAAAGGACATGAGAAATAATCTTACGGTATTGCCAAGGAAGTAGTTTTGCCAGCTAATTACTCTACCTCCCCTCTGGCTGGAGGTAGGTGTTTTTCTTATGGCCCATACTTCTGAAAATGCTGAATTTGAAAATGTCTGTTCCATGTACACAGCTGTTGACATCTGCAAATATTTAACAATCCCATTCTAGAATTCCCTAGAGGAAGAGAGGAGATCTAATAATAGACAAGCCTTCATTCATGTTGTTTTAATTATTTTTTTCTCTCTACCGCTACATCTAGGAGTGTTTTCCACCTGATGCCTCAGTTTCAACTACAGATCTTTTTAGCAGTTATGTGAGAAAAGTTTAACTGAATTTCAAATGTGTGGGTCTTTTCTCCCAGAAAGGGTGCTCTCTTTTCATACTGAACCTTTGTATAAAAATGAGAAGTTGGATCTGGAGAACTGAAATGGAAGAGGGTTATATTCACAATGTATAAGGAGGTTAAATAGAGGGAACTATGTGATTTATCTCTTTTATGAGGCACTACTGGAAAGGAGATTAAGCTTTTAAAAAAGTGGTGACCTTGACATAAAGTCTATATTTAACCAGTGGTGAAATATTATGAATAATGAAGAGCATGTGAAACAATTTTGAATCTAAATGATAAGATTCAAGAGATCAGTGAGGTTGACTGTAAATGATAAGATTCAAGAGATCAGTGAGGTTAAGTGCAGATAGTAGCAACAATAATACATGTTTCCTAGTGCTTTGCCCATTACACACTGTGTTTACATCAAGATGCTGTTTACTTTACACAACAACTCTAGGAGTTAAGAAGCCTTATACTCTTATAATCAGATAGCTGAAGTTCCAAGAAGACAAATTACTTGCCCATGGTCATCATGCCCCTTAGTGGAATCTCCTGCCTGTGCAAACCTCTTCTGGTCTTTATCACGTTTGGATAAAGATTTGACCCACTTTGTTTTTAACACTTTCAATCTCTAACATCACCTTTTGGCATTATATTCTGACAACTTAAGTGTAATGTTTTATTCATGTATCCTTTGTTGACAATATTTTTTTTTAAGATTTATTTATTTGTGCATACAGAACTGGGGTACAGGCCAGAGGCTCAGGGGTGGTGAGAGGCTTCACCAGAGACAGAGCGGGGAACAGAACAGGCAGGTCGACGAAGTACACTGCTGAGGGGAGCAGCGGGTGGGTCAGAAGAGGTCTGCCACACCATGTGGTCACCTCTGGGGCAGGCGGAAATTGAACTCATGCAGAAGCAGCTTTAGATTCTCAGTGCTGTGTTTTAACCCGCTGCACCACCAGGGAGGGCCGACAAGATTTTTTTATATAATGTTTTACTCTGTGCTTGTTTATATTTATAAAATACAAATCATTAGTGTATTTTTATCTGTTTCTGGACAAGGCCTACTTTTGGCAAGTGAAGTTATTAGATTTGTACTATTTAAACCATTTGATCCTTAGCAAATTGGTGAGTTGTAGGTGGTTCAGCTTAATGGCTCTTCTGTCTAGTCAAGAATATCTAAAAAGTACTACTGACTGGAATTGATACTAACATTGCATCAGAAGTATTGAAAAGAAATCAACTGTGAAATGCATATTAATCGTATAGATTAAAAAGTCTCTTCCCCAAAATGTCTTGTGTCTCTAAATTAAATTAATTCACAGTTTAATTTTGTTCTTTTTCTCTTTTCCTTTATTTTTGTTTTAGATGTGAGGCTTTCATTGGAAGTGTAAAAATGCCCAAGTACCCTAATCAATTAATTTTGGGAGTTTATTTTTTGTTGTGGCTTTGTTTTTTTTTTTTTTCTTTATTGACATAAAATTGGTCTACAAAATGTGTATGATTTAGGAGAATAGGTTTGCACCTTCTCAGATGCAATTTACCTTAATTTATTAAATGGACCATGCTTAAACAGTATCTAATATTTGTAGATATATAACTATATAATTTCCTTACCTCTCTTTTTACCTCATGAATTTTAGAAATTTACATTTAATGTAGATTAAACACACAAATATTTGTTGCACAAGCTACCGTACTGACTGGAATCTTGTCAGTAAGATACTTGTTACTCCAAGTAATTCACTGGAGGGAATTTAACTTGGGGCATAGGTTATAGTTACGTTTGAAGAGCTGAAATGCCAAAGCATGAAGCAGTCCAAGGGTTAGCAACAGCAGGAAGCCACAACCTTCCATATGTTCAGAAGGAAAAGAGAGGAAGCCAGTGGTGTTACTGACCAAGAAACAGAAAGACCAGTTTCTCTATTCGAAAAACCCAAACAGTGTTTTTGCACATTTGGGTTGCTTCCATATTTATTGCAGCAAATAGTGTTGTAATGAACATGAGTGTGCATGTTTCCTTTTTGAAGTTTTCCTTTCAGGTAGATGCCTAGGAGTGGGATAAGTGGGGTCACATGGCAGATCCATTTTTAATAGTCTGAGACACCTCCATACTGCTTTCCATAAGGGCTGGCCAAGTTGCAGTGGGTTGGGCTGGGATGGATACTTTTTCCACAAAGTGACCAGCTTTTGTATTTCTGGGATTTACTACTATGGGTTGTTCTCACTGGTTTGAGGTGGTGTCTCAGAGTGGTTTCCATTACATTTCCCTGGTCATAAGTGGTGACAAAAACAGTTTTTATGTGCCTGTTTGTAGTTTGTATGTCTTCTTTGGAGAGTGTCTGTTTAGTTGTTCTGCCCACTTTTGATTGGGTTGTTTGTTTTCTTTTTGTTGAGCTGTATGAGCTCTTTGTAGATGTTGGCTATCAGTCCCTTGTTGAATGTGTGGTGTGAAGATGGAGAGGGAGTAGGGGACTGGAGAGGTGTAAGAACAAAGAGGGAAGGAGGCACAGTGGACTATAGTGGAGGACTATGGATGACTTGGTTGTAGTTGGATTATGGTGGCAATATCTGATGGGGGCATTCTAGTATTACCTCAAGTGAAAATATTAAATATTTTAGCTAAGGTTGAAAATGGAGGGTATATTTGTGGGCTAAAGTGGCAACGATTTGACATGCTTTCTTATGGTACTTGAAGCACTGTGGAAGAGAAAAAATATACCCATCCATAGAAATTGAAATCAAGGAAATATCAAATAATGATCATTATTGATAGGATGAAAATGAATCTGGGCAGCAGTAAAAAGTAGAAATCTTTATTGTTATTGTGGATTTTTTCATATTAATTTGATTTGAAAAATACTGCATTGAAATATTAATTACCTAATTGATTATTTGGTGGCTCTTGCTGGCCTCTTTGCTAGTTCTGTTGGGATAAGACTGTAATATCTCAAAAGTGTTTCTAGCTATTTTGCTTGAGCAGCAAGCAAATGGTGTAAGTGTCAGCAAGAAGGGAGAATTTAGGGAAGAATAGGTTTGAGGGTAAAAGTAAAGATTTTTTTTTTATGGGCACCTTAGTGCTAAAGTAATGTCTTACATTTCAAATAGTTATGATATGTAGGCTTCAGCATTCTTAAATCTAGAAATCAGGGAGAGCTCAGCACTGGAGGTATAAACATAGGAGACAACACAGAAATAGAATGTAATGGCAGAGGGTTAAATAAAATACATACAAGGAAATTAAATCAGAAAATGCATATAAAGGTTTTTAAAAATCACTTTGTTGAGCTGTAATTCACATACATGTCACACTAATGTGTATAAGTTAATGTTACTTTGGTAAAATATATGTAAAATTACAAGCTAGCCCTTTTTCATTGTGCAATTCAGTGACATTAAGTATTTTACACTGTGTGCAACCATCTGCATTATCCACTTTCAGAAAAGTTCATCCCCTCACCCCCAAATGGAAACTGCATCCATGATACTGTAGCTCTCTCTCCCTTCATCCCCACCAGCCCTGGGTAACCTCTATTCAACTTTTACCTCATAAGTTTCCTTATTCTAGGCACATTATATAAGTGGAATCATACCACATGTGTCCTTTTGTGTCTGGCTTATTTTACTTAGCATAGAGTTCTCAAGCTCAACTATGCCATACATGTATCAGAATTTCATTCTTTTTGAGGGCCTGATGCTATTCTGTTGTTTGTATATACCACATTTTATTTATACATTCATCTTTTGGTGAACGTTTGGATTGTTTCTACCTTTTGGCTATGGTGAATAATGCTGCTGAGGACATTGCTATTGAGACTTCTGTTTGCAGTTTCTGCTTACAGTTCTTTTAAGTATACATCTAGGAGCAGAATTGCTGAATGATGTGGTAATTCAGTGTTTAACTTTTTTTAAGGACCTGCAAAATTGCTTTTGCACAATGGCTGTGTCATTTTGACATTTCTATCAGCAATGGGCATGACTTCTATTTCTCCACATTCCGGCCAACACTTACTTCCTTACTTCTTTCTTTCTTTCTTTCTCTTCTTCTTCTTCTTTTTTAAATAGTATTCACTGTAAAGGATGCAAAGGGATAGCGTATAAAGCTTTGTGTACAGGGTTCCTCCCTACGCCATTTCCTTTCAGTAGCGCATAAGCTCCATAAAGCAAATCCTTTGCTTATTCACTGCTTTTTCCCCAGCTAGGCCAGACACATAGTCTTTGCTCAATAAGTATGTATTGACGGAATGGATGGATTTTAAATGTTCAGTAAGTGATTATTAATTCACTCCTTTAATAAATCATAGTGATATCCTTTTTCCTATGGTATGTGGGTTGTCTCTTGCTGGTTTTAATGGTTTTGTTTTGATTTAATGCAATGTCATGTGAAGTTAATAAGCACTATGCTAAATTTACATAGAATGAAACTATCTCAAACCATAACAGAAGAAAAGGAGGTAAAAGAGTTGAAGATAAATATTAGAAAGTTATGCAAGAAAGCAAGCAGAATAACACATATTACCTCCAAATTAAAGCACCAAGCTGGTGCTATGAATATGTAATTTGAGTGAGTTGGGGACCATCTCTTCTTCATGAGCATTAATGACTTCCATTTCCTTTCCTGCCAAACCTTTCTCTTTAGTGAGGAATAGTTTTTCTGCATATAGACTTGCTTTTCTGCACCTATTAGTGTATGCAAAAATTAAACCAGTTTCTAAAAATGGTAAGTACAAAGAATTCACTGTTTAGATGAAACTCTGACCATAAACTTTAATAAATATTATATCTTTAAAACCATACAAGTCTCAAGAGTCTGAAAACATGTATCTCTGTCAACTTTACAGAATAGTTCAGTTTTTATCATCTAAGTGTAATTAGGACTATGACATAAATATCCCATATTTAAAGTAATTTAACGTCTTCACATTGTTAACTAAAATAAAGACCTCGGTAAAACAAAAATAAAAGCCTGTAGTAGCTTAACTGTCTTATACACACTGTGCTTAACTTTGCATAACTTATTTTAGTATAACTAAAATAAAAGCTTTGAATGGTTGTTTGACAAGGAGTTTATTATGTTACCTAAGTGAGGGTTTGACCCTGGGAAACAGTCCAACAGATTTCACTCTGTGAGAACTTCTCTTCTCATGACAATTCTGAGTTCATGTTATGTACCCAGTAGCATGAGGGGTGGGTGAGGGATTAGCTGTGTCCTAAGTTAAGTTTTCCCCAGTAAAGTCTGGGAGGAGATCTTAGAGTTATAGTGGTGAAGTTTGATAGTGCTCTTGCCTGAGAATAACTCAGGCCAAAAGCACAAAGCTGGATTATACACTGAGGCCTCTTCAATGGTAATACTCCTAGAATTTTAGGGGAGAAAAAGGTACACAGTTATTTTCACTAGATAGTTAACAGAAAATTATAGCTAAAGCTCAGATAAATTTTCAAAGAAGGAATTTCAAATCAGAAGTTACTAACCTCACATTTTTTAGGTCTTAATATTTGTTCAGAGTTTTCATTCCACTCTTTCATAAGGGTTTGTTTCAGCCACAATTAAATCAGTAGGTCCCCCAAAGCTCCTCTGAAAAGAAAATGCAATCCAAATAAATGTCACATTTAGTGTCGGTAGCTATAAGCACAGTGTGTGTAAGAATACTTAGCTACTACAGTGGCCCACATGTCTGCATTCAGGTATCATCATAAAGATAAGAAAGGTATTTAAATATGGAGAAAAAAGATAAGGCTTTCAAGAGTAGAAATAAACTATCAAAGTATACTGCAGACTTAACAAACGCTTTTTTGTTGTTTTTCTCTGTGGTCATTTTACAGTGAAGGAACCGTCTTTCAGGGGGTTCAGTTCTTCTCAGGTCTGTGGTAACTACAGTTTCCAGGTCATTCCTCTGCACTGCTTTTTATTTCCCAAATATTTGGGACACTTTTAAAATAATCTGGTTATTTTTTACCAAAAAACCACTTGTGTACAAAAGATTATGGCTTGAAAAATGACCAGTGAATATCAGTGTGGACCGTGTAAAATATGGAAGCAGAAATCAGTGTAAGCCTTTAAAAGTATTGTTCAAATCCCCAAATTCATAAGATGGGAAATGATTTCCAAACATTATGAAAAGGTTATTTGCCTTAGGGACCTGAGAATTAACATAATATACAGGTGAAGTGTTTAGATACGGGGGATATATTTAGGAGTCCTGTTACTTGTGATAATTTTAGAGTCAGAGAGAAACACTGAACACCGTGTGTTGTCATGCATAGGACATGTGATTACAGAATCATTGAAACTGTGCTACAGATAGGCATGGTGTAACCTGGTTTTTAATTATACTTTAAAAAGTAATCAGATAATATACAAAATTTTCCTTCCCACACCTATTTTTCTTTCTTATTTCTCTATCCAAATTTCCACACCTCGATTTGTAGTTGTACAGTGTTGTCTTCCTTTAGAAAATAAATTTAGACTCTCCTAGAGTTCCAATATATGCCAATTCAGAATATTTCTCCATTTCAAAGTCACATATACCTAAGAAATGTATGGAGTACCTCAGGGTACTCTACTGACTTCCAGAATCTATACTTAAAAGAAAGTATTGCAAGTGTATGCTATATATTTGCTTCTTATGTTGAAAATATTTGTGAGTTCTCAGCAGTTGCTGAATGTATACACACACACACATAAATGTATAGCATGTACTAAGAAGAGCTAAAGAAACCATGATAATTCTTGATGACTTGTTGCTTTGCTCCCCATTTGTGTTATTAGACTTGGGGGAGTTTAAGGACCTAAATTTTCCAAGAAATTCCAAATTCAAATTAGTTTGCATTCTTCCTTTTTCCAGAAGACATGTTTTAGAATGTAATCTAATACAAAACAGGATTGAAACAATTCTATATATTTGTATGCATATATGTGTGTATATAGGTAGGTAATTTATGTGTGTAACCCAGAACTAATTATCTCTAGTGGCATATAGAATAAACCAATGATTTAAAAATTAGGAGACATGAATTGTCATCCTATTTCTACCACCAATAAAAGTGGAACTTGGATAAGTCATTGATTTCTTTAAGCATTGGGTACCTTTTCCATAACCTCAGGAGGCTGATAGAAATAACTAAATTGTTTGTATGATCTATTGTGTGTAGTAAATATGTACTTCTGAGTCACCCTTGTCGAAGAAAGTAGGTCTTTAAAAAAAATCATATTAGGCCCTCCCTGGTGGCGCAGCGGGTTAAAGCACTGCACTGAGAAGCTGAAGCCACTTCCGCATGAGTTCAAATCCCGCCTGCCCCGGAGGAGACCACATGGTGTGGCAGACCTCTCCTGTCTCGCCCGCTGCTCCCCTCAGCAGTGTACTTCGTTGATCTGCCTGTTCTGCTCCCCACTCTGTCTCTGGTGAAGCCTCTCACCGCCCCTGAGCCTCTGACCTGTACCCCAGTTCTGTATGTACAAACAAATAAATCTTTAAAAAAAATCATATTAATATATCTTCACCACAAAGAAAAAGTGAGTACTTCCCCTCCATTACATGCAGAACTGATTTCTCCTTTTACACATTCACCATTCTTTTAGTCATTTTAGAAACATTGAAACCAGCAGTCATGAATTAACTTTTTGTTAGGTTGCAGCCAAGTAAATACGTCCTAATTTTTTCCTGTAGGAACTTTCTCATTACCCCACTTACCCCATTCCACATTCTTTCCCTGATGGGAGAGAGCCACAGGCTGTAGGAGTCAGCCTACAAATTTGATGGTAGTGGATGGCATTCTTTACTTTGAGAGTGTGTAATTTCTCTCAGGGGGGAGGAGGATCAGGTGTGTCACAAATCGCTTGCTTCCTTTTAGCTTTTCTCAGTAAATAAGACTATAGTGTTCATTGTATGCTGCTTTATTTTTAGCTTTTTAAATCACCTCCTGATGAACAGGAACAGTAAACAAATATTAAAACATTGAAAGTAATTTGAAAATAGTGTTGTCCTGGGGAGTCTGGAATTCCAGACATTATCAAACAGTTGTAAGTCAGCAGTCACCGCACAGGAAGTCAGGAAAATAAGAATGCCTAAGTGTTCTCCTCTGGGGCCACTTCCTGAAAATTAAGGGTCAGTGTCGGTTACAGAAGAGACCAAGGGGAAGCTGTGGTGAGGAGTCTATAGTTGTCATCAACCTAATTCATGCTTGTCCAAACCACTCAGATATGCCGGATGAAAAAAATAAAAGATCTATCAGAGTGTGTATGCTTCACACTAATTAAACACCAAGTAAGTGAAGATATCATCATGATGATACTGTCTTATCTATCTTGCAATCAAACACTGTGTCGGCAAACTGCGAAATGGAAATATAGAGGAAGTGGGGACAAGGGGTGCAGTACTGATAATAACGTGTAGCACTTGCTGAGTGTTAGGGTGCACTGTTTGTAGTTCTTCGGGTGTTATAACATGTTTTATTCCCACAACAATCTCTGGGTATCTGGGTTCTTTGGTATTATCTTTTGCCTCTATATGTGTGAGGAAATGAAAGCCTAAGGAGTCGAGAAACTTTCCCTGCTTTTCAAAAGGAATGGGTGAGGTCTTGCTCTTCTCTTGGTCATAAAAGTGTGTGTGTGTGTGTGTGTGTGTGTGTGTGTGTGTGTAGTCTGATGCTTGATACCAGGAGATATGGAAAAAACAACGCCACAAAAAGTAATCGATAGTTTAAGAAGAAAACCTAATATTCCCAAACTAAAACTATTAATGTAAAGATTCAAAATTAGAATTCAATGAGTTGCTACTTAGAAAAGTCTATTCTTAAAGAATTCTAACATGTACAAATAACAGTCCTATACTGAGACATGTATATTTTTTCAAGACACATTTGAATATGTCTTAAGATAGTTAATAGCTCAACTTAGATAATTATTTTTCTGAAAAAAAAATGTTATCTTCAATTGAGGCCAGAAAAGCATATTCTCATCTATACAGGACTAAAATTAATAAAGAATGGATGATCTATATTGCTGGCAAAGCCAAAAAGGATTGTTTTTCCATTTGGCTGTGAAGTTTAAGCTTAAATTTAACACACTTTCCTTTCTCTCAAAGCTGTTTCATTTTCAGCATTTTCCATGTTCTACCTTTTCGCATTTTCATCTGAAAAATTTCTTCATCATTGTGAATGCCTCTCTCTTCCCTTTGCGCCTTCACAGCCATGTTGATACTGTACAAAAGATTATTTTTAACATAATCTGTCCTTTGTCTCCCAGTGGGCATCATCTTTATTGGAACAGACATTTTTTTTTTTCCTGAATGAATGAATGCAGTTACTTCCTAATTCATCTCACTGCATAAAGTTCTTGGGCAAACCAACCCATTTTTTCTCGTTACAATCAGAAAATTTCCCCCCAGATTCAAATTTCATCATTTTCCAACATAAAGGAAAAACTCTCAGGGGTTAACATGACTCTCAGTGTGGCCCTTTTGCAACACTCTGGTGTCAGTTCCTGCTGTTCCCTTTTAACTATTTTATAATCCAGGAACACCAAATTATTTGCAATTCCTCAAATATGCCAAGTTATTTCATATCTTCAATCCTTTGTGCATACTTGGTCACTGAAATTGTCTTTCTCAAATTGCCAAGTTCTTTTATTTATTTTTTACATCTTTCTTCATTTTGTACATTTTTTAAAAATCTCAGTTGTAATCCCATGGATTTCCCACCACCAGTTCACCCATGTGCCATCATCATAGTCCTATACACTCTTCCCACTGTTTTGATCCCATTGCCTCCTCCACCCCCGTAAAATGTTTCTGGTTTATAGGTGTTCTTGTTCTTGCTTTTATTTTATTACAATTGCTTTTTCCCCCTGATCCCTTACACTCCTGCTTTTCTTTTTCTTTCTGGCTTATTTCACTAAGCACGATCTCTTCCAGCTCCATCCATGTTGCTACAAAAGGCATGAGTTTATATATATATTTATATAATCACTAAGTAATATTCCATTGTGTATATGTGCCACATCTTTTTAATCCAGTCATCTATTTTGGGGCATTTAGGTTGATTCCAGTTTGATTCCTTCATGGTCAGAGAATATAGTTTATATGAGTTCGACCTTTGTGTATCTATTGATATTTGTCTTGTCTCTCAGTATGAAGTCAATCCTTGAGAATGATCCATGTGGATTTGAGAAATATATGTACTCAGATTTTTGGGGGTGCAGTATTCTATCAATGTCTGTAGATCCATGAGGTCTATGTCCTTGTTTAGTGCTTTAGCGTCCTTGCTTATTTTTTGTCTTGTTGATCTGTCTGTTGTTGAGAGTGTTGAAAATTGCCAAGATCTTACCTATTCTTTATGACAGCAAAGTATCACCATTTGTGATGTCTTCAACACTACTGTGGTGTCTATGTGGTACTTATAACATTGTATTTCAACTATTGGCTTGTGTATGTGTTACTTTTCCTGGATTGTGGTGGGATAAGGGCAGGGGATATGTATCATTGCTAACATATCCTCTCAGGATTTTTTCAGGCTACTGAATGACTTTGTTTAATAGTCTTGAACCTGTAAAGTATCACTGTGGACTTCATAATATTTGAAATGATAAATATCTACATTCAAATTTTGTGGACATTTTCTTTGCTACTCAATATAAAGCTGAATAACTAATTTTTGTAAATAAAACCATTGTCTGCCTTTAGTCACAACACTTCCAATACCAGATAATATAGGATTTCTTCCCTACATACAGCAATCTGCAACACTGGGGTGGATTGTCTTGTCATTTAATTCAGTTTTGGCACTATCTACCTAGAGTTTCCATAAGATCCCAAGGGTTATACTTCAGTTTCACAAGCCTACTGACCACCTTGCAATTCAGAGACCAGTTGCAATTTCAGGTTGCCACCTATGCTTTTGATAGATTTGTTATAAATCAAAAGTTTACACAACATTCTCCTTGGACTCAATAATTTTCAGGAATGGCTCATAGAACTAAAGAAATAGTTTAGTTACTATTGATGTCTTATCACAAAAGATATTTCAAAGGATAGATGAACAACCAGAAGAACGAGTTATTTAGGACAAAGGATAGAGGAAGAGGCAAAGAACTTCTGAGCCCTTCTTAGGTGGATGTGCTATGCTACCATCACCTTCAGGTATTCACTTACCCAGAAGCCCATCAAACCTTTCTGTTCTTCTTAGTCTTTTGTTCATAGATCTTTATCTCCAATACCTACCCACTTTCTGAAGGTCATTGGAGAGGTTGAAAGTTCAACCTTCTGATCAATCAGGTCTTTCTGGAGACCAA
Organism: Condylura cristata; assembly: GCF_000260355.1. Taxonomy (NCBI): domain Eukaryota; kingdom Metazoa; phylum Chordata; class Mammalia; order Eulipotyphla; family Talpidae; genus Condylura; species Condylura cristata. The sequence continues at coordinate 14,330,714 of NW_004567128.1, forward strand.
TCCCAGCTTGAGGCTACCTGGGGACTCCACCCTCAACAAACCCATAAGGTTAGGTATGATCTGAGGAGCTCTACTTGAATAACAAAGACATGCCTATATTTCAGGATATCCCAAAAGTCTTAGACAAAAACCAAATGCATATATATTTTAACATTACAACTAACCTAGCTTTTTTTTTTTTTTTTTTTGGCCATTCTCATCATGTCATATTAGCATTCTAAAAAAAGCGAGAAACTGAAACAAGGAGCTGCTAAATGTCAGATGTTTTATTCCTCTTTATTCACATTTCCTCCACCATATCTGACACATTATCATTGTTCATTGACTGTCCAGAGATTTAAATTGCAAGCAGAGATAGTGTAATTTACATTACAACTACCTTTGGTCCCAAATCCTTCATGGAGAACTCAGAACATGATTTTATTCTCATATATTCCAAGTTACAAACCTTATTTCAAAGAACCAGCAAGGAGTAAAACGAAATGCTGATTTAATGAACTGATTCTGTACAATTGTCTATCAAAAATGGCTTGCTCTTACATAATGACTTACAATTTCCTCTTGCCTGAAAATCTGGACTCATTGGCCAAACACAAATGGATCTGGGTCACTAAGGATAATGATTTTGCCATACTTTTACTCCAAACTGCTTTCCACCCAGACTCACTGAGCATCATCTCTATTATCAAGACACCCAGTACCATAGGAAATGAGCACCATTATCCCTGTCTTTCCATTACACTTAATATGTCACATGCATTTTTCTACTCATGCCTAAAGTTTGCTAATTTTTCTATAAACCCACACTTGACTGTTTTCTGACCTAAATCTTTCTTTACTCCTTTTATTTTTCTGGATACAAAAATCTCTGTTGAACATATTTTTGAACCAAACCTGTCTACAATGCAGAAATTTCCTCCCTGGGAAATAAAAAATAAACAGATGGTTTCAGAGAAACAAACAATATTTTGTTGATGACAAGAGAGGACTCTGTGGAATAAGCCCCAACACTTTAATGTTAATTAATATATGATTAGTCTATGGCATTCTCTCTCTCTCTTCTCTTCTCTCTTTCTCTCTCATCTAAATGAATTAAACACACTCCCTTTGCAACACTTGCTTTTTGTTCACATCAGCTGTCATATCTATTCTGCTTTCTTTCAGAAACTCCACATACTGTATGAAAGTATCCATTTCGCTGACAGTGGGTGAAAATGACACTGGACTCTGCTATAATTCCAAGATGAAGTACTTTGATAAAGCTGAACTTAGCAAAAGCAAGGAAATTTCATGCCGTGACATAGAAGATTTTTTACTGCCAACCAGAGAACCTGAAATCCTTTGGTATAAGGTATGGACTATGGATGATTTTATTGCTTTTGAATATATTAATGTCTACAGTGTAATTGGACAAATTAGATAAAACATTTAAATAACTGAGATACAGCTCAGCTCTCTCTTCCTGAAATAATACAGCAGGTTGTGCTGGTCATTAAAAGTTATCAAACTAGTGTTTTTGGTAAATGTTAATGAATGTATAATTTACTAGTACATTGTAATAAGCTGTTATATATATCTTTATACCTAGATTATGACAGCTCTTTAAAGGCTATGGTAATCTCTATTAGTAATTTTAGAAAAAAATACATTAAGCATTCATTTCAAAGTTTTTCATATTAGTTGACCAAAATATCCCCAATAAGAAGGTAAAGGACTCATTTACTTCTATGATAAAATGATATACTACTTTTATTAGAGTGCTCTATTTAATGGAAGTGTCTCTGCACCTACTCTAGTTCTTTTCATCTAAACCATCATAATTTTAAGAAATCTGCTGAAAATTTATAACACTATAGAAATAGTATTAAATAAACTTATTTTTTCAAAACCAAAAGAAACTTAAGCTAGAATAATTTAACTCCTGCTATTCCCATTCCAATTTCATCATTGACTTTCAACTGAATTTCAAATTCACTTGTTTGTTTGTTTGTTTTTAACTTTTCTATACCCTCAAAGAAGTTGTTATTGAGCCTCCTAATAAATGCAGTGTAGACTCTGGAGTATTTTATATGCATGACTTAGAGATTTCTAGTGCAAAATCTCTTTGTCCATTTTTGTGGAGGTGGGAATATAGGAAGCTGAACTCTTAGTTACTAGCTCCACAAACGTCAGCTTGCACACCATGAGCCTTCAGGAATGATTGCTCAGGAATTCAAAACCTGTTAGAAATGAAACAAGATACCAATCTTTTACAGTTTTAAAAGATTGTGCAAAATTACCACTGACCCTCTCTGAATGAGACTTATTTTTATCCCTTGTAATAAACAATGAAGGATTCAAAACACCAGGAGAACTGCTGAAATATTTTCTCTTGGACTTCTATTATTTAGCATATTTAGCGAAATATGCTAAACAGACCTCAAATATTAATCCCACTGACTTCTGTGCCTGTGCAGATGAATTTTCTGTTTTCCTCTTTTTTTTTTTTTTTTGACAATTTCTCACCCTACTTCTCAGTGGTCTTTCCAATTGGCAGATTCTCAGCAAGCCCTGATGATAGCTACAGAAGGGAGAGTTAGCAAAGGCGTGTGATTAAAAGTCTCCAAGAACATTTTTCTCCCCCCAAGAACAGATATTTTTCTAGTACCTATATGTGTACATTCACCTTGTAGATAAGGAGTTTCTTGTTTTCTAGTACGTTGATTTTTGTAGTTAAATGCCCCTTCTCACCTTTTCCAGATAAATTTCAAATTGTCCTGAAACTTTACTGACTCTGCAGGTATGTGCACACACATACACACTCAATTTTTAAATGACTGTCCTCACACTGGTCCTTTAGACATGTTTCCACCAATGCCCCAATCATTGTGACCTTAAGCTGTAAAAACTGTCACTGGCAGAATGAAAGGAGACAATGTAGTATGTGGAATTTAAAAGCCTTTTAACAATTCATATTAGTTTCCCATCATTAAGGCAGTATATAGTCCATACATTCAGTACAGAGTTGATGCAATTATGACAGTTTATACAACTAACATGACAGTATAAATTTTATCTTTTGGTCTGAAATAACTGGATAATTGTCCTCTAATTATATAAAAGCATTTTGCTACAAACCAAAATAGTGGTCTGTAAAAATTTGATTTGGCAATAAGAATTTTTAGGAATAATATCACCTCTGAGTAGTGTCAAAGCATTTAAAGCTATTTTATCCTCATTCCATTGATTTCAAATCTGGCTAGAGGAAATGGACTTCTTTTTTGGCAAAAACAGAAATCTCCTGAGCCAATGTCATTATATTCAAAAGCTTAATTCAAACACCATAATTTGGTAGACCCATCAACAATGAAAATAGATATTTATGGGACTCAAAGACCTTGCATATAAATGTTGGATGTTTCTTTCATGGATTATCATATGTGCATGACAGGAACATTGAATTATTTCTAAAAGCAATATTAAATTTTTAAAATAATTAAATTGAATTATTTCCTTTATAAAATTAATATTTCTGCTTTGCACTGCAGTAACATTTTTATTCTATGTTATCAATACCAAGATGATTAATTTCACAGTAATAAAACATGCAGAATTTGCTTCTAAAAATAAGGCACGACTAAACTAAACAAAACCTCTTTTCATAGATCTAGTAAGCCAATTAGTTGGAGACACGAATCTTAGAAGTTTATAACATCACTCATGTTAAAAATATTAATTTGAATTTGAGGTACCTGATTTCCCATAGATGTTGAGAAGATGTGGGTATCAGTGGTATTAATTCTAAGTGTTTTAGTCCTTTTAAAATATAACTTTGGAAGGATTTGGTTTGGTTGTTTGAAATCCTTTTCCTGATTTTCAGTTACTATGTACCATATAAAAATGTTATGTTCTTCACGTAGGAATGCAGGACAAAAACATGGAGGCCAAGTATTGTATTCAAAAGAGACACCTTACTGATAAGAGAAGTCAGAGAAGATGACATTGGAAATTATACTTGTGAGTTAAAATATGGGGGCTTTGTTGTAAGAAGAACTACAGAACTGACTGTTACAGGTAAGACAGTCTTCAATATTGCATTTGCAAGTAATAAAACACCTCCTTTAAGGTAGATTTTTAAGGTATATATTGACTTTCTCAGATGCATACAATGAAATAACTACTCTCTATAGTTAAAATTTATTCAAAAAAAATTATTCCTCCTTACTCTTGCATCATCTTATACTTAAATGTATTAGAAAGGTTAAAGAAATACATACATAGGGAATTATAAAAAAAATGTTAGCTTTTGAAAGTACTTGAAGTAATAAGTTTATAATTATTTTTGGCATCATTTTTGGAAATATTTTCCGGTGTTGAACTGTAATGTTTGATATCTACTTCTGTCTTCCAGTCATTTATATGTCTTTGAAAATACTATAATTTCATGTATAATCATTGGATAACTATGAGAGTTGCATTGAAGGGAGTCATTGCCATATATGGTTCCTAAAGTCAAAGGGAATGAGAACACGGTTCAGAACACTTATCAGGAATCTAAAACTTAGTAGTCATCTGACCTTGTGTGAAACTCCACAATCTTTGGACCCTCATTTCCTCATGTATACAATGGGGCTTAAAAATATTTAACGTGTTTATTTTACAGGGTTTTAGCAAGATTCAAATGAGGCAACGTAATGGATATTAAATCAGTTTTCAAAAAACAGAATTATAACCAAATATAAAGTATTGTACTAATTCTATTCTTTATTTTTCACATCATAGTGTAGTTCTCTGAAAGTGATTCCAAGAACTAAAGGGGGATAAAAAGCAAGAGTAATGTTAGCCAGTTGAATACTCCATACTCACCTTAATGAGACCAATTTTTCTTGGTGACTTTTTATGCAATCATTTTTATAAAACATATATAAATAGGTATAAAAAGACTGTCAAATACTTTGAAGATATTTGTTTTTCATTTTTTCATCAATTCACTTAAAATACAGTTTTCTGTATATTTTACTACTTTAAATATTCTGCTCTGTTCTGTATAACCTATACTCTTCCTTGTACAGTTTTTGACAAGGAATTAACTCTGATTCATACCCTTGTTTCTCTATAGGCATAACATTGTTGCTTGTATTATTTCAGGTTGTTTGTCCGTTTTTTTCTGGATTCTGAATACATTAAATTCTAGGTGTGATGGTTTTGAAATTTATCCTTAGTGCCTTCCAAGCTTCATGGGTTTCTAGTTTGATTTCTGTCTTTAATTTTGGGGATCCCATATTCATGGTATTTTAAATACTCTAGTCTGCTCCCTCATTTTTCTCCTTCTAGTCTTCCAACAATTCATATAGTATGTCATTTGATAGTACCCCACAGTTCTTAGATGGTCTGTTTCATTCTTTTAATTCCTTTTACTCTACATTTTGTTTTATGATATTTCTATTGACCTATCTTGAAGTTAACTATTTTTTTTTCCTTGACTGTATCCAGTTTATTGCTGGGCCCATCAAAGCTATTGTTCATTTCTATTACTGTTTTATGTCACACCTTCATGACTTAACTCTTGTTTGAAATGTCTATTTCTATGCTTAAATTACCTATCTGGTTTTGTACATGATCTTTTCCCATCACTAGATTACTTGCATATTAAACATTTATTTTAAGTTGCCTTTTTGATAATTATAATATCTTGTCATAGATAAGCCTGGTTTCAGATAAGTGCTGATATAGTTTATAACCCCAGTGGCTTCTGTCCTACTTAAACAGACCGTGGTTGTCACTCCCTGAATTCACCAGTCTTTCAATTTTGGGGTGACTGCCCTGTTACTTCATTTCTCTTAAAGGTCCAAGAAAAGGTTTTAACAGTCTGTTCCTTTAAATTTTTCTTCTTGTATCAGTGAGAATGATGAATTTCCAAGCTATTTACATGTGGAAACTAACTCCAAAAGCAATAATGTCATTTTTAATATGGGCTTCCCGAGCCCAAGAACAACTAGCTTGTCTGACCAAAAGCATTCATTCGATAGATGTGCATTTTTTAATGAATTAATTTAATAACATGGCCTTATACAAGTTTAAAATAACTGTTTTCAATTGGGCAAGTTAATGCCTTTCACCTGAAAAGCCAGGAAAATAATGTAGGAGTAACAAGCTTTTTCCACTCTCTGCTTTTATTAATGCTATGAGTATTATCACTATTTTAATTTCCTTTATTATAGCGATTCTTGTATTGAGCTTTAATTAATAAAACCTCATATTAAGTCAAACTTTTAGATACAAATAGTGGGTTGAATTTCTCTGTTAAGATTGCTTCATAATAGGTTTTAACTGCCGTCCAGTCTACCAAGATTTATTTTCTTCTTCATTGGGTTTTTTACCATATTGTCTTGACTTTCTAGAAATAAGGCAATGGATTTTCAATAGAAGGTATTGTAACAGTCACATAAAGTATAAACAGTCAGCTACTTAGAATGTTCAAGTGAACCCACCTAGATGAGGAAACAGTTTATTGAAGGCCCCACAGAATTTCCCTGGACACCCTTCTGATGATAAATTCCTCCTTCCCCACTGTTGATAATGTTACTACCATTGCAACTTTTATGATATTTGTTGTCTTGTTTTTAAAAATTATATCATCTAATAGTGCATACCTATGCAATATAGTTAAAACTTTGTGTGCTTTTGAAGCTTAAATTTGAGCCCACAATTGTATATACTTTTTTGTCTAACTTTTGCTTCACTATTGTTTTGAAAATTCATCCAGATTAACTCCATTTATCTCTAGTTTATTCATGATTGTTATACTATAGCATTCCATTATACGAATATCTCATCATTTGTTGATAGTTTTTGCTAATGTAATATTTCTGTTAATCTGAACATATGCACATATGTACACACATACATGCACAAACAAAATACAGGCAATTTGCATTGCATATATAAGTAGGCATTTGCATAGGACTTATCCCTAGGAGTAGATTTGTATATTCAGAGTATGTTTTTTTCAAAGGTACTAGATATTGTTCAGATACATTTGGTCATAGGCCTACCCCATCCAAATGGACTGAGAGGATGAGAGTAGTTCTCAAATGTGAAAAATACCCTAGGAAATAGAAACAACAGATATCCATTACTATTAACCATTATGATTTCTAAAATAAAATAATGTAAAATATGGTTTGATATTTATAAAATTATGGATTGTATATCAGTTTTCTTTGTTTAAATGTTGCTAAGTAGAAATGTAAAAATATTTGTTTCTATCAATGTGATTTGATATATCCTATATCCTTTACACTAAACTTTAACCCACACACTGAGTATAGCTTTCACTCTAAGCGTCTGCCATATTATTTTTGGTAATAGAGGTATCAGGAAAATGTCATGTCCTGAATTGGTCTGTAAGAGATTTAGTAATTCCAGCATACGTTAGAATAGTTTGGTTTGTCTTAAAAAATACAGACCTTAGATTTAGTACATATTTTTGGATTTGTAAGGTCTAAGAAAAAAATACAGACTGCATAGATTTTTTTTAAAAGAAATACAAATTAAATTATATGGTACCCACTTTTACCTATTTAATATTTACTATTGTTTCTGGAGAAAAAAATAAATTACCCTTAATTTTAAAAATTGAAACAAAATGCCAAATAAATTTCCATTACAAAAATCTTGAAATGAGTTGTCCAGCTGAAAAACCATTTAATTCCTAGGCCTGGATAATAGAGTTTAGTAATGGCAAGAAAATGGATTGTGAAAACATTATTTTTAGGAAAAATATTTCTGGTTAAAATGTAGGTGTCAGCAAGAACAGTGAAGACAGAAAACTGACTTGAAAAAAGCAAAAAGACTGAAGTAATTCTTCTAAGAATGTGATAGTTTTAGTAGCATTTTTATAGTTGGTATAACATTTTTAGCACCATTAATATAGCAATATATTTAAACTACTTTCCAATCAACCATAGGCTGAATTTATGCACTGCAAAGATACATTTTCCTCCTCTTTTTATGGACGAGGAAGCTGAGGCAAAAAAGGTTAAGAGGCTTTATCAAGGTCACAAAACATCATGGTGACAAATTTAGGAATAAAATTTAATTTCCTGAACTTCAGTTTATGATTTACTCCACTGGATAATTAATAGCGAGGTATTGTACTTTTCATATTAGCTCTGCTCATCACTATGAAAGATTTATCTTTTAAGTTCAACTGAAATGCATATTACTGTGAAACCTTTAATTCCTCTGCCACTGATGTAATTACATGATGTATTTGTGGTCTAGCCTGGGGGTGGAGTGATGACTACTATCTTTCTCTCTCTCTCTCTCTCTCTCTCT
>NW_004567128.1:14339717-14353397 GCF_000260355.1 Condylura cristata
CAGGCGGGAATCGAACTCATGCGGAAGCGGCTTTAGATTCTCAGTGCAGTGCTTTAACCCGCTGCGCCACCAGGGAGGGCCCTCATTTGTTTTTATAAATAAACATCTGTTGCAACTGAAAGATGTATTAATTCAAACTTTTAAATTAGAAGAATTAAATATGATCAATAAGGTGAAACTGAGTTTAATAAATTGAGCTATTTAATGTTCATTCACAATTCAGCCCCTTGGGCAAAAGACATCTCTTATGAGTAATTTCTAATTATAATTCTCCTGACATTAATTATTTTATTGTTCAGTCTCTTAATATATTGAGTACGTTGTCCAAAATGTATTTACCAAGCAAACATTTAATGCCAAGGTATGATAATTTTGAATAAAAAGCATGATATTTTACACTTAAGCATGAAAAATATAACAGTTCTAATTTATATTTTAGAATATATCAGTAACAAAGTTGGAATGTGCCATTGTGGCAGTGGGGAAAGCAAGGAATTTTTAATTTTAATTATTTTGATCGGCTCTCCATGGTGGCGCAAAGGGTTAAAGAGCAGCATGAGAAGCTGGCCCTGGCCCATAGGGTGCAGTTCTATCCCTGGCCCCCCCAGAGGACCCACATGGCCAGGCAGACCTCTCTTGACCCTCCCACTGCTCCCCTCAGCAGTGTATTTCGTCAGTCTCCCTGTTCTGCTCCCACTCTGACTCTCTTGAATCCTCTCACTTCCCTTGCATCTCTGGCCTGTGCTCCAGTTCTGTATGCATAAATAAATAAATCTTAAAAAAATATTTTTGTCTATATAAGCAATAATAAGTATTAATAATGAGAATAGTTAATATTATTATATTTACTCTTTACTAGGGCCTATCCTATAAGCTCATCTAATCTACATAAACTTAATTTACTCACCCTTTACCATTTTTCAAGTTCTTTTATTCTCGATTTTATCAGTGGTGCTTGAAAATAATCTATTTTCTTGTGTTTCCCAATTTGTTTATGATACTTTGAATTCTAAAAACCAAAAAGGGATATCCCTGTCTGAAAATATGGTTTACTAGACACCCCCTCCCTGTGCTTTGAAACACCTAAAAATTCTGAATGAGATAGGTTGGCTTTTTAAGTGATGAGCTGAGCTTGCAAGAAAGTTCAAAAAACCCTCAATGGCCAAAAAGAAAGAACTAAAAATTAGAGCAGCTAAAAAAGAAGCAATTGTAATAAAATAAAAATGAAATTCCACAAACCACTATAAACCAGAGATATTCTATGGGGGTAGAGAGGGCCATAGGATCAAAACTGGGGCAGGAAGAGCCCACGGGACTGTGGTGATGGCACAGGGGTGAATTGATGGTGGGAAGTCCATAGGGATTACAACCAACATGAAAAAATGTACAAAATGCAGAATGATCTAAAAACAAAACAAAACAAAACAAAACAAAACTGTGACGTCCCCAGAGTGTGCATAGGGATCTAAGGGTTGACTGGTGGGGGGTGGGGTTGTCCTCAGCACCAAGGGATTGAGATCTATTAGATTACATGGGAGAACAAAGTACAGCTTGGAGCTTCAACTGGTGAAGAGATGGGACTGAAGTTCCCATATAAAGACTAGGATTCTAAAAGGGCTACTGTGAAGGTGAACTGGAAAAATTACACCACTGTCATAAGAAGTACAAGTCAGTTTTCCTTCCCTGGCATGAGCTCTTCATTTATTTAAAAACAAAAAAAAAATAGATTATTAATCCATATTCTTGGGGGTTACATGTTTGAATTTATACCACCTGTGTTTTCTGACAATCCTTAAGTCTAAAAATTAACATAAAAATGACACCAGGCTGCTAATATCCAGGAGCATTATAAATGTATAACTTCTAGAGAGATAAAAGCTCAATACTGTATATCATGGCTAGTAATGTCCAGTTTTGTCTTGTAATCTTCACTGGAATGTCTTCTACTATTTTAAATAGAAATTTATTTACAGAAGACATACTAATGGCGCACAGGCACTGGAACAATGTCCAAAATTTATGAAGGAAATTTAAATAGAGGCCACAGTGAGAAACAGCATCAGACAGGAGAGAATAACCCATATTTACAGACTAGAAGCAACAAGTGTTGGAAAGGGTGGGGAGAAAGAACTCTTGTTCTCTGTTGGTGGGAAGGTAGACTGGTTCAGTCCTTATAGAAACCAGTATAAAATTTCTTAAAATAATTAAAATCGACCATATTATACAACAACTTTATTCCTTCAAATATATCTTAAAAATACAGAAACACAAATTCAAAACAATGCATGCACTCCTCCTTCATTGCAGCTTGTTTGCAATAGCCACCTTAAGGAAACAACCTAAGTGAGCCCAAAACGCATGAGTGTATTCAAAAGACTGGTGTAGGGCCTCCTTGGTGGTACAAGGCATGAAGTCTCAGCAGTAGTTTAATCTCTGGCCAGGGAATGGTTCACATGACGCAGCAGATTTCTCCTATTTTACCCACTGCTTACTTCCTCAGCAGTGTTTTTCCAGTAGATCTGCCTGTTATATTCCCCACTCTATCTCTGTTGAATCCTCTCGCCCATGCCCTGTACCTCTGGCCTATAGCCCAATTCTTGTGTGCATAAATGGATAAATCTTTAAAAAATAAAAACAATGTGGTATACGAACACAGTGGAATAGTACTCAGCCATAAAATAGGATGAAATATTGAAGTCTACGACAATGTAGATGCAACTGGAGGGAAATATGGTAAGTAAATTAAGTCAGAAGGAGAAAGACAAATGTTGAATTTTTTCACTCATATGCAAATCATAAATAAACAAGTGAAGGACAGACAAAGCCAAGCCATTACTCTAGAAAAATGACTGCAGGACTGAAGTTAGCAGAAGGGAAGGAGGCTGGAGAGCGAAGGGGGGCCCATTGCACTATGGTAGGTTAGTGGTGCTTTGCCTTTGGATGTGGTTTGGTAACGTACATCAAAAATGGTGTGAACCTGTACCACTAAAGCATACAGTGTTATAAATCAACATTACCACAATGAAATCATTTTGTCTATTTCAGTATTCTATGTTATTGATAATACATAGTGTTTATATTATACGCATATGTATATGTTTATACACACACTTACATTTGACATCTTTGTTCATTTTTGTAGTGTTCGATGTCTCCTCCCAGGTGTCGTCCCTGTAAATATTCTACCCCCAAACTCACATGTGAACCATCACCATAGTCTCTGTGCCCTTTCCACTTGCTGTTTGACCCCTCTCTCATCTCCCTGCCCTGAAAGATGTGTCTGATTTAGAGTTGACTGCTAGTTTATTTATTTATTTATTATTTTTTCTTGACCTTTTGTTCGATTTCCCTATGTTCCTCCCATAAGTGAATCCATCCAATAATTTTCTTTATCCTTCTGACTTATTTCCCTTAGCATAATCCCTTCCAGCTCCATCCATTTTGCTGTGAATGGCATGAGTTTATCTTGTTTTGATTGCTGAATGGTATTTGATTGTGTATTTATATCACATCTGCCGAAATAACACAAAAACATGAATTTGAAAGGACACCTGAACCCTTTGGTTTATTGTAGCGCTGCTTACAATAGGTAAGATATGGAAGCCACATAAATGCCCAAAAGTAGACAACTGGGTCAAGAAATCATTTTTAAAAAGTTCATCCCTTCCCTACTTCCTGGCTCTCCAGTTGGACAGACATTAACTTTATATTAATTGGTTTTAATTTTACCATCAGAAAAACTGACTGGGAACTAAGTATTGAACTCATTTAAATCCAGAGGCTCTGGTGTTACAGGTTTAGTAGAGCAAGCTAAAAAGGCTTTCTTGCCCAATATTTTCTATCTTCTGGGTCTCATCAAATTGGAAATTGAAAATGACCTCTACGATAATGCATTCCTGGGGAGGATAGATGACTTCACATCTGTAGTCATACAATGTATCATAGAATCTACAATCTGGAAGAAACCTTCCACTTTATTTTATGTATATGTGTGTGTGTCTGTGCATCATTAAGACAGCTGTAATATCAGCGTTAAATTGCACTTAGTATCTGGCTCCATGTAAACTTTTTCAATTATGAACACTAAATTTAGCATATTATGTCAACTAATACTAACCCCTTGTTAAAACTTACATGCTAGTAATTGAGATCATTCTCCATGGTCAGTAGATTAATTAGCTGTTTTAAAAGTGTGATGATAACCACATCTTCATACATACTGATGTAATACACATATTTTTATCTTTTGATTTATCGAACCTTTTAAAAAAATATGCCGTTCTTAGTATTGCTACTTCACAGCAAGGCATTTATTTATTCCTAATATAAATAAATCCAAGTTGATTTGTGTAGACTGTAGGTTCCAATTGGACTTAATGCTAGAGTATATTCCCATTATTACTTTGAATAACTTACTGTTACCATATTGTTCAAAATGAATAAGAATACATAGGCTCTACAATTGAATTATTGTGAAAGCAGTATAACCACGCTGCTCCTTCACTATAGGGGTTTTTATTAATAAACTGAACTCTGTCGGGTTAATGTGTACAGGCCTAGGGAAAAATTAAAGCCACAAGCCAATTTCCTTTTATTCTTATTTTGTGTATTATTCTTAATAGGGTCCCAGGCTGTTTGTTTCTTTTTCCCTAGGTACAAAATAAAGGAGGACAGTAAGAATTTGGAGAGAACTGTGGAGAAGAGCACACTAATGGTTAGGGATGAAGAAAATAGGAAAGGTTAAAGAGTCTGCAGATATTATTATTATATGGATCTTAAAAAATTCCTATAATGTGAGCTAAGATTGCAGAAACTGGAGAAGACAGAATAGTGGAAGAGCAGCAGTAGCAGGATTACAAATAAAACTTTCATAGATTTTACCATGTTTACTTTGTCTAGATCTCATCTTCTTTCCTGGTCAAGCGAAGAGATTAAATATAATCTTAAATATATAGCTCTGTGAGTTTAGCATTTAACAATGGTTCCTAAAAATGCATTGCCTGTTTGCTGGTGCTGTCTATGGCAAAGTCCCATCTGTGATAGAATCTCATCTGAGATAGGTTCAGACAGAGCCAAGCTGTAGGAAGGTCACTGAGAAGCCAGTCATTTTTCATGTTAAACTTTTTATTACTCATATTTCAGACATTTTATATCTAAAAAACAAGAAGCAATTAAGAAAATCAAAACATTAGGTTTTGATATGGCAGTTTAATAATCACTCAAACTTGACCCTTCTTGGTGTCTCAACGTGTTAAAGCCACTTTGGTGCGAGTTCAATCCCCAGCCCAAGAAGTGACCCACATGGCACAGCAGACCTCTTCTGTCTCGCCTGCTGTTCCCCTCAGCAGTGTACTTCATTGTTCTGCCTGTTCTGCTTCTCACTCTGTCTCTGGTGAATCTTCTCACTGCCCCTGAATCTCTGGCCTGTACCCCAGTTCTGTATGCATAAATAAATCAATCTTTTAAAAAATGATCACAAACTTTTAAATAATGAATGCTATTTGCAAAAATAATATTACAATATTTGAAGGAGCTTTTGTTTTTATACTGTAAACAGGTCCGTAAGCATATTCCAGGGTTTTCACTAACTTTCCCCACAATATTTAACATTTTTTTCTGGTTGATGAAGTAAGTAACTCTTACTTTGCAACTTATGTGGATATTGTGTAACATAGATTTAGAAGAATTTTTTTAAACTACCTCTGAGAAAACTGCATGGCAATGAAGTTGAGTTTACTCAAGTCAGAATATATGACTTTCACATCACAAAAAGATTTGATGTTTTCATTTCTTAAAATATTTAACCAAAGTTTTTAGTCATTATGTTAGTGTCTGTTGTTCCATCTGGAGGACCTAAAAAATCCAGTGAATTGTAAAGGGACAGTAAAGGGAATATGCAAATTCAAGATACTTTATGAATTCTATATATGATATAAAGAATAGCTTATTTTATGCTTTAACTAGATCTTACTATATATTTTATAATCATCCTTTAAGCTTAGTGTTAGATTTTTCTCCAGTCCATCAAGCATGACTTCCTGGAATATAAACAGCATCAAAGATTCATTATGAGTATTACAGTCTTAAGTGGTACAGTGAAATGTGCTTACCTGGAAAATAAACAAATAAAAATGGACATTTAAAAGATATTATTTTAATAATAGAAGTACTGTCTGTAGTCATTGCTGTGTTCTGGTGTCAACAAAAGAAACCTTGGAACTTGTAATGAGCACTTATTGCTAACATTTCATTGGATAATTATGACCTATTTGTATAATGCCATCTTTTAAAAAATATTTATTTCTTTATGCATACAAAAACTGGGTTATAGGATAGAGGCATGGGGGGTGAGGGGATTCCACAGAGACAGAGTGGGGAGCAGAACAGGCAGATTAAGGAAGTATGCTGCTGAGGGGAGCAGCGGGTGGGTCAGGGGAGGTCTGCCACGTCATGTGGGTCACCTCCCTGGCCTAGAATTGAACTCCTGCTGCAGTGGCTGCTGATTGCTTCATAGTGCCATGCTTTAACCTGTTGTGCCACTAGGGAGAGCCTAAGTATACTGCAATCTTTTGAATAACACATTTTCTTTGTCCACTAAATCTTGAAAAAAATATGCTCTATGCTCTAAACATGAATATTAATGCATCTGTCTCCTGTCTTCTTAGCCTTATAATTTATATTTGTTTAAAAATTTGAGTTTTCAATACGTTATTTATGATCACAAAGCATATCTGAGCTTTTTTTTTTTAAATCAAGATATGTTTTGTTAAATTAAGGATGAAAGAAAGAAAATTAAACACATGTCCTTTTTTTAAAGTAAAAATACATTTTACACTTTTTAAGGGAAATGAAGATTTCTGGATGTTATGAACATGACATGTTTCTTCCATGCATCAACTTTCATGAGTTCCTGATTAAAACTATAATCTGAAAACAGTGTTTCTAATTAGATGCTGTTGCTATGGTATTATTGATCTAGTTAATGATACAACCTTTTCAGTAATGAAGTTGAAAACAATTGTTACTACCAAACATGAAGGAAGGTAGTGAAACAGCAGAGAACTGAAAAATATCTATTAGTATTAAAACAATAGATTATGGGAGGCAGCAAAGTGCTAGTGAGGTATTTATTATTCACTGATTCCTTATGATATTGCTAAAATTAGATTAAAGCAAAAAAGCTGACTACAAATATAGTGAAATTGTTTTGATGATATTTTCCATTTGGGATATATAATCAGATAATTTTATGTTAATCTAATTTCTCTTTGAGTTAAATAAACTCAGTAGTGTTGACCTGTATTTCCACGTGTTTTTTAGTTTAACAAAATAATTTGATAAAACATTTTATAAGAACTAAAATTACATTCAGTGTAACAATTGTTTATTTACATAAACTACATAATTGTATAAATGAATGTGCACTGTAGTAATGAGATCTGCATTTATTATTTTAGAAGGAGTTAAGAAGTTGCAGCTATTTTTTGTGCTGGTGCTTTTCAGTGCTATTCAGTGAAGTGATTCTTTACAGCTTTGTGATAATAAAGATTGAAAAACATGTTTTTTGATGGCAAACAACAGAATACTTGGACAAAGGTAAAACAGACTTTGAAGAAGAGGTAATAGTTTGAGATCCATCAAAAATAAAACAGTAGAATTATTTGATTGAACAATGTGAATGCTGATGGAGTGGGCAGAATTTTTATTGGTAAGATTGAGATTTTATAGGATCTCAAGAGCCTTTTGAAGAACATTAGTCACAATTTTTGTTGTGGATCTTTTTTGACGGACTGTAGAAAATAATGAAAACATACATTATGGTTTCTAGTAAACGTTTCACTGGTAGGACATGCCAGGGGTTGGTAATCCAGCAACAAAATGATATTATCACAGCCACTTTTTTTCTTTTGTCTTTCCTTCTTAGCTAGTTACTTGGCCAATTAGGCTGGCTTTCCCAGATATAAAGACACTGTGGTGTGCAATCAGAAATATATATATATATATATAGTCCCAGGTAGTATTAGTTAAGTGAGAACAAGGATGGCTTTCCCAGAAGTTTGGCCCAGAACACTCTTTCACTTACATCTAGTTATCCACACTTTTCATAAGGAAACCGGTCACTTGAAGGGGGACAAGAATATTATCAGTATGACAGACCATTCAGCATTCAAACCAGGCTCTTGGACGAGCCTTGCTACCAGACCAGACTGTTGATTCATCAAACAAGGAAGAGACTTTTAGCCTTTCACCCAAGTCTCTGACAACATAAGTCAGTTAGCCTGGGATGAGCTACTACTGCCTGTGGCTTTAGGTGTTAGGAGCCAGGAATTTTGGGCTAAGCCATGAAAGATATTACCAGGTAGCCTGGATAGGCTCTTGAGAAGCCCAGTGAGGATTAAATTGAGGATTCAAGGGCCCTCCCTGGCGGCACAGCGGGTTAAAGCACTGCACTAAGAAGCTTAAGCCACTTCCGCATGAGTTCGATCCCTGCTGCTCCGGAGGAGATCCACATGGCGTGGCAGACCTCTCCTGACCCGCCCGCTGCTCCCCTCAGCAGTGTACTTTGTGGATCTGCCTGTTCTGCTCCCCACTCTGTCTCTGGTGAATCCTCTCCCCCTCCGCATCTCTGGCCTGTACCCCAGTTCTATATGAATAAATAAATAAATCTTTAAAAAAAATTGAGGATTCAAGACACCGAGCCGGAGAACAAGGTGCCAAGGTTTATTATAAGTGATAGAGCAAGTTGCAGAGCACCAGGGAGACTGATACCCAAAGACAAGAAGCTTCTAATATGGAGATAAGCTTGGGATTATATGGTGCTTGGGGATTCAGTGTCTTTTGCTCTGATGCCATCTGGTCTGATTTTTGCCCTTCTACTTTCTTTCTTCCCATATGCCATGCAGTGACTGAATTGTAAAGATAGCTAAAATAATGTCACAAGGTGATTTACTGTTAACCTAGAGAATGACTGTCACAGGAACACGAAGCCAAGTATTCCTGAAAACTGCTGGAGATGGTATAACTCAGCAGGTCGAAATAGTTAGCAGTGGAAAAATTGAATGGACCTGTCTACACATTCAGTCCTGCTAGCATGGATGGGGGCTGGTGTCGGACACAGACTCCCTGTGAAGGCGCATGAGCATCAGGGGTAGGATGAACAGTACTAGAAGAGCAAGGACAATAGGAAGTGGGAGTAGGGCTGAGTTTTGGCAAGAGAACTCTACCATGGGCCTCGGAAGTGACAGTTGAGGTTTGGTAATGTTGAATTTGAGATGTCTATTGGATATCAGTTGGAGAGATCTGAGAGATGATTGGAAATCTGGACCTAGGAATTTGGGGTAATCTATACATACAAGGTACATATGATAATGAACAATATTACTCGGGGGTAAGGTATACAGTAGAATGTGAAATGTACAAAGGACAGAAGCCTGCAAGGATACAAAGATTTTAGAAGTGGTTTCCCAGACACAGAAGAACAACAATAGAGATGTATATGTGCATTTACATATGTGAAAAATACAATTCAGTTCCAAAATGCAAATTCGTTATTAGTAGAATTTTCCTACCATGGAAACTTGGAGGTAGGAAACAAGGACTTTATGTTGCTAATTGATAGGAATCCCCTTAACATTTACACATTTTTGGTTGGGTTCTTTAATTTAGAAATAGCTGTAATGATAGGTCTTTCTTTCCATTCTAATAGTCTCTAAGTGGTGACTGCTGTCGAATTTACTCTTGAGACTTTGTTTTTGATTTGTGCTACTGCTTTTTTTTTTTCTGGTAATAAGATTGAAGGCCAAGTGCATAATTATAGAGCATTTCAACAATGCCCCACTGGTAATGCTTCAGTCTTCTAATTCACTGCAGCTGCTGCAGTCATAATTATTCATACAGGGGGAGTTCTGTGATATAAACATACCAAGTATACCCTCACTTGGCATCTAAGATATGTTTTCATGTCAGTTTCTGTACTTTGCCAAATATGTCCTTAGTGGTTAGATGTGACAGGGCCTCTTCCCCTTGTACAAAGCTCTTACCGATAAGAAAGTGCACAGCCAGGAACATCTCCCAGATGCTCTTGCTTCTAGGTAAAGCCACGGGACTGTTTCTCAACATTAAAGGCAAAGGAAAGGAGGTGGGGTCATTTCTGACTCAAAGCAGTGAAGTAACTCATTCTTTCTCCCTTTCTTTTCTCATCAATTCTTGGATGCAGAGAACACCAGGGCGTCAGGGAACAGCAGGAGCACAGGTCTATCTATAAGTCACAGCTTGGTGGAAAAATGATCTCTGACTGATCAGAAAGGCTCTCAAGGTGTGCTTTTGTGAGTGAGTGTAGTATGGCAACCAGGCACAGAGGGAGGAGGGATAGGGGGGCATGGGGCCAGGACAAGGCAGCAACCAAGCCCCCCCCCAACCCCCCACTGACTCTTTACACTTCCTCTGGACCCTCTCTGGCGTTCTTGCCTCTTCTGTAGTCACGCGCCTCTCATAGCCATCCTAGAGTGAAAACGCCCTTAGTCCCTGGTCTCTAGGCTCAGGTGTGCACACCTAAGCATGCCCGCACCCATGACCAGGTGGCCACAATCAGTCACACGTGCCCCACGCCCACACTCCCAAATGCCTTCTGCGTGAACACGAGAAGGCCGCAGGTGGAGGCTAGTGGTGCCAAACGCCCAGTTCATTTGCTTAACCCTACAGCAAGAAATTGGCGGTTGCATTGCTGAGTGACAACTAGCCTTCCGCCCAGTAGCACAATGAGGTAAATTGCTCATTTGAAGAGGTCACCTGAATAGAAAAGAAGTTTACTGTCAAGTGATAAAGGCCTCCTAAGGAAACGAAGCTGCACACGGCCCTCCTTCCTGTCTGAAAGTCGGTGCGGGCTTACGCTGTCTCTCCAGCCACGTGCATACCGGCGTGCGTGTTCCAGGTTTACCTGCCTTTCAAGGGCCGGCTCAAATCGCAGCTCCCCGACTCGCTTTCAGTGCTGTGCTCCTAGATCAAGACAGCCCTTCCATGCAGGTCAGATTCCTTATTAACACCTACTTTATTATATGATTATTTGCTCTCTGGATATGTTGCTTACTGAAGTTGTTGGGTGTGAGACTTAGTCTTGCTTGTTCTGGTTTTACTAGTAATTTTGCATTATTTAGCACATCGTAGAAAATGATTAATAAGCTCTTTCTGAAATGTTGAATAAACAAAAGCTGAATTGGGTATGTATTTTAGGAATTATTCTATTGTAAATAACTCAGCTAAATGTTCTTTTACTCTTAATTGTAAACTTCTTAGATAAGCAGTTATTTTAAGGCTTTTAGCTTATTCATAAAATGATTGTAAATGTGACTATTTGTTTGAAATCTTTTTATATGCATTATTCTCATATTAATATGTAATAATCCTAATGAGGTATAACAGCTGTTATTTTCTTCACAATGATTCTAATGATGTGATTTTCTGTTGAAGTCAGCACAAAATACATTTCTTATATAGGGTCAATTAAATGTTTTTAAAAGCTTGCATTGTTGCTGCAATTTTAAAGTTAGAAGCTTCAAACAGTACTGCAGTGTGAAAATAAATAAGAATACTGATATAGCTTGGTAGACTAATGCTAACAGAAGCATGCCCAGGGGAAAAACGGACTTAAAGAAAGAAAAATAAAAAGATATGAGAAAAGTGGCAGAAGGGAAAGAGAGAAAATAAAAAGGGAAAAAGTCATGGTTTTCTGGAAAAGGAAATATTTTCAAAGTGGTAGTCCATGAGAGAGAGGGGCAGACAGAGAAAAGCAAGTTTATTGACCTGTCCCTTTGCAGTATTATCTGTGATAGTACAAAAATAGCAAAAAAAAAAAAATTCAAATGTCAAAAAAACAAGAAAAGATTTTATAAATTACTTGAGGTAATGCTTTAGAGTAGAAAGAATCTGGATTAGAATGAGATAACTCAATTATGCTCCTGTTTTCAGCTGGGCTTAGTTAAATACCTTCCACCTTACTTGTGTATTTGGGAAATCTATGGTTCCTTCCAGGGCTAAAAGTTTCTAAGGCAATAAAATGTTTAAAAGTTTGCACTGTTCTGACTTTAACAAATTTCCTACATAGCATGTCTCTTCATAATGTGGGGGAGGACAGCCAGCTATTCCTGAAAGAATAAAATCTTCAAAAGCCAATAAATCATTATTCATTCTTCCCAGAATGCTTATTAAATGTCTGGGTTCCAGTCTAAACCATTTTTCCCTCTAAAATGATTCCAGAGAAAGTTAACTATTCAGAGTTAATTTCTTTGGTCTGTATAAAATTATGATGAAAATAAGATTATGTTGAGCCACCCCAGTTCAGTATATAGCATGTAGTAGTCTAAGTGAAAACTTTTTTCCTTCTGGTATATAAAGCAACAATAAAATGAAAAACAAAAAGCAAAAATAAATTAACTACACACCTATTGGATGTTAAGGGATAGTTTGACACCAGAACTTCTCATAGTCAATATTCATACTGTGATAGGAACCATGGTAAAATTCTGTTTTACAAAATTATATGAGAACACATTAAATTAGTATTCCCTGGTTAATTTTAGCCGTAAGGATTGTGTAAGCTGGGTGCTTTCCATTAGGCGAGCATTCCTTTAATGCAGATGAGATGAAGATTCAGATGACTTTATAACAATGACAATAATTAGTTTTTATTAAAATCCCACTATATGCACCATTTTAAGTACTTACGTATATTATCTAACTTAAATGGATTATAGGTAAATTAATAGCTTTAAGTGTCCTGTTTGCTGCCTGAATTTTACTATGCAGCTCTTTGATAGACTGTATCTGTGCCATTCTTCATTCACATTACAACTCAGTTCTTACTTATGTACTGTAATGGACACTGATGAATCAAAGAATTAGGCAGCTGCTCCCTGGGGCTATTATCATTGCCCAGAAGAGAGAAATTATGTGCACAATAGAGTGCAAAAATCACCAGTGGTATAAGATGATTATAAAAGTTGGTGAGAATTCAGGTATCATTCTGGAACATTTCCTGCCCAAGTAGAATTTGAAGTCTTCCTTTAAGGAAAACAAGAATTCAGACATCAAATTTTTACAAATCTGAACTTGATAAGACCTTTGTTTAAATAGATTATTGCAAAGAGGGTGCCTGTTGCATAGGGAACCACCCTGGCTATAAAGATATGCATGCCTGTCAAAGAGGCTTTGTTTTATGGGGAAGAGGAAAACCATTTAGAAGAAACTGGGTGTGGGGAAGTGTCCTGTATAGGAGAGGCATGATAGGATAGTGTCCTCACTAATACAGTTTAGCCCTCCAGAGCAAAAGGCAGTGATTTCAACAGGCATCCAACTCCCCTTCCCTTTTACCAGTGAGATTTGCATTTCCTCTACTTTTCTTTTCTTTTTTTTTTTTTTTAATTTTATAAAGTTTTTGCATTATTCTGCATTGTGTACATTTTTTTCATCTCGGTTGTAATCCCCGTGGACTTCCTGCCACCACTTTCACCCCTGTACTCTTCCTGTCCCAGTTCAGGTCTTGTTCCCCTCTCCTCCCCAGTAGAATGTCTCTGGTTTATAGTTGTTAGCTGATGTTCTTTTTCACTTTATTAAATCACCATATCTATCTATCTATCTATCTATCTATCTATCTATCTATCTATCTATCTATCTATCTATCTATCT
>NW_004567128.1:14353608-14375501 GCF_000260355.1 Condylura cristata
TCTATCTATCTGTCTATCTATCTGTCTATCTATCTGTCTATCTGTCTATCTATCGACCCCTTGCACTCCGGCTATGAGTGAAACCATTTCCTCTACTTTCCAAACTACCATTCTTATTTCTAATGATTATCTTGCTATTCGGTACACTTGGTTTGAGGCAGGGAGTGCAGAGTGCATGGCTTAAAATTTTATTGAAAATATTCTTAACTTTGTTTTCTTCTATTCTACCTGTAAGTGACACCATCTGCTATTATTTATCTTTTTCCTTCAGACTTATCTCACTTAGATTAATCCCCATCAGTTCATCCATGTTGTCATAAAATTCAAGAGTATGTCTTTTTTATATAACTGAGTAGCACTGCATTGTGTATATAGAACACGTCTTCCTAATTTGCTCATCTGTCTCTACCTATCTGTCTCTAGGTTATTCCCATTGCTTGGCTACTGTAAATAGGGCTCAGAACAAAGAGTGCAGGTTTTCTGCCATATTAATATTTTGGCATTCTAAAACAAAGGTAGATAAAGCCAAACCAATACTAAATTCTAAAAATCTGACCACAGAGCTGAGACTGCAAGAGAGGAAGGTACAGGGGGAAGAACAAAGTGGGGAGGGGGCACAGTGGACTATGGTGGAGGATTATGGGAGCCTGGACTATGTGTCGGCGTGATAACATACATGTGAAGGGTATGACACTGTGCCTCGAAATCATATGCAGTGTTGTAAACCGATGTTAACTCAATTAAAAAAAAAAAGGAAAGAAAACACCATTAACTATTTAACAAGTAAATAATTGAACTGAATTCATGAAAAAAACAAAACATAATTTTGTAGTAATACTGAGTACTCTACCAAAAGAGACTTTATTGGAACTGGAAGATGATAATAAAATCAGTTAACCTTTGTCAAACCCATTCTATGTCTTAAGACCAATGGTAGACACTTTCATATCCTTTATACTCTTTTTAGCTTCCCAGTAACCTATATTACGAGGGGCTATGTTTTCCATTTTATGGACAATTTAATTTTCTTAAAACTTAATCACACATGACAATACTATGAGTCATGAAAAAAGTTTTGAATCCAGGCCTCCCTGATTTTGAAAGTCCTCGAAGTCATTCTACTCTGAATGCATTATTCATGTTTTCAAGGCTAACCAATAGCATTTATGTTATCTAATAGCTGTATAACCTTGGATAAATTATTGAATTCCTTTTTGACTTATTTTCTTTCATGTAAAAAATAAGGCAAATCAACTCTTCATCATAGGATAGTTGTGAGGTTTTAATAAGTTAATATGTGTAAGGCATTTAAAAGGCATTCATAGCTACAAGTTTTACATGTGATAGCTTTGATGATTGATGATATTTGAAATGACAGTTAAACGATGCTCTCTCCCTCTTAACTCAAAATGAGTAGCCAAATTCATATCTCAGTATGACCGTGTAGGCCATAGGAACAGGATTGTGTGTGTGTGTGTGTGTGTGTGTATACATACACATGCATTGTGTGTATATACATTGTGTATATGTGCATATATACATGCATGTACATGTACATGTATGTATATACACTGTGTGTATGTATATTTATATATACACACATATATATAAGTACATATAATCATTATCCATATATTTCTAATTATTTACTTAGAACTATAGAGAATAAGGAACATTGGATTCACTCTGTTAAGTTCATATGTAATTTTCAAGAAACCATAAATTGAGAATTCTCTTTTGTAGCCACTTTAAATTTCTGTGCATTCCTAAGACAAAATTTATCTTTTATCTAAGAGGCGTGGCAGCTTTTACAACTGGATTTTGGAAAACTTCAAATAAAGCAAAACACCAGGATTTGAATAGGCAACATAATATTGCAGGAGAAGAACAAAGTTAGGGGCTGACACTATGGGAGTTTAGGACTCCCTATAAAACTACAACAATGGGCCTTCCCAGGTGGCACAGTGGATTAAAGCACAGTACTGTGAAGATACAGCAGCCACTGAAGCACGAGTTCAATCCCTGGCCAGGAAGGTGACCCACATGGTGTGGCAGACCTCTCCTGACCAACTCACTGCTCCCTTCAGCAGCGTATTTCAGTATATCTGCCTGTTCTGCTCCCCACTCTGCCTCTGGTTAATCCTCAAACCTCTTGTACCTCAGCTCTGTATGCACATAAATAAATCTTTGAAAAAAAAACTATAGCAAAGAAGGCATCTTGTTATTGGTGAAAGAACAGATATATCAAAGAACAGAATAGAGAGGCAGGTAGAAAACAGGATAAATACAGTTAACTGCACTTTGACAAAGAAGCAAAGACAGTGGAGTAGGCACACATGGTGCTGGACACATGGACATCCACATATGAAAAATTGAATCTAGATACAGACCTTATGCATTTATAAATATTAACTCAAAATATAACACTGACTTAAAGGTAAAGCAAAAAAATGTTGGGAATGCTAGAAGATAACATGGGACAAAATCTAAATGGCTGTGGATTTGGTGGCGACTTTTCAGCACAACACCAAAGGGACAACTCATGAAAGACAGAATTGATACGCTTGAAGAAGTGGGATCGTGTATTTCTGAATCATATACAACTGTAAACCAATATTACCTTAATAAAATTTATTAAGTGTAATTAAAAGTTTCTTTTCTGCCAAGAACAGTATCAAAAGAATAAGGAGAAAAGTCACAGATGGGGAGAAAATATGTACAGAATACATATCTGAACTTTTCAAGATCAACATTAACAAACAACCTAAATTTTTAAAAGCGGACTATAGGTCTTGAAGACAGGACATCAGAGAAGATATGCATATGGACCATAAGCTTATTAAAAGGCATGCTACATCATAGGTCATCAAGGGAATAAATATTAAAACAACAGAGAGACAACACTACACACTTATCAGAATAACCAGACTAGGAAAGAAGAAATGAAACTATTTGCTGATGACATGATAATAAACATATAAAACCCTAAAGATTCCACTAAAATAATTAAAATAATCAGTAAGGAATGTGAAACCATACAAAATCAATTTACAAAAATTGGTTGTGTTTGTATATGGAAATAAGCTTGATGAGAAAAAAAAATCAAGGACAACCCCATACTACAACAAAAACAACTGAATTGTAGAAGTAGTTTAAAAGTTAACACAGGAGATGTAGGAGCTATATAATGAAAACTCTTTAAGACATTGTTAAAAGAAATAGAAGACATACACAAAAAAGTGGAATGATTTTCCCTACTCATGGGTTGGAATAATTAACATTGTTAAAATGACCATTCTACCCAAGCAATATAAATTCAGTGCAATCTCTACCAAGGTCCCAATAGCATTCTTCAAAAAATAGAACAAACATTAGTGAAATTTATATGAAGTCACAAGGCATCCTTAAATAGCCAAAATAATCCTAACAAATAAGAAAAACAGTGGCCATCTCAAACTCCCAAAGTACATTACAGACTATACCACGATAATATAGTAATAAAGCAGTATGGTGCTATAATAATAGCAGATACACAAACCAGTGAGATAAAATTGAGAGTCCAGTAATTAACCTGTATGTATAGGGATAGTTAATCTACAACAAAGTATTCTGAGTACATACTGGAAGGAGTAGAATCTCTTCAAGTACTGTTGGAAAACTGGACAGCTGTGTGCAAAACAAACAAAAACAAACAAACAAACAAAAAAAACATAACTAGGCCCTCCCTTGTGGCGCAGCGGGTTAAAGCACTGCACTGAGAAGCTAAAGCTACTTCCGCATGAGTTCGATCCCCGCCTGCCCCGGAGGTGACCACATGGTGTGGCAGACCTCTCCTGACCCGCCCGCTGCTCCCCTCAGCAGTGTACTTCGTTGATCTGCCTGTTCTGCTCCCCACTCTGTGTCTGGTGACTCCTTTCACCCTCCGCATCTCTGGCCTGTACCCCAGTTCTATATGAATAAATAAATAAATCTTTAAAAAAAAAACATAACTAGATCATCTCACTCCTTACACAGAGTTAACTCAAAATGGATTAAAGACAAGGATTTAAGACCCAAAGCCATAAAATTCATGGAAGCAAACACAGGCAAAACCCTACAATATAGGTCTCAGTGATGGCTTTGTGGATTCATCTCCAAAGGCAAGAGAAACATAAGGAAATACAAACAGATGGGGCCATATCAAACTAAAAAATGCACAGTGAAAGAAACTATCTGTAAAACATTTTATAGTTTGCATAGTTGTGACTTTTATGTGTTGCTGCCTTAAGGCTGAAGAGAAAAGAGCAAATAGTAGCCTCTCTTAAAGCTATACTAACTAGAAAATAGACCACAAAGGATTACTGATATTTGTTTTGTTGAAAATAGATTTCCATTCTACAACATAAAATGAGTAAAAACAACCTAATACTGTTTAAGGACTATACAGATTTCTTCAAACAAAGAAAGAACTAAAATACACTTCATGAAACCCCAGGCCTGAAGAAATTGGATCCTGTGGGCTAAGAATAGGGAACTTATTGCTGCCACCTTGCCTGTCTCAGAATCATTCTCTACATTGTAAAAACCATAGGTGATTCACTCCACATTACCAGAAAGATAAAGTCCCACATCTTTAGTTGGTTTATCAAACCATCAATCATTAGTACCTTCTCCCACACCCTGCCATCATCCATCTCTGTTTGCTGTCTTCCACTAACTTCCAAACAAAGTGAACTTTCTCGAACACATACCAAGGATTATTCATTATGTAACCTTAGTGTTTGCAGTCACTTAGCTGACGCTGAATACATCATTCAAGTCAAATTTATAAGTCCAATCTGAAGACTTTCCTTAGCCCTCAAATTACTTTGTAACCCTTTTATGTTCCCATAGTGTCAAGGTATTTCTGTTTCACATACACTTAGAGTCACACATTTAAAGCAGTATTTCTCAAACTTCAGTGTGAATAGAAGTGCACAGAGATCTAGACAAAACAGATCTGAATCAGGGTGATGCTAGTTCTTCCAAAACCCAGAGCACATGGTGAAGAACAAAGCATTGGAGTTGATCTGCCGATTAAACTTGAGGACAGAAGATTTGTATTTCCATCTGTTCTCTTCATTTCTGCCTCAAGGTTTACTGGTACCTGTAACTTCTCTCCCACCCTCATTCTTCCTCCCTAATCCTCCATTCCATTCATGTCCTGGTATCAACTTTTCCAGCATTTCCAATGACTGTGCTTTTGTATATGAAAAAATAAAGGGAAGTGGGATGGAGAGATGAAGATGAGCAAAGTGAATCTTCAGATATCAGTTGAGTTACTTCTTACTCCAAATCTTATTGGACACCCCCCCACACACACATCAGACTGTTACAGAGTCCCAAGTACATCTCTAGCCCCCATTTTAGTGTTGTCATACTCCAAAATGATTGCTTGGATGTTTCACAGATGAAAATGAACCTTGTATCAGTCATTTGATTACACAAAGACTTGTCTTTTAAGTTCTTAGTGGAGACTTGCGCTCATTGAAGCCTGTTAATACATTTTTTTAATGCATATATGCCTAGAGCTTGGGGGAGAGGAAAATAGACATGTAGACATTTGCCCTAAATGTTTATAGTTGGGTGGATTACTGGAAAACTGAAAGAAAAAAAAAATGCCTCTTCTTACCATCACTATCCCATCCCCAGGATCAAGTACTCCAAGTGAATAATCTTTGAAAGCAAGTGCTGTATAGTAGCCACTGAATAAAAGGTAGAAACTGTATTCATTAAAAAATAATTCTACAACTTCTACATGTCTTTTAATAACACGGGCACTGTTCTTCATTTCTGTTAGTGTTAAATGTGTCTCTGAGTAGATGAGTAAAGCATTGTTTCTGGAAGAAAATGTGTCTTCACAAAGTATAGACACCTGGAGTTTAGAAAACCACAGAATGACTGCACTATTTTATTACATACAAATCTTCGTAAGACTTCAAGTTTATCCAAAACCACAGCAATATAAAGAAGAGGGCTTTTAAAAATAAAGATTGATTTTTATTTATGCATACAGGAACTGGGGTACAGGGCAGAGTTGCAGGGGGTGGTGATGAAAGGATACATCAGAGACTGAGTGGGGAGCAGAACAGGCAGATTGACTGAAATACACTGCTGAGAGGACCAGCAAGTGGGACAAGAGAGGTCTGCTGTGCTTTGTGCCAGGGTTCGAACTCATGTTGCAGATAGCTTCGCTGTGCAGAGACTTAAACCCTTGTGGCACCAGGGAGGCCAGAAGAGGATTATTTTTTAGTAAAGTACATGGCATGTTATATACAGTGTTTGCTTGTCTTCTTTCTCTCTCTCTCTGATATATAATACCAATGCTTACTATGACGTGGTCTATTTCTAAATGATATGTAGAAATATGTTCATACAAAAACCTAATGTATATTTTTCATCCATATCTATCATTCCATGTATAATATACATGGGTGTATGTAATCTATATTTTCATTTCTTGACAGCTAAGTATCAAAGAGATCAGAAGCAAGCATGGTAAATGTGTAGATTTGGCTAATAACAAGAGATTAGACATACTATAAATTCTATACTAAGAATACCATCCCCCAAATACAAAGAAAATAAAATAATTATAATAGGGTGTGGATACCAGCAAATTAAAACAAATATCTGTATGGTGCATGTTAGTAATTATCTGACAGAGTACTGTTAATAACTTTTCTGGGAACCACAAACAGCAGAACTTAATTATGATGCAGCCTTGCAATATAGCACAATGCAGTTTTTCTACTGCCTTTCAGATCACATTGGCTGCTGAGCCTACCAAAATGAACTATGCTGAAGCCTCAAATGCTGTTTTCAGCAGTTTTTCTTTTGTTTCACAGTGTGTGAAGTCTGACTTGAATGTGTTCCACCAAAGCAACTTTTTCTTCCAAATATTCACATATTCCCCTTTTCACTTGAAAATCTTGTTAATAAACATACACCATGCTGAAAATAAATAGGTATTGTGAGCTAAGGATTAGATAAAGCCCCAAGAGACTTTAAGACATGTTAGTCATGATTTTGTCTGGCAGATTCCTTTGGCTACAACGCATACATTAAAAAGTACTCCATACTTCCTTCAAAGTTCACTAGTCCAAATTATTGGCACACTTTATGCAATCTAGACAACGTATTATTATTTCTCTCTTGATAGTTTTGCTTCATATCATTGAGGTACATGTTTCAGGCACTAATAAAATTATAATTCATACATTTGATAATGAAATCGGAGAAAATCTCTTTAAGGCTCTCATAATTGCTGTGATCCTCTGCCCTTTACGTAACCGTTCCACCTTTTGCTACTCCCTTTATCTTTACTCGAAAGAATAGCAGAGGGTCCCTTTGATAAAGAAATTGAAAAGTTCAATCTTCCTAATAGGTTATGTATGCTCATTATGATCATGCTAGTCATTATTAGTATATGATGCTATTTTGTAAAGGTTTAAAATATTTCACTTCCAGTTTTAATTCTCCAGTATTCTGTGTCACACTTTTTTACAACTTATTTATTTTCACATTAAATGAAAGCATAATTGCTTGTTTTAGAGGTGTCATTCTTGGGTGTTATATTAATTGTCCACAGGATAACTCTCTCTCTCTCTCTCTGTCTCTCTCTCTCTCTCACACACACACACACATGCACACCACACACACACACACACAAACTACCGGCCTCATCAGATCAATGAAAACCGTTTACAGAGTGCTTATTCACTAAGACATCCTTAATGTTCCCTCGGCTTGACTAACTTGAGTCAGATTTCTTCAAACTGTATCCCTCAGACCTCCTTTTCTTTGGAGCTTTCACTTTGGAATACATGTTCTTGTAATGTTCTTATAAAGTCTTTCCTGTCCCTTTGAGATATAAATCATCTCCCAGACTCTTGCCAGTTTTACATCACAGAGATGTCTTTCTCTCTTTGAAATGTAATCTTCAAGGGAGATGGGCCCCAGTTTATCTCCTGGTCTCAATAGAGC
This sequence comes from Condylura cristata, assembly GCF_000260355.1. NCBI lineage: Eukaryota > Metazoa > Chordata > Mammalia > Eulipotyphla > Talpidae > Condylura > Condylura cristata. Next base: position 14,361,613 of record NW_004567128.1, read on the forward strand.
AGGATGGCTTTGATGGATAAGTGACAATTAGCAAACAAGGATGACCCACTCAGTTTCCCAGCCCCTGCCCCAGAGTCTTCCTGTACCTTCTCATTCCTCTTCTCAATATTCTTTTTTTTAAAGATTTATTTATTAATTCATACAGAACTGGGGTACAGGCCAGAGATGCGGAGAGTGAGAGGATTCACCAGGGACAGAGTGGGGAGCAGATCAGGCAGATCGACAAAGTACACTGCTGAGGGAGCAGTGGGCAGGTCAGGAGAGGTCTGTCACGCCATGTGGTCGCCTCCGGGGCAGGCGGGATCCAACTCCTGCGGAGGTGGCTTAAAGCTTCTTCGTGTAGTGCTTTAACCCGCTGCACCACCAGGGAGGGCCTTCCCAATATTCTTAAGCGCTTCTACTTTTTCTGTTTTATTTTGAAATTCTGTCTCCTCGGTTGCAATAATCTTTGATAAAGTCAGCCTCGCTTCTTGAATTTTGAAATTTCTCTGGGACATTAAACCTCAAGTTTACTTGAGAGTGGAGGAATCAGGATCACTGTGAGATTTTTTTTTTTTAAAGATTATTTGTTCATACAGGACTGGGGTACAGGCTAGAGGCTCAGGGGCGGTGAGAGGCTTCACCAGAGACAGAGTGGGGAGCAGAACAGGCAGATCGACGAAGTACACTGCTGAGGGGAGCAGCGGGCGGGTCAGGAGAGGTCTGCCACGCCATGTGGTCACCTCCGGGGCAGGCGGGAATCGAACTCATGCGGATGCGGCTTTAGATTCTCAGTGCTGTGCTTTAACCCGCTGCGCCACCAGGGAGGGCCCACTGTGAGATTTTTTAAAGAGCTTTATTTAGTAAATGTTCCAAGACTTGGCAGTGCCTTTTCTGTACTTGCAATCCCATGCCATACCTTTTCAGTCATGCAATACGTTTTGCCTACTGTTAGCATTCATAACAGAAATATCCCTAAAATGTAATGTCTTTATTTTTTTTTCAAATGAAGCAGTTTCGCAAAGTAGAAATAGTTGTGTGAGTGATCAAACAGAAAAAAGTGAAAAAAAGTTTTTTTTTAATTTATATATTTTACATCATAAAGTCTCCATAGAATTCCCACCACCAAGTCACCCATGAACCATCACTGTAGTGATGGTGAGGGGGCAGGGAGAGGGGGGACACGGCTGAACCCCCAAACCTGCCTGCTCTTAAAAGGTTCTGCCATTCACCACATCAGGACAAAATATGTAAGACCTTTCATGGAAAGGAACTTTAAAACTATTAATGTGTAATACAGCAAACATAAAGAATATAGTTTCTACATTAAACACCCAAAGTTACCCATCCCCTTGTGGGTGAAAGTCCACCCGAAAGGGATTGGTCCAAGTAAGGTCTGAAGCCCGCCACAAGTCTAAAGCGCCTTCTGGCAGGGACCATAGAAAAGGGTCAGAAATGGCCAGACAAGTCTGGGAGGAAAAGAGCAAAATCAAAATCAAGATAAACGCCGCCATAGTGAACCTCCTCACGTGGGCCTCTCACCCACATCTTTCACCCAGTCCAGGACCAAGAAGAAGCAAGAGCCTCTTCTTCCCCTGTCTCTCTGCTCCATGTGGCTCCCTCAGGCCTCCTTCTGGCTCCATCCTGTTTCCTTCCTCTTCAGTCTCCTCTCCAGATTCTTCTCCTCTTTCCTCAGCTCCACCATACTTTTGGGTGGGGCAGGGAATCTGGAACCTCCCCTTTCCCTTGTTACACCCTTTCCTCTTCTATCCCTTGGTTTGACCCCTCCCTCACAGAATGTCTCTGATTTATAAAATTTGAACACTGAAAATCATATGGTGCTATTTTTGGAGTTTGTGCAGAGTTGGGTTCACTCTGGGAAAGCTTTCACCAGAGCTCCCCTTTCAGCAGCACACAGTGAATTTCTCTAGGAGACAGAGGCTCGGTTATATTTAAGGAGCAATTTTATTAGAAAAGGGGCAGGAAAAGAAAGGACACTTGCATAGGCACAAGTGGGCAGGAAGAGCTGCCCCCAAGGGACAGGTTTGCAGAGAGAGGCCTGCATGATTGCAAGTGGTTGGCCTTAGGAGAGCGGCCTCCACTGATGAAAGCCAGTGCAGAGAGGTCCTGGCATGGTGTAGGTCTTAGGCAGTCAGGAGGCTGCTGCCTGCAGAGGGAGAGGGTGGGCGGAAAGAAGCACCTGCATAGCACAGGTGGGCAATGGAGCAGCTGTCCCGTGCTGGTGCAGAGACTGCCTTGATATAGACAGCTTCTTTTTGGGAGGGGCCTGCTCTTTGTGAGCCTAGCTTTGTTGACTTTGAATAGAGCTGAAAGGGACAGGAGATCCCCCAATGGGCTCAACCTCCCATCTTTAACTTGCACCTTTTGGGTCTGCACTCAGCAAGTCTGCTTCCTGCTTGGACCTTCCACTCTGCAATCAAGGCATTGGCTCCTGAGGGTCTTGATTTCTTTGGCTGTGTCAGTGGCTGTGCTAATCGCTTTCTGCCCAACTCCCTGTGTGATGCCTCCTTTCTGTACTTTCCTCCATCATCATAGATTTAAACACATTTACAAATCATTAGTAGTTAACCTAATTAGAGCCTTTGAAGATATTTTTCTCTACTCACCCCTCTCATAAGATTTCAGTATAATGGATATATCTGTGTACTGTGGCATTTTGGAGTGCTATAAACCTTTGTGATAGTTATGATAAGGAAAATAAGTCAGTCATAAAGGACTACATATGATTCTATTTATATGAAAATGCAGAACTGGCAAATCCATAGACACAAAAATAGGTTAGTGTTTACCTAAATAAGGGTAGGGAAGATATGGGAGGTGCTCACTGATTATTGCTTTAACTTTTATGATAGGTCATAAGCATAGTTTATGTTTTATTCAGAATCACATAATGTGGAATTAACCATTTCAAACTATACAATTCTGTGTATCTAATTTACATTGTTCACAGTATATTTACAATGCTGTACAGATATCACCACTAACTCCAGGCATTCCTTTATTCCATAAAAATGCGCATACCTCTCATTTCCCTCCTTCCCCTCCTTTCTGACAACCTTTATCTCCTTTCTGTGACTATATATTATTCCTATTGTAGACAAAGTTTAATAAATAGAACCAGATAGCAGGTAACCTTTGTGACTGAATTTTTTCACTTAACAACTTTCCTTTTTTCTTTATTAAGATAACATTGTTTATAGTATGGTCTATGAGTTAGAGGAATAGGTTTATACCTCTTCAGATACATGTAACCGTATCAATGTAATGTCTTTAAGGTTCATCTATTTTTCAACATGTAATAGCACTTCATTCCTTTTCATGGCTAAACAGTATTCCATGCTCTTCATCGGTTGATCTGGTTTGGGTTGTTTCTACTTATTTTCAGTTATAACTATTGCATCTGTGAACATTTCCACACAATTTTTTTTGTGTGAATATTTTTTAATTTAATTGGATATATGCCTAGGATTGAAGCTGCTGAGTCATAACTGTTTAACTTTGCAAGGAACTGCCAAACTATTCTCCACAACAGCTGTACCATTTTACACCTAATACTACAAATCACATGTTTGCAGCGTGAGAGTTCCAATTTGTGCACATCTTCGCCAACACTTATGTATTTATTTGTTTTCCATTAGACCTCTCCTATAAGGCTTTGTCCTCTGATTTTGCTTTTAAATTAATCAAGCTATAAATACATTTGTGGTTTTATACATGGAATTGCTGATATCAAAATTATTTACATCTTGAAGCATGTTGTGTATCTTGTTATATAAGGAGTTGGTAATGGCTGTATTGTATTTATTAAAAAAAAAAAAAACTTCCCATAAAGCGAAGGTTCTTATTGTATATTAAGCTTTAACCTATCACTTTTTACAATTGAGTATTTTGACCCATGAATATTCACCTTTACTGAATTTGCAAAAGAAGCTTTTAAAGAATTGTACTAACAGATTTCTATGTTAATGGAAAGGTACCTTTGGCTTTCCAAGGCTACTGTCTATAGTGCCCAGAAAAGGAAAAAAAGCATCGTGCTCTTTTATTACCTTCCTTGGCCTGAAATTCCATTAGGGGATAAAAGCAGCCTCTCACTAAAAAATATATTTACATAATACAGTATATAAACCATCCTCTTGGGTAAGTTAAACAAGTCTAGAAATTTCATTAGCTCTGTTGGACTAATAGTCACTAAAATAAATATGTCCTCGTGAAAAGTTTTGCTTCCCTGGAGGCAAGAGAATAGAAAAGATCAAACTAATTAAAACAGAAGGGAGAGGGAAAGTCACACTAACAGTATCCAGGTTCTAAATATACCTTATTGATAAAAACCATCTCTTTGGTTTGGATTACATTATAAGGATTTAAATGTCTTTTCAAAAGTCTCGTTCAAATGGTTTTTACTTTTAATAATCATTAGCCTTTCCTACCCTTACTTTAGGAATCCTTCTACTGAAGCATTTGTAAAAGCTTATATGTTAACTAAGTACAATAATTTTACATGCAGAATTTCAAGTGCCTAACAAGCAATTATAAGCAAAGTAGTAATTGGCAAAGTTTTGAGGACTTCTGAAGAAAAAAAAAGTAAGAAAATGTACCTTAGAGTAACTCTCTTTTCTTCTTCACTCTTGTGAGGGAGAAGACCTAGGAGGTGACACACAGGAGCAGGTTCCCCTCACCCCTTGATTAATTGAGGCTGGCTAAAACTTCTGAGTACTAATGGATGCTTGAAAGTAAAATTAAAATTGTCCTGGAGTGATTAAAGGATAAAATTTTGTGACGAAATTCAACATAGGGAAATACACAGATTATTCTGGTAAGGTCCCAGTGAAATCTTAGTGATCCATTATTTTAACATTCTGCGGTATTTTAAGTTGCCTTTATGTTTGGCTATTTCTGATAATAATATATGTGTGTGTGTGTGTTTATAATTTAGTTGACTTTTCTTACTTTTACTTTTTGAATTCTTGCTTGATATAGCAGTTTGTATTATGAAAATTGGGTAGAAATTCCTCCAAGCAGTGAGCAAAACATTTCATAGTGACATCTTAAGACTTGTATAAATATGTTAACATCGGTGTCATTAAATGCCAATTTGAAATAATAACATATCAGGATAGTTTTTTCTATCTTCTTTGCTATATGAGTGTCCAAATCACAGTGCCTTATATTTCACAATTCTGAATTTATGTTTGAATTACTTAATTAAGTTTAACAGTACATAGTTATTAATCATTGTTACTGCAACCGATTTATATAAAAATAGCGCAAAGTGAGGATACAGTATTAATATATATATATATGTGTGTACACACACACACACACACACACATATAATTTCCATTAGTGTGATACAGTCATGTTATCTGCATATAGGGACAGTTTTATTTCTTCATTTACATGCCTTTTATTTTCTTCTCTTATCTCATTGAAAATGATAGATCTTTCAGTACTGTGTTGAGTACAAATATAAGAGTGGACAGTCTTCCCTTGTTTCTGATGTAGGGTGGAAACATTCAGTCTATTTATTCCCTTACCTTTAAGTATAACACTAACTATAGAGTTTTGTGGGTGCTCTTATCAAGTTGAAAATGTACTTCTCTATCACCTTACTATGATTTTTAGTTCTTATGAGTGAGTTTTGAATTGTATCAAATTATCTTTCTCCATTGGTTGACAGGACATGTGATATTTCTCCATTGATCTGTTAATATGGTGGATGATGTTGAATATTTTTTTAATATTGGACCATCCTTGAGGATATAACTGTATTTTTATGGTGTGTAAATGTAGTTACGTGTTACTGAATAATAATTGCTAGTACTTTACTAACGATATGTGTATGTATATTCATAAGGGGTATTTTGATATTATGTCAATTCAAGTTTCATAAAATGAATGGAAAACATTCTACCCTCTTCAAGACTTCAAAATCAGTTGTCCAGAATTGGTTCTAATACTTCCTTCCTTAAATGTGTGGTAAAATTGTCCAGTGATACAATCTGGAAAAGGATATTTTTTTTGAAAGTGTTTCAAGTATATATTCAGCTTTTTAAATAGTTAAAGGAGTATTCAAATTCTCAATTTCATTTTAGGTGGGATTTGTCTGTGTTTTTTGGGAAATTAGCACATTTCATGTACATTAATATGTACATTAATATGTATAGAATTAATTTCTTATGCTTTTGATGTTTGCAGGGTCTGTAGTAATAGTGATTGTTTCATTCCTGATAATAGTAATTTGTGTCTTTTTTTGTCAGTTTTGCTGTAGCTTGGACAATTCTGTGGAGATTTTCACAGAAAAAACTCAATTGTTTCATTGATTTTTCTCTATTGCTTTTGTTTCAACCTCATTGACTTCTGTTCTTGTCTTTATTTCCTTCATTCAATTTGCATTGGGTTCATTTTGATCATCTTTTTCTACTCTTAAGGAGGGAGCTTAGATTATTAAATTGAGATGTTTCTTGTAACATGAATTTTGTGTATAAAATTTCATCTTAGCACTATTTTGACTGCATTCCATTCTTTTTCACAATTGTGTTGTCATTTTTATTTAGTTTAATGCATTTTAATACTCATGGAAACATTTTCTTTGACCCATGCGTTATTTTTTGAGAGAAAAAGACAATAAATAATTTAATAATAACACATATAACCCTGTATGCATGGGAGAGATCCAAGATAACAAAGTAACTAGCGCATGTGACTTCAAGAGGCCATCTTAAATAACTTAGTTAAGACAGGAGGACTTTGAGGGTGGGTGGAAGAGAAAGGGAAGGTCACTTAGGAGGTTACCAGGAAAAGCACATTAAAGATAGGTAGATTTAAGTGCCTCTCCACTGGGGGGGGGGGGAAGAAATAAAGAAATTAGGTCTTCAAGGTACATGCCCCAACAGAAGTTGACATGTAAATATCTTTTTCAAAAGCAAACTCCACACAGCCTCAGATCCACTCCCATGAAATCAAATTTCTTAAACAAGACATATTTTGGGATGGCACATTTTTGTATCCACTACAATCTCTGTAAGTTCAGCCATTCAGAAGTTGAGTTTTTTAGTTATTTCATAAAATTAGTCTCAGTCCTGAGAAAAGATCAGCTCAATTACATACTTGTGTCCAGTTCTAGAGGCAGTTCTGTAGGGTTCCAAAAGTGAAGTCTTTATAATGCAAGCTATAAGAGGAATCTCTATGACCCAAGGATTATTAAGTAGCATGCCATGTATTTTCCAAATTTTTGGAGTTGCCTCTTTTTTATTTTTTTGAAGTAAAATCAGTTTCTAATACTATATAGTTCTCATGTGTCCAGACATATGTATCAATGTCTGTGTATACTGTATTGTTTATGCTCATCACTAAGTCTCATTTCCATCCATTACTATGCACTCAATTTATGCACTTCCTTACCCCTTTTCTTTCTGGCAGCACTATTTTGTTTCTGTACTCTAAGAGTGTGCATTTCTTATTTGTTTGTTTACTTGTTTTACTTTTTATCTAGCACATTTGAGTGAAATCATATGGTGTTTACCTTTCTCTGTCTTATATATTTCACTTAGCAAATATATTCTAGGTATGCCCATGTTGCTGCAAACAGCATGATTTCATCTTCTTTTTATAGTGCTGTTATATTGGTTTACAACGTAGTTTGTCTTTGAAAAGTATAGGATCTCCCCTTTAGGTGTTGTTACCAGAGTATCAACAACCATAGTCCACTATGCTTCCTCCCCACTTGGTTGTCACACCTCCATTTATAGAACTATTCACATTAGCCAAGATTTGGAAACAACTTCATAACGCAATGATAGATGGGTGGCTAAGAAGGGATGGGGTATATATACATAGTGGAATACTATTCAGCTATTAAAATTATAAAATTGTATAACATATAAATCGCTGCCACTGGCAGCAATATTAATAGAACTAGAGAAGATTATGAGAAACTAAGTCAGAAGTAGGAAGACTACTGCATGAATTTTACCTATATGTAGATTTTTAAAGAAGCATAACATAGAACAGCTGAAATTAAATGAAAACAAACCCTAGAAATCCAGTTAGACTTGAAGCTATCATGGGGGAGATTGAGAGGGTCTGGAGCAAAGGCTGGAGGGGGCAGAGTGAATAAAGTGGAGGATTAAGGGTGTTTTGGTGGTGGCTATGGTGTGTATCATACATCTGAATAGATATGCACCTATACGCCCAGTCATATAGTGTTTTCAAGCAATGTTACCTCAATACAAAAATTCAATTAAAATAAAAAATATGTATACTTTATGCTAAATCAAAGATGATGTGTTTTTAAAACACCTTTGATTTTATTAGCTTTTTCTGTTGGTTTTGAACCATAAACAGGCTTTGGTTCAGAAGAACTTTGTAGAGAATTCTTTGTAAGCTTATACGATTAAGCTTTACAATGAGTGTGTATGTTCTTGTGTGATGAGAAAATCATGCTTGCCATTTATTTTCAGAAATCTTCAAGAGTTATTTTTAAGTCATAATTTTATACACGGTTTGGAACCTATCATCATGGAATCCTCTATAATGATAAATGTCCAGGATATGTCAAGTCACTATTTTTTTTTAAAAAAAGAGATATAGCAGTTATACAAAATACAGCAAAAAGAATCATGGGGACAGAATTCTTAATTTAAAACACAAACAAGCATGTAGCACCTGGCATTTTGTGCACTCACTGAGTGGCAGGGAACTCTCCTTACCTGCAGAAAATAAAAGAAATGGTTGCCCAGACTCTATTCAGAATGCTAATTGGTTGCAGTTGAGGTAATGGTTTTAATGAGCTCTTGTTCCTCAAGAATTGACCTGAGACCACCAATATATTAACACAGACTATTGAGCACAGGAGCTAGTGATGACTTGCAATCACTCTTTGTCAGATTGATTTGAATTAAAACCAATAACCCAGAATACAGGAGTCACCTCATTATCAGTTTTCATAGGTCAAGATCAAGTAAAATTAAGAACCATATTAAAAAAGTATTTGTGTTTGCAGGCATTCATGTGAATGACATTTGAAAAGTGATGATCAGAACAAAATAAAAACAGCTGAATTGGAATCCGGCTAAAACCTTTGCAATATTTGCCAAATAAAAAGGAACAAATCTGACTGAAATCAATGAAGGAAACAATTTAGGACATGCTTGTTGTTATTTCAATTTGGCCAGTTGCAGGAAGTGGACAATAGCTACAATATTGGTAGCAAAAAAAAAAAAAAAAAAAACTTAAATGGTATCTTAAAGTTGATGCTTTACTAATTTTCCTCAATGACTTCTGTTTTCGGGAATATAGCGAAAAACAAGATGCAAGGAGGTCAGTGAGGAAGTCACTGCAGTGACATGCGTATCTGCAAGTGCTTGAGATGATACCTTCACTCTACTAATCATCGGTGTTGTGACTCTTCACATTTGTGTTTATTACCTTCCTGCCCTGTTAGCTTGTCGTCTTCTTTCCTTTCATGACTATTATAACCTGGCCAGTGACCCATCTTATGAACTCATCCCATATACCAACTGCTCATTGGAAATGCTCACGCTGTTGTCTCCATCTTGACAACATTTTTCCTTCATTGTTCACTTTCATCAGTCTGCTCTCCCTTTCCTTCAAATTAAACAATGCAAATCAACACAACATCTCTTGATCTACCATTCATTCTCCAATTTTTGGCAGACACCCTTGTTCTGCTTTATTCTTGTCTGTCTTTCGATTCCAAATCACATTTGTTACCAAACTGGGAACAAGAAATTGACATCTGTATCTTGTTAACCTTTTATTATTAATTATCGTAATAGTCTTAGTTCTTTACTTTATAGTTCTACTGATCTCAACTTCTCCAAGTTTTTACTGTTTAAAGCCTGGGCCCCAATGGGAAGTACATGAGACTGAATTCTTGGCAGACCTTTTATATCACCTTGATATTCTCCTGATGTTCTTACATGTGGCTTCAAAATTCAGTGATATCTTAGAAAGTCAGATCAGTACAGTAGCATTGATATATTATGAAATCTGTCTGTAGTCATAGCCTATATTATCACTATACCATGTAAAAAACACTCTTTATCTGAATGTACTTCCACTTTGAATGCGTTGTACAAATATCCATCAGAAAAACCGACACGAGATACTCTTCTCACTGCATCATTTTACCATCTATATGAATGTAGACACTGTGTATGCCGGGATGTGGAAATGTTTGCGAACCCTGATCAATAAATTGACAAGATTATTGCTTCATGACTTGTACCCCAGAACTCTTGTGCTAGTTTTGAAAAGTCTCCAGAAAGTCTTTGGGAAGAATCTCTGCTCCCTATATAGCAGCAGTCTCTTACTGTTTGAGGTAGAAATGTTTGCAACTCTAGTTGCTAAAACAAATGATCCCATGTGCTTAACATTCATTCACAAATTCTCAAATCTTTTAATTAACTAATGGAGCCTATCATTTTATTTTAGTGTCATAATAGAATTTTTTCTCTCTCTCATGTTTGTCATTTCAGATCTATTTCATTAGGAAAGAATTATAAGTGTGACCTTAGTACAGTTTTATGTATTTTAGCATCTTAATTTTGGAACGATTTTCAACTTAGAAAAAAAGTCCTGAAAATCACACATAGGGTTCTTGTGTAACTTTAGTCCGTCTTCTCCAAGTTTTAGCATCTGCATACTTTGTTCACACTAATGCAGTTTATTTTATTAATTGGTATTGGAAAAAAAGGAATATTCTAACTTTCCCTTCATTGGCACCCTCACTGATTGAAGCTGAAGTCCATTTACTGGATTTGTTCCATGAATGCACTGGTACTACCCATGTTGTGCTTTTTTTTTTTTTTAAGATTTATTTATTCATACAGAACTGGGGTACTGGCCAGAGGCTCAGGGGCGGTGAGAGGCTTCACCAGAGACAGAGTGGGGAGCAGAACAGGCAGATCGACAAAGTACACTGCTGAGGGGAGCAGCGGGCAGGTCAGGAGAGGTCTGCCACGCCATGTGGTCACCTCTGGGGCAGGGGGAATCGAACTCATGAGGAAGTGGCCTTAGCTTCTCAGTGCTGTGCTTTAACCCGCTGCGCCACCAGGGAGGGCTCATATTGTGCTTTTATAGTAGATAAACAGAAGCAGTAAATTCACAAAGCTCATGTTTTGCTGTGTAAACATAATCAATCTGTTTATATCTTCTCACGTGACCCTTTGTTTTCTGAAATAACCATCAGACCTAAATATCAGGATGGACATACTTATGAAACAGAGTTCGCTTGGAGGTCAAGAGGTTGTCATACATCTTTCTGTGCACTAAAATGTGTACCTTAGTTCTGAAAGGCTTACTAGACATTCAAAAAGCGATTGTGTCTGTAGTCTCCACTCTGCTTAGATTCACTCTTGGGGCGAGATGGGATTCCACTAGTGAGCAGAAAATCAATTGCTGACTTTCTGGAGCTACATTAAATTTCACTTACCAGTAGGACACTATTATCTCTTGTGGAGCCCTGCTGGCCTAGCCATTAGCTCCCTCTTTACCAAGAGGATCAAGCCTTTGCTGCTTCTGAGTTACAAGTTTTATACATTTTACATAAATATTCTTATTTGTAGCAATGCAGTTGTATCTAGAAGTATGTTGGTATTTCTTAAAGATAGCTTTTATCAGAGACAATCTAACTAATTAGGCTACAACTGATCCCTGTGTGACCCACTATGTGGCTATATTTATATTCTAGTTGCTATGAAGTTATTGTAAAAGTTTCAAGGGATGAAAATAACTAGTTTATTTAGAAAGATATATCTCAGTTATTTCCTGTTCCATGGTCCCTGAAAAGTGTGGGGCCCTACCTAACATTTTATATTTCTGTGTGAAAAAGGTACAATGATTCTTTTCTTTATTTATTTATTTTAAAGATTTATTTATTTGCACATACAGAACTGGGGTACAGGCCAGAGGTGTAAGGGCGGTGAGAGGATTCACCAGAGACAGAGTGGGGAGCAGAACCGGCAGATTGATGAAGTACATTGCTGAGGGGAGCAGCGGGTGGGCCAGGAGAGGTCTGCTGCGCCATGTGGGTCACTTCCAGGCCAGAGCTCATGCTGCAGTGGCTTCAGAGAGCTCCCTGATGCAGTGCTTTAACCCATTGTGCTGCCAGGGAGAGCCCAGCCTCATATTTTTTTTTTAAAAAAAGGTCTTATTAACTTCCTTTCAAAAGGAAATGAAATAATTTATTTCCTTGAAAAAGCGATATGATTTTCAATGTTTAGTCTAGGAAGTTTATAGTTTATATATTTATTATCATTGTCATCATTGTCCTGGACATATTTTTTCAAAATAAGATCTCTTTGTAATTACCCATATAGAATAATTTGGTATCAGGAACACTTATATTAAAGATTGAACAATGGTTTTAGGTCACAGAACTTTACTTGTTTTATTGCAGGATTGAATTAAAGGTCAGCATCTCACTTCATGCAGTTTATAACAGCAGTTGTTAGCAGGAGTTCTTATATAAGATTATTTTTCTTCAAATGCCTGTTTAATTCAAAGACATGTTCCTTTTTAGCTCCAGTAGTAAAATTCTGTTATAGGAAATATCATCCTGCAGTACAATTTTTAATTTACTCATTTGTCCATTCCTTGATTATAGAAAATATTATATTGGGTATCTAGTATATAGAAGTTAATCAATACCCATTTGAAGAACAAATGAGTGGATAGTAAGAACAAAAATGGGTTATATTAATAATAAATGCATCTATTAATAAAAGGGAATACCAGCATCTATTTATTTATTTGTGTGGTATAGACCAGAGGTGCAGGGAGTAAGAGGATTCACCAGAGAGTCAGGGAACAGAACAGGAAGATCTACTGAAATATACTGCTGAGGGGAACAGCGGGTGGGTCAGAAGAGGTCTGCTGTGCCATGTAGGTCAGCTCCCTGGAGGTCCCAGCATATACTTGTGATCAGGGAGACTTTATTACATTGGCAGGACTTCCATGAACATTGAACTTACAGTACCTGTATGGAAAGAACAGATAAGGCCAGCTTGATTGGAGCTAAGATTATGTAGAAGTTAATTCTGGAGGTTGAATGGAGAGTGGGAGAAATACCAGGTCATGAGGGAGGTGGAACATTTTATCTTGTTAGTTAGCAGAGCCACTGAGCTTTTGCCCAAACATTTAATTTAGAAAGATTCCTCTCAAATAGATTGTGACAAGGATGAAATTAGAGTTGGTGCAAAGTGAAAAATTCCGGCCTATTAGATTCTAAGTGCCATGAGATTCAATCTTATGTAACCGCGCCCTGGTTCTCCCTGCTGAAATCTATAAATAATCTTAAAATGGAATTATTCTCAAATACTCAATTGTTTTATCTCTTATTTCTAGGAAAACAATACCACTGCTGAATTATGTGTCTATATTATAGAGATTGAATGTGAAAAAGGCTCTCAGTTTTGTAACATCTACCAATATGTATCTAATGGTTGGAATAGTCAAAAGGTGATTGAATTCAAAATCAATTTAAGACATGCACATATAGTTACTAAAACTTCTTATAGTTACTAAAACTTCTTGACAAAATATGAAAGCAGAGTCATGGAAGTAAACGCAAAAGAAAAGGAAAATATACAGAGAATGGCTAAGAAATAAAATGAATCAAAACATACGTTTCACGTATTTCAGTTTCCCAGGGAATTAGTAATAGTCAACATTTTCCAAGCTGTATAATATACTAGGCATGAAGTTGTCACACTCAAGTGCTCCCATCGGCCAGACTGATTTGCAGAAATCCGCAGTTTGTATAGGTTCTGTTTCTATCCCTTTACTCACTGGTGGGCCACAGATTGTCTCCTATCTTGGCTATAGTAAATAGTGCTTCCATGATTACAACATTTTTATGTCCTATT
>NW_004567128.1:14376021-14419789 GCF_000260355.1 Condylura cristata
GGCCGGTAGTTTTATTTTTAATGTGTTTATGAGACTCCATACTGTTTTGTCTAGTGAGTGCACCAATTTAAGTTCCCACTAACAGAGCTCAAGGGCTCCCCACCCTCACTAACATGTGCTATCTCTTGTCTTCTTGATGTGAACATTCTAACAGGAGATGGGGTGATGCTTTTAACCCCCTCTCTGAATCAATGTAAAGTCTTGGCATTTTAAAGATAACAGGGTATCAGTGATGTGTAAGTGTGACTGTGCATGTAGATTGGAGAGATGAGATAGAAAGAGAAAGGGGAAACATGAAGAAAAGTAGATACAATTGTAATTTACTGTTTGCACAGTGAAATAGGGTTTTTTTTTTTTTTTGGTTTTAGAGGTAAAACTAAAAGGAGTAAGTTCAATCTGTTGTAAGCATGCCCACCAGGTGGTCGTTTATAAATTCACACAGTTCTTCTCATAGGATATCTGGACAGTGAAAAATATCTTGCTAAATCTAAATTGGGTTCCATAGATAAAGTGGTACTAGTAAAGTGTCCCTTTTCATACAGAAGTCTCCTCTTAAAGTGAAGAAACATTCTGCAGTCTTGACCAAGAAAGATAATTTTAAACAAGAGGAATTTATGCATACAGAACCTGGGTATAGGCCAGAGGTGCAGGGGCAGGGGCCCTGAGAGGATTCACCAGAGACAGTGGGGAGCAGAACAGGCAGATTGGTGAAGTACACTGCTGATGGCAGCAGTGAGCGAGACAGTTGAAGTCTGCACCATGTGGGTCATCTCCCTGCTGGGGTGGTGGTGGGGAGGATCAAATTCTTGTTGAACTGGCTGCTGATAGCTTCATAGTGCTGCAGTTTAAACCATACACCACCAGGGAGGGCCCGGAATTGTATTTTTCTTAAAGATTTATTTATTTATGCATATGGAACTGGGGTACAGGCCAGAGGCTCAGGGGCAACGAAAGTGGCAAGCAGAACAGGCAGATCTATGAAGTACACTGCTGAGGGGAGCAGCGGGCGGGTCAGGAGAGGTCTGCCATGCCATGTGATCACCTCCGGGGCAGGCGGGAATAGAACTCATGTGAAAGTGGCTTTAGCTTCTCAGTGCTGTGCTTTAACCCGCTGCGCCACCAGGGAGGGCCAGATTTGTATTTTTTTATAAAGTACTTGTGCCAGCGTTCTGTCTTTTTAAAACAAGAAAATATTTAATTGACTAAAATAAGAAAAAAAATTACTAATGTAAGAAAGGGGGAAATAATCAGGAGAAGAAAGCTGTGTTAAGGGAGTACTCTTGACAGCTAGTATTCTTTTTAGCTTCCCTAATTCTATTACCCTGGCAATATCAGCAATTTTACTATCATAAACTTAATGACTTGGGAAATGGAAACCGGTTAGAAAGTGTCAAGGTAGAAAGGAAAATTTCGCAATTTTTTTTTTGCTTTCCAATGAGGGCTCAGGTTGACAAATCTAAGTTCATTATAGCCTAATGGGAAGATATGTTGTCAATTAGGTACTTTCAGCTAATGTTGGAGTAAAACATCTCAGTAACATACCATCTAGTACATTCTGAAGTGGCTGCCATTTGCTGACAGGATATAGTAAGTTTTTAAAAGAAACCACGAGCAGAAGCACCTACCTGGTGGATAGAGGTGGGTAGACTCTTTCTGCGACAACCAAATGGTAAACATTTTAGGCTTTGTCAGCTAGCTGGCCTTTGTCACAAGTACTCATCTCTGAAGTCATGACAGCAGCACTACGTCGTTGAATGAACATGGCTGCGTCCCAACAAAGCTTTATTTACAGAAACAAAGAAGGAGCTACATTTGGCCTACAGGCTGGAATTTGCTAACCCTTGACTTAATCCATATGTGATCATGAGATATAGAGGAATAACTTCAAGTCTCATGCATTACTAATGGGTATGTATATAATTTTAAACCTCAGATAGCTAAATAAATGCATAGCAAATCATCCAATCCTTTTTTAAGAAGCCTTGAGTAGTTACATATTTTATTTTTTATCAGGATCAAGTATATTAATGTTTAATTCAAACGAAAATCATTAAAATGAAGTGGCATCTTCATATTCAAAATTTCCTTAAATGTATTCATACTTGTCAGGGCCTTAAATAGAATCTTTGAACAATTCTTACAGAATAGCTCTTGAATTATTTCAAATCAGCTTGGGAAATATGTATCACTTTCTGTGCATGATTAAGGTGTCAATATTTGTGTATAATAGCAAATTAGGTGGTGGTGGGGTTGGTATTTGTCCTAAGGAGTCACAATGATTTAAATAATTAGTAGAAACAAGAAGCAAATGCAAAAGGCTAGGGAGAATTTGTTCAGATACAAGGTAGGAAATGTGTCTACCTCTGCCTGAGGAGAAAAATGAACTCTAGCATATTTTTAGCAAAACATTTAAAACATAATTTTATAGTGATCTAAGCTTAGAATTAACTTGTCTAATGAATGGATTTCTAAGGAGTCACTTGTTCTGATTTAGGAATTTGAATTGGTTCTTTCTCTGTTTCACATTTGATCGTCTGTCTTCTGTCTCTATCTGTCTATCTATCTATCTATCTATCTATCTATCTATCTATCTATCTATCTATCTATCTATCTATCTGTCTATCTATCTATCTATCTCTATCCATCTGTCATTTCCTATATGGCTCTCTACATATTATTTCATCATTACTGAAACATATTGTTGCTAAAAAAATATCTTGAAAACAGAGCTCCATATTAATATCAATTAACATTTACGGTTATTACTCAGAACGAAAGGATATTTGGTTAAGTAGAAAAAGAAAGTTTAAAATTAGAGGGGCACATAAACTTAATAAACATGCTTTTTCCTATTAGTCCTATAATTAATTTTGATAAGGAAGGAGCATAAGTTTCAATGCACTATCATCCCAACTCTGCTTATCCATTTAGGCTATGGATTACTATGGATTGTTAAAAGGAGATGAGAAACACTTGCTGGAAAAGTTATGCTTTTATTCAAAGTCAAGATGACAAAATAAGACTTATTGAGTAATTAAACATAACCCAAGAATTTTGAAAACAAACAAAAAATTGATCTCAGCAAGGGTCTAAAAATGGATACTCTATTATTACAAATAAAATTGTTGTTACATTCACTTTGTGAATATTAAATTGTAGGGTATCTGTATAATATTTTTCACTTAAGAAGTTGCCTCACATATTCAGCTTGTTCAGCTTGTTTTAGAATAATTTTTTTAAAGCTGATTCTTACTCAGATAGAGGCATGAGAAAATGGCCGCACCATGGACTCAGTTATCATACATGTGGGAAATACATTTCAAGAGGACACTTGAAAAATGTCACTTTGGGATGGCACTGTCCTTGCAACTAATGCTAGGGAAGATGCCTACCTTTTATAAATTTATATAGAAGTAAGGCAGAGTGGGGGAGATATTTACGCCCAATAAATTCCAGAAATTCTTCCAAACCATACAAAACATGACACATTTTTTTCTCCATGTGTCATATCTTTGTTAATAGTTATTTTTTTTTAAATGCTTTTAGGTAGGAACCACTTTCTCCAGCTCTGTAAGGACAGGGTTTTTTTTGGATGTTTCATTGTCAAATGTATAAAAAAAAACTCCTAAAATAGTTCCAGGCCCAGGGAGAATGTTCAATTAAAATTTTGATTAGAAGAATTAAGCTTTGTATTAACAGCTGAAACTTAAGAGAAAGCCGTGGTAGGTTGTCAACCATTGTTCATTAAATTAAATGGAAGATCAATTACAGATAAAGAGCTACTGTGCCACTCAACACAAAGGTGTGAGAATCCACTTTCTAAAGCTGTGGAGTATGTCACTTAAACAGTTTACATAGATATTACCCTCCACATCATGAGAAATTGGCCACAGTTGGTGCTTTGTTGGTGACTTGGGATCATAACATACATCTGAAGAGGTATGAAACTATAATCCCAAATTATATAGTGTTAAACCACTGTTATCTCAGTAAAAATAATACAGTAAAAGTTGTTCACCTCCACTTAATATTGTTTTCATGACTGTTACAGAAGATATAGATAGTGATATTCCACATGTCTGTATTTACAATATAACTTGTAGACAGACACCTGCAAATAAAAGCAGGAAATAGATAGTTCCACCTTTTGTTATGGAAGTGGAAGGGAGGAAAGCGCAGATCCCAACATCTGAGGTACTGTGACTTCATAGAGAATTTACTTCTCTTCAATGAAAAGCCACACAGAATCCAACTGTAGATGACATTGGCTAGAAATATGACTGAAGCTAATGAAATTTTTTTCACAAATCTTTTCTCTGAAATCCTTTTCAATAAAATCTTTTACAGACTTTTCCCTTTCAATACATTTTCTTGGTTCTCATTTTAACCCAAGCCAGAATCTCAAGAGTTATCTGTTGAATGACTAAATGCAATCACTTAAGCTTTAAATGCTACTGGAAGTTTTGAAAGAGAATAATTTTTTCAAATGCAGATTATAATATACACTTCAATGATTTTTCCAAAAGGAAAAGAAGCAGAGTGTTAATTTTTAATTATATGAAAGTGTTGAAGCAAAGAAACTTTTACCTTGAAATGCTTTCTGCTTGAACATCTAAATAAATGTAGAAGTTTGATGGCAGGGCATATCTTAAATTGCCCTACCCTAGAAATTTGAGTAAGGGTAGTATAAATAAAATAAAATATTAATTTAATTAAGTAGTTATCCAAAGTGTTAATCACAAATACATAATGTAAGCTCACACTTGAGACCCTTACATTTTCATATTGCATGGCATTTGTCTTTTTAATTAAGGGGGAAAAAAAACCATGATTCTATTGCATTGCCATGGGGGTTCTTCATTTCATTTCCTATTTAAAAGTAATTTCATTTCTCCCTTTAATTTAATTAAAAATGTGAAAATTGCAAGAGAAAAAAAGTTAAAGAAAATTCTGACTCATCACTCTTTCCTACTTTAATTATTCAAGCCATTGATGAATGTCTGTCTGGAGCAAAACACTGATACCACTCACTGGGTGATAACAAGCCTTTGCAAAATTAGAGATCCGACATGAAATGAAATGTATTTAATCCCCTTTATCGTCAGTAAAACATTGAAGTATACTTGCTTTGAAAAAATAGAAAACAAATAACTGCATTATTTTTTCCTTTTTTAACAATATGTTTAATGTGAAAATAAAATGTCCATGTGTGCAAGCTCACAAGAGAAGAAAACTGTAATCTCACTTCCAATCTAAGTGCAATTTCATCAAAATGTTCCCTTGCAACTTTTTAAAATAAGCTGCCATCGTATAATACAGAGGCCTCAGCTTTAGGTACTGAAAGAAATAAGTGTTGATTGAATTACAATCATTGCTTAAGCTGAGGTGAGCTCACTGGGGGAGAGTTGTGGGGAGATGGTCACGGTGCACTGCCAGAAACATTGACGCTGCTCATTTGTATGTCATGAGGTTAGATGTAGGCTAAGACTTCTGTTAAAGGAAAGTTGTTTACTTGTATGTATTCCATCAGGAATTTGCCAAACATCAGAGAATAGAAGGATGGAGAAATAGATCATTCATTTATTCAAAAATGTGTATATATTGGACCACTACTAAATGCTATGAACTTTTCTAGATGCAGTTGATCATCAGGTTATAGATTAAATTCACGGATTAAAGGAATTAATGATATTAAGAAGCCACTAAATTGCCAGTATCCAAGTTTGGGAATTGTTATTTGGTTCCACCTCTGACTTTCTTTCTAATTGGTTATTTTATTGTTTATTTAAGTGGAAACAAAGATCTCCCTGATGATCTTATTTCATTTAAATAAAATAATACTGGTGATAGTGATTGTTTTAATGAAAATATCAAGTATGCTAACACATAGGCCTTAATGTGATTGACAGAAATCTGCATATAGGTATCAAGAAATATGTAAAATAATTTATCTCCAAGCTAGGTAATATTAAATAAACAACAGCAGTAAAAAAAAAACTATCAATAGAACAAGTATGGAAGACTCACCAGACCTTGCATATCACAGCCTAATACTATGATGTCTCAATCTTCCATTCTTATATGTAAGTCAAACAAATCTAGCACACAAAGGTACTAAATAAGTATTCATGTTGTGATTAAATAAAGTAAATTGTGGTACCAACTTGCTCCTTCCTACCCCAATGCATTGTCTTCCTAGCGCTTTCAAATTTGTCCTTTCTCATGTAATCCAATTGCTGGCATGTTCCCTTCTTGTGGATTGTGAAGAAGACTGCACACATGGATACATTTTACTACAACTCATTGAGCCAAAGACTTTAAAATGGGTGCATTTTATTGTGTGTAAATCATTCCTCAGAAAGGCTATTTTAAAACTATAGAATATAGTGAGAAGAGGATTGTCTTAAGATTGAAACAGTTTTTTTTTTTTTTTGGTATAAAAGGAAAATTGATAAAATTTCATTGTGGACTTTTAGAATGTTTAAGATATAAAATTGGCAATAGGAAAATTAGTACATATGAGTAAAGCATCTTTTTTGTAGACAGGCATATTACAAAATTGTATGGTTCTGTTTATGACCAACAAAATGGAACTTTTGATAGTAAAACTATATTCATAGTCAGTTTTGAAGGGAAAAACAGCTCCATGAAATAAAATATTGCTTGGGGACTTCGTTCATACTGCTTGTCACCAGCGTTCTCACTAGCTTATAAGTTATAATTGCTCTGTGATAAAGACATGTGCTTTTTCTCCTGTCTTATAAAAATTTTAATGAGAACTTGAAGTGAACTCTCACTGAACCTATTTTCATTCCAAAATCTTACGATTTTAATCTTATGATCCTCCTGAGACCCAGCATGATGGTCTGTGACAGCATGAATACTTCATAATTATTCCTCCTGTTTGTAGAAAGCACCATGAGCATCCATCATTTCCTCTCTCCCCTGCCGCCTCCAGAGAGCCACAGCCTCTAGCAAGGTCAGTAATTGCAGTTTAGGTTGACAGTTCCAGGCCGGCTGAAGCATACCCAGCTGGTGAAGACCAGCCACAATGGGTATTGACTGCCTCCCCTTTAGTCTCGCCTCTCCCGCTCACTTTGGCCTCGAAACTCTTCCCTAAGTGATGTGATAGATGGACTTGAATCATCTCAAGGGAGATTCCCCAGAATGGAGAAAACGAATAGTTTCTCTACAGCCATGCATCTGTGTCTCTGTTAGTATTTGGGGGACAATTGATCTAGCCGTCCTAGGGTAAATTAAAGGTCTTCCCCTTGAGTATAAAGAGAAGGTTGTATGAGAGCTTGACATTTCACATTTGGCATCTCACCCCACTGTAGGTGACCTAAATGAAACAAAGTATTCAGCCTAGCGGATGAAGATGTATTTTAGAAATAGATGTACTTCATATTTGCAAGGCTCCAGGTTTTAATAGATGCACTTCATGCTTGCAAGGTTTTGGTTTTTAACTGTAGCTTTGGCCCATGCATAGAAAAATAGATATTTCAGAGGCAAAAAAAGTAAACATTCATGTGTGTCTTTATTTCTTGATAAATGCTAGAGATTTGCACAATGCTAAAGAATGCTGCATTCCTTATGAAGAGAAAGATACTAGTAGCCCACAGAGGGATGAGCAAACAACTTTCCTCATGCAAATCCTGCTGGATCTTATAAACTTAGGAAAAAGAGAAACTTCCATGTGAAATAATGTTGAATTCCAGAGAAAGACATGCCTTTGCAAATTGAGGTGATGTTTTAACTCTCTAACTTTGTATATGAAAGGACTGGCAAGTGGAAACCCAATTAGTGACAGGTACCAGTACACAAATTCAGTTATGTCAGGGTTTGGGGGTAATTTTTCCTTCTGGTCCTTTGTTTTCTGAGCTTACTTGGGGATTAAACAATGTATCTACTTGTGAATAATTTAATTACCCATTCTGGATGAACTGTTAACTGAATTTATTCAGAGATTTATGTTTAATCATGGCCCCACAACTGTTTGGTAGCCCTGTCATCAAGATGTGGAGTCTGAGCAGGCTGTGGTTGCTCCAAATGATAGAATAAGACCAATATGGTGCTATATGACTTGTAAGGGTAGGTTAGAAAAGGCCATTTATTATAGTTTCTACCTTGTTCTTTTGGGATGCTTACTCTGGCAGAAATCTGCTATCCTGAGACCACCATGTTAGAGGCCAGTTGACAATTCCAGCCAATAGCCAACATCAGCTACCAGGCCTGTAAGTGAGCTAACTTAGCTGTCATCCCAGCCAAACCTTCAAATAACTGCAGCCCCAACTGACACTTGATTACAGTTACATGAGAGGTGCCAAGTGAGAATTTTCCAGCCAATTCTTTCCCAAATTCTTGTCCCTCAAAATTTTTAGAGTGACTTTAATATATAGGTAGGTAGGTAGGTAGGTAGGTAGGTAGGTAGATAGATAGATAGATATGTCACAGGAAAACTGTCACTCTGATTTTAGTATCAACTATGTGTTTTAGGCATTCAATTCTTTATACCTCTATTTTGTTTTAAATTTTTGTGTAGAAGAACTGGGGTGTGGGCCAGAGGTATGGAGGGTGAGTGGATTCACCAGATAGAGTTTGTAGCAGAATAGGTGCATCTACTGAAACACACTGTGAAGGGGGACAGCTGCTGAGACAGGAGAGGTCTGTTGCACCGTATGTGGGTTAAACCCCTGGCCTGGGATGGAACTCAGACCTTAGCAGTGATAATGCTGAGATATAACCCCTACACCACCAGGGAGGACCTATTTGAACAGTGCCTCTATTTTAACAGTGGTTGAATATCCACTATGAACTCATCTTAAACTTATCAGCCATGAAACTTAGGAAAATGCCAGCTTTCTGGTTCACTGGTGATATTGTAGTGGGAGAACTATGGGGACTATGTCTGTGGGAAAAAAAAAACTGCAAAAAAAATGAGCAGTGATGTAAGAAAATAGATTAATTTTAAAAAATGGCATCACTCTACTCTTTGCCTGAGAAGAACTTGTTAATGGTGTAGATCCAGTATCAAAACTCTGGGGTACACCACTCACATTATATTCTGTGTAGTTAGTGCCCCCTTGAGTTGTGAAATGGGATGTAATCATGAAAAAAAAAAGGGCAATTATTTTAACAGTAAGCAGTATCATACTGCTAATTTCACAGAATTATTATGAGAGTGGTAAGACATGCTACTAAATTTTATTCATTTTTAAACTTTCACACCATCCTGTTGTTGACAAAGGAGAACAAATCTAGTTCTCATGTAAAAGTAACCAGGATTATATATTTGATATATATATTTTTAAAATATCAGAAATTCATAGTGCACAATGTAGAGTGATTGCAGTTGTAAATGTGTTGTTCTAACACGGCAGAATGTATCCTGAGAATATGCCAGGCTGACCGACTCTAAGCTGGCAGTTCCATTTTTGTTGCTCGTCGAATCCTCTGGGGAATTTCAGCAGCCAGCTAAAGACTGGCTCCCATCCCCAGGGAATCTACTGGGGTGTAGCTACAGTGTGGACACTGGAATTTTCAATAGTTGCCAGGCTATTCTAACCAGCAGTCACAGCTAAGAACCACGTATATAAATTTCTTCTTTTAATTACATAGTTTTCAATCTTGACTGCTTGTTTTAAATATCTTTGGCACTTCTAAAACTATCAGTGACTTCATTCCATTTCCTAGGATTCTGGGGTGGGACCTACTTTTCATACTTTTTAAAAAGCTCCCTGGGTGATGATTTTACATCTACCATGCAGTGCTCATGGTAGGCTGGTAGTTGAGTGTTATTTCTCTATCACATGTTTCACAACCACAGTTATCACATCATTACAAATAGGACAGAGTTAAGATTCCCCAAGTCAGAAAGAAAAATTCAGAATGCCTGGATAAATTTTGATTTCAATAAGCAACAAATACTTTTCAGACTGTCTCTTGCATGATAATTTGGGGCATAATTATAACAAAAATAGCTGTTGTTTTAAAATCTAGGATGTATTTGAGCATCTATATTTTTGTGACAATCCTAGATACAGCAGATTTTAGGCAAGAAGCAGAGCTAGACCCAAACAGTGCATCGGGTCCGGTGTGGCCACATTGTAGTGCAATTCACTTTCAGTGAGAGTTAAGGGTAATTATCATTGTCTCCTAACTGCCACCGATTAACCCATAGTACTTACTTATTTCTTGTTGGATTTCTCTTAGCCTAACTGTTTTTCTCTAAACAAAAGTGATGGGCAGATATAAGAGAGAAAGGAAAGAATTGAAAACTCCCTTCCCATGAATGTTAACTATTGGCAACAGAAAATGGATAAACTTAGATGAGGATGGGACTGAAACTTAAAAACAGACAAAACTTGGTGGGTTTCAGCTGCTCTTACATAGACAGTTTCTCAACTATTTTCATTTAATTATAGAAGAAAAAAAGACTAGTGCTGAAGTTCAGGTCACTGGCAGGATTTCATAACCTTGGAGACCATTGCTAATCTTAAAGCATCTCTGTCCCTTTGGTCGTGACAGTTTCCTCGGAGTTGCTGAGCAACTATTGGCACTATAACCTCATGTTTGGCAAAGGCTTGCATTTCCAGCCTCACTTTCTCATTTGTTCTTCTACACCTAGCCATGAGGTAGGCAGAGAATTTATTACATCATCTATTCTGGAAATATGGAGAATCAGACCCAGAGGGTCTTGTCTTAGGACAGTATCACTGAAAGTGGGCTTCCTGGGTCCGGCATTCTCACGCTCTCCTGGGAACTTGTTAGAGATGCAGATTCTCAACTCCCATGCTGGCATTCTGATTCCGGAACTCCAGAGTGAGCTCAGGGGTTTGTGTTTAACAAGCCACCAACTTGAGACCCTCTAGAGAACATGGTTAATAAGTGGGAAAGTAAGTGATAGAGAAGGAATTCAATCCTCCTCTTCTGGGGACATTTATAGTGAGACTTGCATTATTTCTACAGTCTTCAGGTACAAAACTAAAGCTTGGTGCTACAACTTTGGTGGTAGTATGGTATAGTAACTATGTTTTTACTACCTATTACATATAGCAGGGGTGTGAAGCTCCTGAAAATTAGTCAGTATTGGAAACCAGTGGTATAAAGTTCAAAAGCACGTATCTTCATTTGTATGCTTATTTAATTATTTTCAAATGTATTAAGTTACACACATTTCTAATAGCTTCTCATGTACTTCAGGACAAAGTTCAAATTTCAGCCGAATGAAAGATCATCCAAACTCTGATTCTTCCTGTGCCTCTTGCCTGGGCCGGGATCCTAGTTTAAACACTGCTGTTCCCAGCATTTACCTTCTTTAGTGCTGATTTCTCTTTCTCCATCGGGTTTTAAACTGTGAGATCAGAAATGGTGTCACATGACCTGGGCATACCATAGTGGTGCAGGAAATATTTCAGAATGTTTTAATAAAGACTAGAATGAAAGACTGTGTGATGGTTTTCACTGACAACTGTTGCCTTAGCTAACGGTTTATATGCTTGGAAAAGTCAGCTGTTTTGCATTACCAAAATGCTCCTTTCTCTTTGGTGGAATATAAGCCAATGGGAAGAAAATTGTTGATGGCATGAAATTGGCCGAAGGAATATGTTAGTGCTTTAGTTCTCCTGGACTTCAAGCCAGAGTTCTTACTTTGTTTATAATGGGGAGAAGCTGTTTATAATGCTAAATAAGCTCTTGAACATTTTTGTATCATGGTAACATTTTTATGATATATTATGTGAAAATAGAATCTACGCAAAGATGCTAAAGGTAGTAGTTTCTTCATCTATAAAATGGTAGCAGTAATCATTCTACATATATCACAATTTGTGAAGATTAAATGAACTTAATTCTTAAAAGTCTGTAGACAACTACTGGTGGCCTGATTCTTCTTACTGTTGTTAAACATCATTAACCTCTTTGGATGGAAAAATTACAGGCAATCTTCTTTAATTGATTTTTTTTAATCATTATGTTCATTGTCAGATAAGCTTTCAGCATACAATTGGGGTCCCAAATTAGCAGCACTGATAGGAAACATTCACCAGTTTATTTCCCCTCTTTCTCTCTGAGTTACTTATTTCTTCATTCCCCCTTTCTATAAATAAACCCTTTATTAAGCTTTTGTGTCTGCCTGCAGTTGGGTCTCATCATGAGTCCCTTTCTAAGCTCATGGGTGAGGACTCAGTTGGGACAACCAAATTCACATTGGAGTTGCCCTGTAGCAACTTTTCTTAGTAACTGGTACTAAACTTTGTGAGCCATGTAGCATTGGCACATCCCCAGAAAAGTCAGGGTCAGGGTGGGGGACCAGGGGCAGGGGGGGGGGGAGAAGTAAAAAAAAAAGAGAGAGAGAGAGAGAAAGAGACTATGTATGAAAAGATGACAGCATCTGTTGTCAGCACTGTGCACATCTTAGCCACGCCTTTGCACTGGGAGGGAGACTTCTCTTTATCTCCATTCTTTTGCCAAATGCTCTCTTCCTGTCTGCCTGAATCCATCAATGTCTTTGGTGGGAGGATCTTGGCTTGTTAGTAGATCCAAAGCCTTTCATATACATGTTTTGCATAACAGTGTGTTGGCACGCCTTAGCAGTTTAGCAGAATGGAAAATCTGTGTGTTTAATAAGCCATATAACGTGCTGCGTCTTCAAGTTGGTTTTGCTAGGTAAACTAGGAGAACCGGTCAACATCGATGATGTGGAGTTTTTCAGGTCAGTGTGCCTTCCATATTAGGGAAATGCAGGACAGCTATGGACATGGATTTTGCAGCTTGGGGCTGAATACATTTGTACAATATTTCATTAGCTATTCTAAGGGGGAAAATGTGAAACTTTATACAGTGATCACAGACATTTTATTTAAAAAAAAAGATTTATTTTTTATTTATGCATACAGAACTGGGGTACAAGCTGCAGGTGCAGGGGCAGTGAGAGGATTCTCCAGAGACAGAGTGGGGAGTAGAGTGGGCAAATTTGCTAAAATACACTGCTGAGGGGAGCTATGGGTGAGATAGGAGAGGTCTGCTGTGTCATGTGGGTAAGCTCCCCAGCTTGGGATCAAGCTAGTGCTGAAGCAGCTGCAGCTAGCTTTGCAGTGCTGCGCTTTAACCCATTGTGCCACCAGGGAGGGCTCAGAAATTAATTTT
Organism: Condylura cristata; assembly: GCF_000260355.1. Classification (NCBI taxonomy): domain Eukaryota; kingdom Metazoa; phylum Chordata; class Mammalia; order Eulipotyphla; family Talpidae; genus Condylura; species Condylura cristata. The sequence continues at coordinate 14,389,168 of NW_004567128.1, forward strand.
TCAAAATTTTATTTTATAGTTACCTTTCTGTTCTCTAGGTAGGGCTTGTCCTAAAATCGCCATCCTAAAAACAAATGTTCCTGAAATACCAATATATGTCTGAATAGATGACAATAAATGTTGACAAGGATAGGGTATAGAAGTCAGAACTAATATTTTCATTTTCCTCTCCATACTTAATTTTATGATTTATCATCAAGAGGGCACTCTGATGACCCAGAAATAAAACATCTTTTATCTTATACATTTTTTTTAACATTGAGATAAACTTATATGGAATAAAACTACCTTTTTAAAGTATTCAATAAAATGGTGTTTATTTAATATTTACAATGTGGTACAAGTGTCACTAAATGTCATACTTCCAGAATATGTTTATCACCCCAACAAGAGATCTTGTCCCCATTAGCAGTCACCTCCCATTCTCCTCGCATCCAGTCCATGACAACCACTCATCTTTCTCTTTCTATGGACTAGCCTACTCTGCACATTCCCTGAAGACAAGCAATCATGACTTTTTTTTGTATGCCTGTTGACCATTAGTATGAATATTTGGTGCTTTTGCCCACTTTTGATTGGGTTATTTGTTTCATTTTGCTGAGTTGCTTGAGTTCTTTATAGATTTTGGGTATCAGCCCCTTGCCAGATGTATTATATGAAAATATTTTTCTCCTATTCAGTGGGGTGCCTTTTCATTTCAATGAGAGTCTTTTACTGTACAGAAGCTTTTTTAGTTTGATGTAGTCTCACTTGGTTATATTTGTTCTTGTTTTACTTTCCCTGAGAATCGGGTCCCAAAGACATTTCTGAAACTGATATCACAGAGTGCTTTCCCTCTTTTCTTTAATTTTCATCGTATGGTTTCAAGTCTTAAATCCAGGTCTTTAATCTACTTTGTCTTAATTTTTGTGACTGGTATGGGGTAGTGATCTAATTTCATTCTCGTGCATGTGCTATCCAGTTTTTCTAGTCCCGTTTATGAAAGAACATACCTTTATTCTGTAGTATACTCTTGACTCCTTTGCTGCAGTTAAATACACATATAGTGTAGTTATTGCTGGCCTCTCATTTCTAGTCTAGTCTAGTCTAGTCTAGTCTGTTCTATTCTGGTCTGTGTGTCTGGTTTTATTCAAATACTATACTATTTTTGATTACTATAACTTTATAGTATATAGTTTGAAGATTGGGAGTGTGATAACTCTGTTCTTTTTCATTAAGATACTGTTTTGACTATTTGGGGTCTTTTGTGGTCCCAGATAGATTTCAGTAATATTTGTTTTAAATTTTTTGACACATGCCTTTGAAACTTTGATAGGAATTGCATTGAATCTGTATTCTGTATTCATACAGTCATATTAATAGATGCTGAGAAAGCATTTGACAAAGATCTCTCTGTATTTCTATGTCCAAATTTTCACCAATCACATCGGACTAGGGGTCACCCTACTCCAATATCACCTCATCTTAATTAGTTATATCTGCAATGATCTTATTTCCAAATAAGAAGTACTGGAAGTTAGGACTTCATCATATGATTTGCAGGGTTGATACAGTCTAAACCATTAGGGTGATTGGGAGCAAATTACTAAAACTGTCTGCATCTCAATTCCATTATGCATAAGAAAGGGGTTGGGACAGACAACTTATAATACATCTGGTAAATCCCTTCCTACCTATTCAGCCACACAAATACGCCATGCTTTCTTAGACCATCTCCTGACATCCACACACTGGCTTGTTTTAAGTGGATTGGTATCTCCCCATCATTCTGTATTCCCTGCCCCTCATATAATGGTGTATTCATTAGATGACTTTTGTTTTCAGTAATTCGTATTTCATCCTGAATGGTTTATCTTATCATTTGTACTGCAGATATTTCTTAGCATAAAGTAGGGACTGAATCATTATTTCTTAAATTCAAACATTACTAATTTCTTATTATTTTCATAAACCATTATCATTATCCTTCCTTAGACACAGTTACTTTCTTCCTGATTTTTTTTTTAAAGATTTATTTATTTGTGCATACAGAACTGGGGTACAGGCCAGAGGCTCAGGGGCGGTGAGAGGCTTCACCAGAGACAGAGTGGGGAGTAGAACAGGCAGATCGAGGAAGTACACCGCTGAGGGGAGCAGCGGGCGGGCCAGGAGAGGTCTGCCACGCCATGTGGTCACCTCCGGGGCAGGCGGGAATCGAACTCATGCAGAAGCGGCTTTAGATTCTCAGTGTTGTGCTTTAACCCGCGGCGCCACCAGGGAGGGCCTCTTCCTGATTTTTTAATAACTCATTCCTTTTAATAACATCACATATACATTGAAATTGTTTCACATTTTCATCAATCTATTTCCAACATAGGACAGTTCATTAAAAGGTTCTTCACTGCGGGCCCTCCCTGGTGGTGCCGCGGGTTAAAGCACAGCACTGAGAATCTAAAGCCGCTTCCGCATGAGTTCGATTCCCGCCTGCCCCAGAGGTGACCACATGGTGTGGCAGACCTCTCCTGGCCCACCCGCTGCTCCCCTCAGCAGTGTACTTCATCGATCTGCCTGTTCTATTCCCCATTCTGTCTCTGGTGAAGCCTCTCACCGCCCCTGAGCCTCTGACCTGTACCCCAGTTCTGTATGCACAATAAATAAATCTTTAAAAAAAAATAAAAAAAAGGTTCTTCATTGCCTAATATTCATGATGTAACCTGAATATTTTGTGAAAGGTGATTTCTAAGAATAGGAGTCAATCCCATTGTCCTTTCCTTTGCAGTCTCAAGCTCCTGGATTATGACAAGTGTTTGTATGTGTGTATACATTACATGTCCCAAAAAGGTAATTAAGTATGAAATTTGTAATGAGAGTCAGAATGCTTTAGTTTGGTGTTCCAGTTCCTACATTTCACTTTTTCAGTTGTACAATCTGGATTTATACTGCCTAAGGAACTACTGTTATTTAGCATGTAGATTAATGTAAGGATTACATGAGGTGTTCCTTTTTTTTTTTTTTCATATGGTATACGCTAGATAAGAAAATGTGATACAGTACCAACAGAAGTAGGGCACAGGAGTTCGATTAGTAGGAGCAGGAGTAGTGATATTTGTAAAGAATCTCCCCAAACAGAGTGACATGCTTTACCTGTTTATATGCTTCAGGAGAAAGGGGTCTCTCTTGATCACCTCTGTAACTGTAGAACCTGGCTCAGAATAGGCCCTCAATAAAGAGATGCTTCTATTGTGCTTATTCGTTTATGTACCATGGTTCTTGATACTGCACTGCAGGAAAAACATTAAAATTTAAATTTAACTTGGGAGTTGATTTGTCATTAAGACAAATCCTTTGCATATATGCCTACTTGAAACAAGTATCTACGATGTTCATTAGCACTCAAATACAGTTGGTACATATTTTATAATTTGAGCTTCTTCTGCTTTTTGGCATCTACATGTACGTTAGCATATACAGATATGAGTAATTGTTTTAATGAAAATTTCACCTCTACACTCTCACTTCATTGTGAATGCAATTAGGTTTGCCATAGCCTTCTCCCTGTGAGTCTGTAGATAAGACATGGAAAAAAATGATTTATTTTACTATAATCCCTCTGCTTAAATATGATAGGAAAGCACCAAGGAATTTAATATCATTAATGTTCTCTCTGAAGTGGAACTCTTTAAATCGTAAAATATCATATAATGTATTTTATTAAAATGTTGACATTATTTCAAAGTGTGTGTTTTTGAGCCAATTTTATTTGAGGTCAGTCTTAATTTGGGCTCTCAATTAACATGATTGTAAAGACAACATTGTTTGTTTCTGTGATGATGTAGTATGCCCCTGCTACTAGTTATGTATTTCCTGTAATAATTCATCACTGATTCCAAAGTGTTTTACATAAATCAATTTTTCAACATTTTTCTTCAGTAGATATCTGATGGTGGATGCCTACATAGCATAGATTTTTCTTTTGAAGAGTGAGAATGATGGTATGTTAGTTTTAATAGACTGGAAGATAATTAAAGGATGTATTTAAAAAATGACAGTGTTAGAGGTGCTACACTCATATTGAAGCACTCTAGGACTAATAAGGTCATCTGTGCTTGCAAATGTAGCAGTCAAGAGAGTAAAGCATGATGGTAGATACTAGGCCATTACCTGATATGGATGGATTAGCTGTCCACCTGACTGAAGGTCACAGAATGAACAACATTTTCAATGCACCTACAAGTTCTGACTCCATGATTAGTAGACTATTAACCACAATAGTAGGCAAGAGGGCCAAGTTGTTGAAAACCACATTAAGGGAAGTTGCACTAACAACAAAAACAAATACAATGTGTGAGTTGGGAATCTCAACATTTCATGATGATAATTCAGGATGTTTTGTGACTATCATCACCCTGTGTTTCATAATGTAACTCTATTCTATTTTCTCTCTGACTTTCTATCATAAATGAATGTTCCTATTAAGACACTTTCCAGATGGCATTATCGGTGAGTTTGATGTAGGTGAGTCTTGTTTATATGCTCTCTGTAATAGAGAAAACTTGCTGCTTGTGTGAGTGCCTTTACATTTCTGCCCCTCACCACCTCCTCATAAACTCCATCTTCTGCATATTCCTATGTCAGATGGCACTTAACTAACCTGTGACGTATTAGACACTGAAGATTTAACTAGAGTGAAAAACAACACAAATGATAATAGTTTGTGCTTCTGTGGTGATTCTCAGCCTAGACAGTATCTTGTGCCCACACCCTTCACTCTCCATCTGTCTTTCCCGGCATTATTTTGCGTCATTCTTCATGTCATTTTATGTATATAAATTGTTATTTTTTGTTCTCTGCTTCCTGAAACACCCACCACATACAAGCATAAAATATGAGGACAGGGGATTATTTTTCCCTCACATTATATATTTCCAGCATTAGCCTTTAGCAAGTAGTGTCTTTTAAATGAACAGAATAATCATCTTCAAGAATATTGCAAAATGTTTCAGAGAGTAAATTTTCTCAACTTTCTCATTGGATTATAGGGCACTATATTACAATTTAAAATACACATAGACCTTTGACTCAATCGTCCCATTTCTAAATTCCTAAGAAAACAGAACACAGGGAGGGCAGAAGATGAATACACAGTTCAGCATTGTTTTCAGTAGGCAAAATTGTCAGCAGTCTAGATGACTTGGTAAAGAATAAATGGTCTTTATTCTGCAGAATATTATGCTTCAATATTGAAAAGAATGGACAGGTTTCTGTGTACTGTTTGTTGTGAAAATATCCCTCAGGTATATTTCATGTTTAAAAAAAACAGGGCATAAAATAATGCATGTAAAACAATTTCTCCTTGTAGGCTCATAGTTTGATTTTTTTTTTCCCTTTGAAGACTTCAAAGGGAAAGGTTGCTTGGCCAGGTTGCTTTTCTCGTTCATGCTTTCAGGCACTCATGCATTCCCAGTATTGGCCCTTCATTCCAACTCTCTAAACTGCCACCTGCCCCATTTCTCTTTAAGTTCTTAGTTTTTTAATTTGCTCTATAAGTTCTATCTGACTTCTTGCCCTAAAGTTTGACATCAAGTCAACCACTTCGCAGAAATCAATCATTCTTTGTCCCTCCACTCTCTCTTAAGAAGTGACTTGTCCAAATTCAGTGGTTTCACTTGCATTCCATTTCTTTCTCACCTTGACTCTCCATTTAGTATCCTCAAGCCCAATATTTACTTTTTGGGGATAATAAAATGGACAATTTAGTGGCTAGTGAATTGAAGTGTGACTCTACATATGCATACGTGATTATGTATGGATGCACCCGAACACATATATATTAAAGAGATTCTAGATCTGTAGCATCATTTATAGCAAAAGGAATGTGTCAGTCTGGCCCATTCTGCTCATTTTAAAATATCTTTCTATGTCTGTTCTCATTAAAAAGAATAACCTGACTTTAAATTAGATTATGAATCAACAATAATTAAAACAGTGTTGTACTGGGATAAAAATGAACAAATGAATCCATGGAATAGAATGGAAAGCTCAGAAGTAAACCCAGTTATATGTCAATACTTTATTTATGCCAGAGTAGCCATGATCACACAATGGAGAAGCAGAGTCTCTTTTACAAATGGGCTAGGAGAACTGGGAAGCCATATACAACACTAGAGTTGGGGTCACATTCTAACTCTATGCATAGACATAAATTCAAAATGATTTAAAGACTTAGATATTAGAACCAAAACTATAAACTACATAGAAAAAGAGCATAGTATGTTTCTTTTTAAGATTTCTTTATTTATGCATACAGAACTAGGGTATGAACTGGAGGTGTAGGGTCTGTGAGAGGATTCATCAGAAACAGAAGGGAGCAGAAAGGCAGATCGACGAAGTACACTGCTGAGGGGAACAGCGGGCGGGTCAGGAGAGGTCTGCTGCGCCATGTGGGTCACCTATGGGGGCGGGGATCAAACTCGCACTGAAGTGGCTGCTTCAACATTGCACCTGTTGCACCATGAGGGAGGGCCTCAGTATGTTTTAATGACATCAATGATAGAAATGTTTTTGGGGCTTCGAACCATGGCAAAGCATGAAAAACTAAAGCAATAACCATAATGATTTAATGATGAGCATAGCGTCGTAGTATGAAGACTTAGACACCTATATTGCTATATCATATACAGCATTATAAACTAGCATTACCTCAATAAAAAGTAAGAAGACAATAAAAACAAAACAAATACAGTCAGGACTACATCATATTCAAAAGCTTCTAGAGTAAAAGAAAATATTAACAGATATAAAAGATAATCCTGTTAAATGGGCAAAGATATTCACACATACAACCAACAAGGGTTTAATATCCCAGTTATGCAAAGAGCTCATGCAATGTAACAACAAAATATAAGCATCCCAATATGAAAAAAAAAAAAAAAGCAGCAGATCTGAGCAGACAGTCTTCCAATAAGGTCATACAGAATACTAGATATATGTTTGTTACCACTTCTAGTGAAGGAAATGCAAATTGAAAACACATTAATAGATACCACATGAGCCCTCCCTGGTGGTCCAATGGGTTAGGATGCAGCACTGCAAGCTCACCACAGCTGCTTCAGTACAAGTTGGATCCCCACCCAGGAGGAGACCCACATGGCAGGGCAGACCTCTCTGGACCCGCCTATTGCTCATCTCAGCAATGTACTTCATTGATCTTCCTTTTCTGCTCCCTGTTCTGTCTCTGGTGAAGCCTTTCACCACCCCTGCACCTTTGGCCTATACCCCAGTTCTGTATGAATAAATAAAATAAATCTTAAAAAAATAGATATATCACACTTGTGAAAATGACTTCCCTGCAAAAGTCTCAACAAATGTGGAAAAAAGGAACCCTAGTACACTGCTGCTAGAAATAAGAATTGGAGCATCCATTTTGGAAAACAGATGTACCTTTAAAAACTAAAAATGAAAATGTCATAAATCCAGTAGTTCCATTTCCAACTATCTAGCCAAAGAACATGAAATCCTCAACTAGAAAAACCGTGTGTTCCACAGTGTCTATTGTGGCATAACTTGCAAAAGCTAAGACATGGAAACAGCCAAAGTGCCCACTGATAAAGGACTGGATAAAGAAGATATATTCTATACCCAAAGTGGAATACTGTTCAACTACAAAAAAAAAAAAAAAGATGAAATGTTATCACTTATGGCAATATGGCAAATGGAAGGAACTTGAGGGGATTATGGGAAGTGAAGTACACCACAAAGATAAAAACAAATATTGAATGAGTTCCCTTGTGTGAGTAATATGAAGAAACAAAGCAAATGAACTGACTGACAAGGCAAAATAATGTAATCTAACAGACATTGATAACTGAAATGAGCTTTCTGAATTTAAGAGGGGAGGGGAGGGAAACGAATCAAGAAGATATACGGGATGGGGGAATAGGTAAAAATAATAAAAATGTTTGAAAAGAAGGAAAATTAAATTAATATAATTTAATGCAACATTTGTGCTAGTACTTTTGCTTTTCTTGAACAAAATTTCAGCCACAATACTACACATTGTTAAAATTTCAGCCTTTTTGAAACTATTCTTTTGGGGTCATTGGAATAGAATGATTGTAATAAAGGTGATCTCTATTTTATATCTAATAGTAACTACAAAGATGTAATTTTTAAAAAAATAAATTGGATTCTCATTTTCACACAAAACTTATTCACATTTGATTTGATTTCTTCCTTCTTACTACTAATGAGACTTCACTATTTTACTACTTGATTTTTTTCAATAGTACATAAGAACAAGTGGCACTAAAATAATAGTTTTGTACTATAGTATCATTTTATGACTAAAAATATTTTTTTTATCTACAAAACGATTTGCTTGGTCCAGTGACTTTCTTAGTTATATTTGTTGTTGTTGTTGCAAAAGCAAATGTTAATTGTATCTGTCTTCAGAACAAATTATACTTAGCAACTCAAGCTATTTTATACTTGATCTACTTTCAGATTTTGTTCATGCTGAATAATTAGATATTTGATGACATAGAGCAAACTAAAGTATTCAGAAATCAGCCAATAATAACTTTTTTTACAGTCTTTGCTTCATTTGGCTAAAGTAAATACATCTTCAGAGACTTAAAAAGGCGATAGTCATTTGTCAATTAATGATAACCTTTCCAGCTTAGTATAGAAGTATTGACAAAAGGCATACATAAACCACAGCTTTTTGCATTAATTGCATCAGTATGATAAATTTGCTCACTATACCTACTTCAAAAATCATTCACATAGACCAGGAAGCCTTAAGTAATTGCAAAAAAAAAAAAAAAAAAAAAAAAAGTAGCTTACACTAACCAAAGGAATCAGCTATCCACACATCCTGGTGACAACGTGTTCCAAAAATTTTTTGCAAATACCTTTTCCTGAAAACCAAAACATTAAATGTATTTGATGACAGATCCACTTTTAATGTTTTGAGTCACCTCCACACAGTATTTCATAAGGGCTGGACCAACAGTAACCACACCAGCAGTATAGGGGGCTCCTTTCTCCCCATCCTTGCCAGGACTTTATGGTACAGGCCATTTTGACAGATGTGAGATGGTAGCTCATTGTGTTCTTGATCTGCAAGTCCCTGGTAATAAGTGATGATAGTTATTTTTTCATGTTTCTGTTCGCACTCCGAATGTCTTCTTTTAGAGAGGTGTCTATTGGTCTGTTCATTTTTTTGATTGGGTTGTCTTTTTGTAATGTTATGTGAGTTATTTGCAGGTTTTTTGTATCAGTCCCTTGTCAGGTGTGTGGTATGCAATTTTCTCCCATTCAATAGTGTCTCGTTGTCTTGATAGTTTGGGATCAGTTTTAAGTGCAATCAATCCATTTAAAAAGACAAACCAAATCATAATATACGTCACATATTGAAAAATGTTTCCTTTAAGAGTATAGAGTAAACATTACTTATCAATGAATACATATTTGTTATATTACCTTTTACAAACTGCATAGAATTTAATCATGTGACTTTAGTACAGTTTCCTGTTTTCAGACCTTTATGTCTTCCTGCTTTTTGCTTCTGTGCATTTTTTTTTTTAATTTGGGAGTTTCAAACATACAAAAGTAGATGAAATTGTATACTTAACATTCACATATCCATCACCCAGTTACAATAATTGCACACAAGCCATTCTTAGTAACATATCTTAAATATTCATTTGAAATTGTTCGTTCTGATAAAACTAACATCATGGGTATGTCTTAAAATGTAGGAGGCTCTATATCTTAAATAATATTTGGTATTTGTTTATAAATTAGTGTTTAAATAAAAAGAAACACCTATTATCTTCAGCATAGTAGCTTTTTATATGATACCAAACTTACAATGGTCCATTCCCTTTACTCATCTCCAGTGAAAATCCTTCATTATATCTTGTTCCTTCTGATATATCTGAGAAGAAAACGGAATAATTTAGGAGATGCCAGTAGGATAAAACACTGTATTCTTAAATATAGTGACATTTTCAGAGCTATTTTAGCCAGTGTAATTGAAATCATCTTGTTCTCCACTAGCATATTTTGGAAGCTCATATGTTTAGAGTCTGAAATTTCATTCCAAAAATGATAGAAAGCCTCTTGAACTTAGTGTAGTTACTGAACTGTATTATGATGGGCCAAAGCTTCAGTGAACTTAGGGAAGTATGCATGTTCTTCCACATGGATTAGTTTCACAATCTGTCCTAGAAAATATGGTAAGTAGGTAGCCAATGTGAAAAATAATCATGTCAGTGATTTTCATGTGCTACCACGTTAGGGCTGATGCCATAAATTGTAAGATGCTGTTCTCTATGCATATTTGTTTCTTTGGCATTACAGCGGTCTGTTCAGTACCACAAAGAAATAAGTTAAAATTATAAGATGGAAATGAGATCCACAAGTCATATGACAACTGTGGAGCTCTAACTAATGAATATTTAAAAAAGAAATAAATTATATTTGTTTTATATAAAATTAGAACATTTAATATTGTAAGCTCTAGCAGAGTATCGATTAATAGACTGTTTTAACTAAGGATAAAAGAGACACCCATCTTTCTTCCTGGATTTTGGTTTCTATGGAAAAAGGAAGACACACTCACACACATACACTAAAAAAAAAAAAAAATCATAAAAATATTTTGTCCATAAATCTGCTTTCTCACCGAAAGCCTTTGAAAAACTAACCTTTGTGATTTACTCCATGATTCTTCTTGTTAGTTTCTAAGATTGTCAATTGACACTAGAGCTCTGCAGTTTAAAACAGCATCTCTTTCTGTTTCCTCATCTAAAACTACATAAAAGGGAAAATAATAACTTTTTTATTCTCTCTTGGGTCATTGTTGAGATATCATATACTACCACATTAGGGATGAAATGAATGTGAAATTAGGTGCTTGGAGAATTTGCTAATGCGGTACTAATGCAAGGCACCAATTTTATTATGTTCGGTATTGCACATTCTTAAATAGTTGAAGGCATATCTAGGGGTGAAGCTCTTCTCTGATAAGTAATAATGAATAGGGGCAAAAAAATTCTCAAATATCACGGAATCTGGAGCTTTTCATTTTCCAAATAAGTCACTGAAAAGTGCTCAGGAGATACATGGGAATGAAATGCCCCATGAAATTTTATATAAAGGATCACTTCTTGGCCTTCTGGCTAAGATCAAGTGGACTTTTATTAAAAAGGGAGTATTTACTATAATAATTCAGGATCTCCAAAGTTGTGCTTCTCGAGTTGCAATGTACATACAGCCCCTTGGGGGAGATTGTTAAATTGCAAATTCTGATTCACTAAGTTTCAAACAGAGATCGAGAGTCTGCCTTTCAGTAAAAGCTTGCAGTTGTTGGTGACAATATGGACCCCCAGACCAACCACATTTCAGGCAGCAAGGCACTAGAGCATCCACAGTAATGAGACCTGTTGTTTTGTAGATGCTGTTATGATTAATGAATCCAACCTATATTAATATCCATAAATCTGCTCTGTACAGTTTTGTTTTATAACCCTCTTCCCTTTCCCTGTAACTCATATCTGACCCGCACCTTTGCTTTGTTGCTTACATGTAATAGAGCATATTTTGCACATGTCCAGCTTTACCCCTCTAATTTGAAGCAATTGTGTTCTAGAATTTTGATGTCAATATTCATATCATAAGCAACTGTAATTTGCCTCTCCCAACCATCTTTCCTTCCTATATTTTCTTTCACTCTTGTCTGTTGAATTGATCTGTGAAAAATCTATTTTGTCAGATCAAATGGGTCAATCAAGGAGGCACTTAAATGTACTTAATCAAATGTGTATGAGTGTTGTTCATGAAGAAAAAGAGAAAGAACAGCGAGAGAATGGTAATATCGATGCATGACCTCACAGAAACACATTGATCAATGTGATGAAACCATTTACGCTTTCTAGTGTGTGATGAAAATTAGGGAAAAAATGAATTATGTACAATTGAATTCACATCCTTTTGCTGTTACACTTCTTTTTTATAAAAGATTTATTTATTCATACAGAGCTGGGGTACAAGCCCGAGGTGCAGGAGCAGTGAGAGGCTTCACCAGAGACGGAGTGGGGAGCAGAGCAGACAGATTGACGAAGTACACTGCTGAGGGAGCACTGTGTGGGCCAGGAGAGGTCTGCCACGCCATGTGGGTCACCTCCGGGGCTGAGGATCAAACTCACACTGAAGCGACTGCGGCCAGCTTGCAGTGCTGTGTCCTAACCCATTGCGCCACCAGGGAGGGCCTGCTGTTACACTTATATCAAGATAAAATAACCCAACATGTTGGAACTTAGCAGTAGAATGCTAAATAACAATCCTTCATGATGTAGTCAGGTGAAAATACAATGTCTTGACACAGTCTGGCACTAAATTCATTAAAAAAGGAAAAGGAGGATTGAGTGACATCAGTATCATGCATCAATAAAACTGGCCTTGTTCATATCCACCTCTTCAACAACAGTTTGACATTTAGCCACGGACAAAAGGTTATTTTTTGAGTTGTGGGGTCCAGCACTAGCAGTATATATCAATAGCTGCGAGAGGAGTCGTGCTGTCCTTTTATCAGGTAATAGGACAAATCTTGATCCAAGATGCATATCCTGTATTGGTTCTAGCTTATCTTAGCTGTGGTCCAGGAACCTTGGATAACAGTCTTAGAACATCAGCTGCAAACATTTCTGGAAGTCCAGGTTTCTAGAAAACTCCAGGAAAAACAATGGAAGGGAAAAAAGTTGAATTTGGACATATTGAAAAGTTTATAAGGGATGAGAACAGGATAAGAAAGCAGCAAAGGAGACACTCAGAAGGATGTTAAAGTATGAAGATCCAATTAGCTAAAATAAAAATCCATCAAGAAATCCACCCACAAGCCTCTGGGCTGCCTGACGCATAGGCACCCCCAGAATGCCTCACCCACACAGTGAGGACACCCTGTGATCAGCACTTTCTGTACACTCCCAGTTGGGGCAGCAAGAGTGAGCTTTACTGGACACCAGTGATAATGCACAAAAGCTGGTCTGAACCTGTGGGCTAGGGGAAATACCATAGATGTGAGCATTAATACCACTTTTGTGAAAACTAGAGGAAGGCTGTAAGCAATAATGGCATTTTGCAGGGCAAGGATTAGGGATAAAAGATTAAGGATTCTGTCATCATCCGTGGAGTGTGAAACAGGGGAACAGTTATATTCACAGGAGGTCTAAGAAAACATCAGAAAAACTAACAGGGTCTGGAAAGTATTCCTCTCTCAAAAAAGAAATACCAAGGTGTAGAAGAGGTGACTGCTGCTTCAAATGTGAAGCCAGCAATGCAAAACTTCAAAGAAAATAATAAATCAGGAAGAAATGACACCACCGAAGGATCATGGTACTCTTCCAGTAACTAATCCCGAAGTCATGGAAATGTGGAGTATAAACAAGAAATAATTCAAAATAAGTTTTAAGGAAGTTCAATGAGCTACAAGAAAACACAGACAATTCCATGAAATTAGGAAAGTGATGTGCAAAGGGATGAGAAGCTTCACAGGGAGATAGAAATCATGAAAATGAACCAAGCAGAACTTCTGGAGCTAGAGAACCTAATGAATGGATCTCCACCCACATCACCCTTCAGTTAAACCCCTGTGCAAAACCCCGGCCTACAGATTTGACACTGAATGTTGCATAAGAACTTTCTACTATCTGGTATCCTCTCTTATGCCCCTTTACTCACTGTCTTTATCCTCTCTCGTTTGGAAACTATCTTTGCTTTTCACTCCCAATAGTCCTGTAGGCTTCCCAGTTTGTTCACAGTGATGAACAGCTAGAAACCAAGTTATTTCCTCGGCTGACATCTCTTTTATGCAGTTGGACACCTCCTGCAGCAGAACACAGGCCTTACTGCAACATTTACACATAGAAGAAAAAATGAATTGCAAGGATAAGTGAAGTGCTTATTACTACAGGCAACGTTTCTTTGGCTAACTCTAACATGCTAATGGAGGGTAGCAGGAGAAGGTAGAATTTGAAAAATCTAAAGCACAATTTTTTTTTTTAAAAAAAGATTTATTTATTTATGCTTACAGAACCAGGGTACAGGTCAGAGGTGTGGGGTTGAGAAGATTCACCAGAGACAGAGTGGGGAACAGAACAGGCCGACTGACGAAGTATACTGCTGAGGGGAACAGCAGGCGGGTCAGGAGAGGTCTGCTGTGCCATGTGGGTCAGCATCCTGGCGGGGGATTGGACTTGTGCTGCGGTGGCTTCAGAGCTTCATAATGTGGTGCTTTAACCCATTGCGCCACCAGGGAGAGCCCTAAAGCACAATGTTTTTTTTAATTTTTCATTTTCCGTGGTTTTACAGGACTACAACTTTGGTGTTTTGTATTCTTTTATTTTGACCCAGTGTGTGAATACTACACTGAAATTTGTCACCAAATATGTAGTTTTATTTTAATTTATAGTTCACTCAGTTCACCATTATTGTAATTGCATTTGTAAGGGCTTTTTACATTCTATTATTTAAATGCCCTCGTAATATTTTTTAAAGATTTACTTATTTATGCATACAGAACTGGGGTATAGACCAGAGGTGCAGGGGCAGTGAGAGGATTCACCAGAGACAGAGTGGAGAGCAGTACAGGCCAACTGATGAAGTACACTGCTGAGGGGAGCAGAGGGCGGGTCAGGGGAGGTCTGCCACGCCATGTGGGTCACCTCCTGGGCAGGGATCAAACTTGCACTGAAGCGGTTGCAGCCAGCTTGCAGTGCTGCATCCTACCTCATTGCTCCACCAGGGAGGGTCCCCTCATAATATTGTTTTCTGATCTCTGCTACTAAAACTTCAAAGCTAAAATAGCATGTGAATTATGGTCATAAAAGTTCTAAAATAGGCTTAAAACTGTGCAGTAGAAGATGGTTTCACTTATGTTTGGTTTTCGATTATAAAACTTACTTCTTGAAAGATGTATAGTATTTGGCTAGAACATGCTATTCTCTTCGATGTCACTGTCATTCAGTTATCTACTTAATTGCCACTTTGTTAAAGAGACCTTCCCTGACCCTCAAAGTAAAAGAAGTTCAAAGGAGCAGTTCATTTAAATTTTTGTGTAGAACTTATTAACCTCTGATGCCATCAGGGGATCCAGCCATGTTTCACCATTTTACTGACTTCCCCAACTTCATCCAAGCAGAGACTTCTGTTTACTGATTAGTGCATTTGCAATGTCTAGAACAGTTCCAGGCATGTTACTTAGATCTCAGTAATTTTATTTTTCAGGAACAATTTAATATATATTGGATGGATATTAAAATAAAAATTAGTATTTTTCACATAAGTCTAAAAAGTATTATTTGTAAATAATAGAAGTAGCTCAGCATATGCTTTGAAGAATGCATTTGTATTTCAAATTGCCTAACAGGTAAGACATTGTTCTTCTTTATCTTTTCTTTCTTTTCTGACATTTTCCTTTAATTATTCTGCAATATTTACTTAGTAAAGGGAGATTTTTGACCTTGCAGATTTCCTACAAATAGCAGATATGTAAGTTCATACACACAATCACACATACCACATGTCTATATACATATTTATGTATTATAGCTATGGATTTTTATAAATGTATTTCATTACTTGCATATTTTTATATACTTACCATTAGTGTCATTGTTTATAAATAAGTATGTGGTATTTATATCTCCATCATTAGGTTGCAAATTCCTGTTGGCTTCAAGCATCTTATAATGAAGAAATTAAAGAAGTCAGAACCATTACATTAAAAACATGATGCCTACAAATACACTTTTGAATGCTCACCTCAGTGTTCTAATTAAATTGTAATTTCAGTATACATATCTGCTTATCTAAATGCCTTCAGCAATTTGAAATGACTTACTGAATTTTCTAACACATCCCAGATTGAATGGAAGCATATCAAAAGTGTCTGCTATTCAAATGTTCTATCACAAGCTATATATAGAACACTGCTTTCTGCCAAAGGTGAATTAATTGTGATAAAGCTATTTTGATAAAAGATATCCCTCTGTTAAATGAAACATTGAGTAGCTGATTTATTTCTACCACAGCTATGTTAGAAACTTTGCATTTAATAACAAATTTCTACTTCATTTTATGTCCCCATAATTTTTTTAGAATTATAGTCAAACCCTTGCATTTGATTAGCCTTAAATGATGCCTCATTGATGAATGCAAAATAACTCAGCAAAAGAGGCTAATTGTATAGAACAAGTAAATATTATAGATACAGTACTCATTTGCCTACAATTACACAGGTAATGTCTGTATTTAGTTTCTTAATTTCTCATTATAAGACAATTGCATCTCATCTAGCAGTGCTTAATTGCATTGTTTCCATTGCTAGGCTAACAGCACATTCCTTTTTTTAAGATGTTGAATGACAAATAAATTTAGATTGTAATCACTTATTATTCCTTCTCTAAGCAAAAGCACTCAAGAGTTTCAGTTGCAGTGGGAAAAAAAAAAACACCTGATTTCCACTAATGATGGTCAAATGGGAGCATTCCAGAAAAGTCTATATCCGTCTATCATCTTCTCCTTTAACTGTGGTCATAACCATTATCCTCATAAGTAGTTTTAACTAATAACTTTACTATTTTCTAGGAATGTTACTTTAAAACTATGTAACATTTTACATCATATCCCAAAGTTTTCTGTTTCTAAGTCTAATTTTGCATGTCAGTGAGTACTGGATACATTTGGAATGAGAATCATGCAGTTATGTTGAGACCAGTCCATACTTCCTTATCCTAGTTCTCATTTGACCTTAGTATCGAATTTAACAAGGAGACAAGAATATCAGATAAAATTATTACAAAGCTTCTGTGTTACCTTGTAACACTGGATGCTATTTTACTTGCAACTCATATTTACCTATCGTTTACTCCAGATTTATTTTCTAAATGATTCACCTATGTAGCCTTTTGCATAGTGTAATGTTTTCATTGCTGCTAAACCAGTGCTTCAAAATCAGTAGCTTAAACACAACTGTAATATCATACAGTTCTGTGGGTCAAAATCCCAACACAGACCCAAGTGAGCCGTGCCCATTGAAGCTTCATTTCTTCCTGGAGGCTTGCCTTCTCCACTTGCCTTCTCCACTTCTGAGAGCAGCACGTAATCTTTACCTCAGGGTTTTTTTTGTTTGTTTGTTTGTTTGTTTGTTTTGGTCCATCTTCACAGCCAGCAATGAATGGTTGGTTGAACTCTTCTCAGATTACTTTACTTTATCTTTTTGTTATTGTCACATTTCTCCTAGAGTGCAGCCAGAAAAGATTCTTCACCTGTAAGGATACATACGATTTAGGCCTATCTGGATTACCCAGTACAACCTCCCCATCTAAAAGTCTATTCTAGCATGAAAGATAGCAGATTCACACGTTCCAGGGATAAGAATGTCGACATCTTTGTGGGAGTCATTATTCTGTCTGCACATAGCCTCTTACACCTACCACAACTGAGTGCTTCCTAAGGGTGGGCTTGCTGCACTTTGTAAAATATGACATCAGGCTCACAAAATTAAGTAGCAGTCATTACTTGTTAATGTTAGGAAAAAACTGAGACGTAGTTAAGCTTCATTTCCAACCTCAGCTTTCTCTTTCTTGTTTCCTCATCCCCCCCACCATGAGAATGGAAGATGAAGCTGCAACTTTTTCCTTTTTTTTTTTTTACACTGGTAGTTTGTATTGAAACATTGAAGTAGTGTCAATTTTGTTGATTTTCTAGCTAAAACTGAGAAGCCACTTAAATTCACATTGGTTCACGTTTTCTCATTGAGGGATTTTTATCTTTTGTGCCAGATTTCCCAGGCACACCTAAAATTTATGGAAGGAACAGTTTGATCTTGACAGAAAGGAGGCCCTGATCTTTAGGAAATTCTATTGACTTACATTGGCCATACCACTGGTGTGGATTAAGGAATGCTTAGAAGTCTATAGCATTTGGTATATTTAATATTCATAGTGATTATAATTACTCATTAACATTTAATATATGATGCTTATATAGGCAATTAAATATAAATATGATTGATATATTCTGTTACTTGTGAACAAAGGACACCCTTATAGCTTTATGTTTAAGAAATACCTCTATTTTGCACTGTTTCACTTTTCCCCACTCTCTAAAATGCTTTGTGTGTTTGGCAGAATAAATCAGGATGAAAAGTATGTAGCTTAATTTTTAATATTATGATAATAATTCACCCAAAGGGAAAATATCTTTCAATGCCTTTTGAATAACTTTAGGAAACAAGAGTATGCGTATTTATTTGCAGTTAAAAACAATTTTTAGAAATACAGAAAAATGCTGGACATTTCCCCATATCTTAGGCAATCTATTCTGGAATGTGTGCTTAGGTTTAATCAATCCCTTTCATATAGTTGTGCTTTGCCAACAAAGGACGGTGCCAGGTTGATCGATGAACTATTCAAATTGAGCATGTAGGTTTACCTGTACTGCCTAATGCTGTCGGTGTGACGATTCCCAGACAAGGTAAACTGAATGAGTTTTCTAATTTCTTCTTCTCAATACCTTAGTCTTGTATTCTAACTGGTGCCTAAGGGGAGAGTATCTAAGCGTATTGTGTCTCTTCAGTGAAATCCCTTTAGATGGGCTTAAGATAGCCAGATGGTTCCAAACTTAGGAAATGCAGAAAATTTAACTTAGCTTAACTTCTTTCATTCTTAGGAAAACAATCTTCATTTTCTTGATTAACTTTCGTTTAAATGCTTATTTTATACTGTCTTTATTTGTACTATGCTTCATTAAGCCTCAATTTCCATTTAATTTTGGTTGTCTCTTATTACTTGAGTTCCTGTGTCTCAGTTCACTAATGAAATGTTTTCTAACCTGTGAAAATTCAGAAGAGCTCAAAGACCTATATAAAAGTACATTGTAGGTTTCTAAAAGAAATGTTCAGGTCTTCTGGGGCTATGGTACACTGCAAAACTTAAACACTGTTCTTACTCTAAGCTATAGCCATTGAAATCTTTCAACTCCCAGTTTCCATATGTTAAATCTCCTTCTCTGATAATGTTGTCAGTTGTAAATGCCGTAGTATATGGCTTTGTATTCTGTCGCAGCAGTTGTTTCTTGTAATGTGATCTTGGCTTTCCAAATTCAATTTGAAAATATAACTAAACAATTTGCCATCCTTTCTAGAAGGTGAATATTAAATAGCATTATGCATACATTTAGGTAAAAGAAGAGGTGAAGGCTGACACACAGATACGTTTCTGTTGGGTGTCATTTCAAAAGATGTATAGATTCAGGCCATGGCATAATTTAGGGCAAAGAAAGGAAAAATGGGGCTCTAAAGACAGATGTGCATAACTCCTAACACCTTAGGCTGGTGAAATGTTTACATTTAATCACCTTTCTAAACCAGTGTTCAAGTCCCAGTAGCCACTGTCTCCACAGCCATGCCTAGGACTCCTTCACTGACCATCACGTAGAGATCATAGTGCATTAGAGATACAAGGTACAGCTGCCAGCAGCCCAGTGATCCCTAGTCCCTATATCTCCCCATTTGTACCCTGCTTCCTGACTTGAGTTCTCCTCAGTTCTGATATACTGCTCTGAGCCAACTTCTCACAGCACCAGCCACTGTCTGGGGAGAGCCTCAGCCTTGTGCTCAGTCTGCCTGACTGAGCCATTTATCCGTGATTCTACTCAATCCCCTTCTTCCTTCTTCCCCACCCTATCCCCTTGCTTTCTCTTTCTTTCTCTTTGAAGTTCAAATTCTTTCCTGTGTTCTCTAGCACGCAGACCTGAAGACCTAGGTTAGTGAATATCCATCAAGATGCACAGTTGAACTTATCCCAACTATGACCATACATAACCTTTATTTGTCTTTTATTGGAAAGTCTGTTGTATTGGAACATACTGTATGCATTGTGGATAAAGTTTTGTACATTTGTTGTTGATGTAGGTAAAACGTCCATTCGAAGTTCTAATTTTACCTTTTTGTAAAAGATTTATTTAGTTATGCATACAAGAACTGGGGTGTAAGTCAGAGGTCGGGGGGGGGGGTGAGTGATTCACCAGAGACAGTGGGGAGCAGAACAGGCAGATTGACTGAAATACATTGCTGAGGGGAGCAGCAGGTGGGACATGAGAGGTCTGCTGTGCCGTGTAGGTCACTCCCTGCCCAGCGATTTAACTGGTGCTGCAGTGGCTACTGATAAATTCATAGTGCTGAGATTTAACCCCTTGCACCACCAGAAAAGCCCATAATTTTATGTTTAATCTGTATATAAGATGGCTTTCCTACATGTAAAATAATACAGTTTGCTGAAATAAAAATAGATTTTTAAATTGAAATCTCCACAATTTTAAAAATTATAGCACAAAGTTGAACGCTTAGTGATCCTGATCAGTTTATGCAAATTTTCCCATTTTTATTCACTTATTTATGAAAATCTTATTGAGAAAATGCCACATGAAATTTTCACTAATAGGACCGTGGAAAGGAGGAGGGGCTAGTATAAACTCCTGATCCTCTAGAAATTTACAATCTAATGTTAAAACTGGCGAACATAAGCAAGTCTTCTAACTATCTCCTCAATAACTGGAAATGCAAGTAATGCAAATAATTTCACTTGAAAGTGAAATCTGGCTCTCATAACTTTTGTGAAGTCTTTATACTTTGAGCAGCAGACCCTCCAGTATTTTCGGTGTGCAGTGTTAGGCTCGGAGCTCATGACACTTCATAATCCTGGTAATGTGAGTCATTTTGATGAGTTTCCCATATTTAAAACTAAATTATGTATCTTCATCCTAAGTGCCATAATTCCACTATTTGAATTTTTTTCTTAAGTTTCAGTAAAGCTAGGCCTCTGACTTACTTACAACACATGTAACCATTAGATGTAAAACTTTCCTGTATTGTTTACTACAGGATTTTATGTTTGCACTAAAATATCACTGAAGGTGGATATTTTCTGTGTATTTCTTATTAACGATAGTGATGTTGTCATTCATTCATAAATATGTGATTCTCACACTTGGGATCTTCTTATGCCACATTAATATATTTTTGTATATCCCATTTTTAAGAGCTTTCCTTATGCTGAATAATATCTTTCCTCAAAAGTAAAATCTTATCTGCTAAGTCTTCATCTTTTTTCCCTTTGAGACTGAGCTTTATCTGGAAACAGATTTCAGTGAAGTTCTAAAGTAAGCTTCTTATCTTTTTGTCTTTATTTTGTTGCGTTTCTAATTTCCAGTGCTAATTGATCATGGTCATGTCGGGTTTTATAATGTTCCTGTTCAAGTTTACTCTTAAATGTAATTCTCTTCTAATTCATCCTTAATTATTTCATACATCTTCTGCCCTTTTACTGTTATAAGCCACGATTAAGCAGATTTTTGCTGAAGCCTTGTTCCTTTATACATTTAGAGTATTTATGATGTTTTCTTTTTAAATTTCAGCATAGTTCCATAAATTTGGCAATAGTATTTTAGTGAATAGAAAACTCATGAAGATAAATACACTAAAATAAAGATTAGACATATATCAGAAAGCTGAAGAATATTGGATCAAATATAAAAGGACCCTGACATTTGACAAATTTTCTCTTGGGTCTCATAGTAGTTTCTCCTGTTTGTCTATTTTTATTCTGTTTAAATTTTGTAGCTCCTAGTTTCATCATCATTTCTAGCTTAGCCTATCTCGTAGCCACTTGAAAATTTCCAACATCCTTGAAACACCATTTCAGCATATTTTGCTCATTAATAATTGCTACATCCTAAACTTAATGAGAAGATTGAAGGAAGAATGGGTGTTGACAATCATTAATATTTTGCATCTAGCAATTATATGGCACTGTTTTTTCAGAAAATTATTTTCACCATGATGTTGTTAAAAAATATTTCACTATATTTTTTCAGCATTGAGATTTTTCTAACAAAGATATGATATAGCTATTAATTTACTCATAAATTGAACTTATCTCCAGTGTCTTTTGTTTATGTTGTTTTCCATGTGGAAACAACCTCCTTTCAAAAAAAAAAAAAAGTTGTATATCTTTCTTTACTTTCTTTGGGAGAAATGTAATACTTTAGGATACAGAATGTCAGTGATTGCAATTCATTTCAGTCAATTTTATATTTATACTATTTATACTATTTCAAGATAATTATTTCATCTTGAAGTTGATGAGCTTCCATAGTTTGTCAGCAAAACTAAGAGTTTGATAATGAAGGATAGATATAGCAACTTTGAGCATCTTCTCACAATTCTTAGAGAGAGAGATAGAAAATCTAAAGTTTACATGAGAAGTCACTAGAAAATTTCTTACTAGGTACTTGGCAGAAAATAAGGTTGCTCTTGCCAATGACATTAACCATGCTGACATGTTTAATCAAGAAATGCTCATTTATATCAATAAAGATGGAGCTCCTCTGTTATTTCCCCTGGACAATCATGAATTTTCTGTCAGTCCACATCTCCGTGTGCAAGTTCGATCCTTCTGCACTCTGGGTGTCTGCAAAGCGTTAGGGGTAGGGTGTGCCTTTGCAGTGTGGACTGCTATTTACTTTGCCTGTTACATTCACTTCATTTCTACCTTGTTTCTTTTTGTCGTGTCCTCTCATTTGTCTTATTTTCCTTACTTGTTTTCTTCTTTTAATCTTTATTGACTTCATTTTTTATCCCATTGTTTAAGTCTGGCACCCTTCTTTGGTATCCTCATTCTTAATGAATTTTTTTTCCATTTTTTTTTTTACTATTTATAACTTTGTTGTTCCCTCTTTGTCACTATTTCATTCAGTTACTATGAGTTAAAATTGTTCCAGGTGGAATGTTCCTTCGATAATAAGTGATTATTCATTCTTTCTTCAGTAAGGAGTCAGTCTATTGTCTAATATTGCTTATACTACTTAACAGCCAACGATCGTGTTCCATAACTTTTGAGAAAAGGATTCTGTTTGTTTACTGTTGTAAAGCCGTTTTATGAGTTTCACTGTATATGTCTACCTTAGATATTTTCACGTTAAGAGTGTCATTCACTCCTAAGTATCCTCTTGAGAAAATATTTAATATCAAGAATAAAACTCTAAAATTGATATAATATACAGCAAACGCATTATGATTGAACAGTTGCAAAGCAGTGGTAAACTCAATGGCATTTAAACATTAGTGAGAATCAAACCATAGAGGTTCTTCATTGGCTGTCAGTAATTTGGATTGGAAATGTATTAGTATATTCAATTTGTTTTTAGAAAGTGTTATTTTAAATAAAAATGAAGATACAAATTTTATGAGGTCCTCAAAATATAATACTTTATAATTTTCACTATTAATTGTATTTTTGTGTGAATATTATTCATAATTATGTAAATAGTAAGACTCTTCTTGAATCCAGGAAGATGCAAGCATGGTTGCTGTGTTGGCCAATCCACTGACATGTTTAATCAAGAAATGGATATTTATATAAAAGTGCTTTAATAGTGAATGTCATTCTAATCATAAATGTAATTTACAGATTCAAATGTTTGCAGTATATTCTGACTATAAGTTTTAACAAAGCTTTTTTTCCACACTTTTAGAAATTATTTTTCAGGAAGTTTTAGTATAGCATGTATTGTAGCCTTGAGATTTTGTTGAGGATAATGTTTATGTTTTATTCATTTTTGGATCCCCTTCTGGAAGTGTTGCTCACTTTTCTGCAATTACACACATATCAGATGGGATTCATTACAGGACACACAGCTTTAGGCTCTAGGTCATATGCAAATCTATAATACAAATACAAATATATAAATCAATCCATTTATCATTCTCATTTAGAATGGAAACCTTAATATAATCATTTCTATAATCCTAGTACAGTACCTCCCAAACATTTTTGAGACTGACATTTCTGTGTGCTTTTCAAAATAATATAGGCGATTTTAAAACTTATGTGAATTAAGCCAGCAAGAAATTTGATTGTATCTTTGTTTATTATTTTTTTATTATTAAGGTAGCATTAGTTTACAGCACCTTGCAGATTTCAGGTGTAGTTTCTTGCCTCAGCAACTGTATATATCACATTATATCCATCACCAATTGTCCAGTCACCATCCACTATCAACCCAATGCCCGCCCCAACCTGTGCCTTCCCCCATTCTCTCCCTCTGGTAATCCCCATGCAGCTGTTTAAGGACTGATTAAGGACTTTTGCTTTGTTTGCTTGATTGCTTTTTTCTCCTTTATTTTTCATAAATGAGTAAAATCATATGGTGTCTGTCTTTCTCCTTCTGAATTATTTCACACTGCATAATCCCCTCAAGGTTCACCAATATATTGTCACAAAGTTTGTCTATTTTTAAGAGAATGATAAGTATACTATTCCTGAAAGGACTGGAATAACATGACCCCCTCAAAAACTTCATTCTTTATCTATAAAGAAATCAATAGTATGTTTAGGAAGACAACTAATATTTTGTTGATTTATTTATGGACAACTGTAAGCCAAAGTATCTAGATATGGCATTTTACATAAATGTGGGCTTCAGCTGTGATCGTCCCAATATGGCAATACTTAAAATCTTGAAAATGTTGTGGAAAGTTTTGCTGAGAATTATATTAATTATGATTTTCATTGATATGCCTTAAAGATAGCTTCTTTGGTTAGGAATCCTTTGGTGATCAATTTCCGTAGCATTAGTGTAAACCCTACAATTTCTCCTTGGAGAGAACTTGTTGATTTCTAAATTATTGTTGATTTAGGGACTTTGAAAATAATTTTCTAACAGGTAGTGATTTTTATGGCATATTTTCTCTTTGTTCTAATCAACCCCTCCTCCTGACAGTGCTTTATTTTTAGAATTTTTACTTCAGTTTTAAATATTGGTTACCTGGGTCTATATTTCCACCCTATAAAAAGTAGGTAAAGAGTACTTATTATTAATCAAGAAAGCACAGAAGACATCTAAATAAGTTGTTGACTAACCCCAGTACCTTTAAATGTACTGAATCAAAGTTTCCAAGATGATGCCCAGGATTGTCAATATTTTTTCTAGTTTGTGGATTTGATTTCATATCAACTAAAGGTAGGAATCGCTGTGACTTAAGCCATGTATGACTATAAAAGAGGAAAGTTGTCTAGTCAAAGAGCTAGATTAATGTAATGGGTATGAATGGAAAATAATCATTTCTATGAAATGATTATTTATGCTCTAAAATGTCATTGGTTTATATAAAGAGTTACACACAGTATGGTTGCCAAAGCTGTGTTTGAGGTGCATATTTTATTCTGAGTCATCATGTAGCCAAAGGGAAAAATGAAACAAAATTAATGCTACATGTGTCCCACTGCCTGTGTTGACTTTTGAAAATGTTTAAGATGTTTTTAAATTCCCCTAAGAATACCGAGCCCTCATAAACTTGAAGACTCAAGACATAAGAAGTCAGCTCTCGTGAATTTCTTAACATAAGTCTATATGACATGAAATGTGTCTTTCCTGGAGGAAAAAAAAGAGAATTTGTAGAGGACTGGAGATTTTGATGTTCCATTTTCTTGATAATGTCCTAGAGTTTCTAGAAACACTCTTATCTTTTGGTAAATGATATTTACTAACAATAGCCCCACATTCATTTTTAATATGGAGACATAAATCATTTGTACTCTGTGGGTTGATAGTGATCTATCATTTGTTTTAACATTTTTGATCTGTCATAGTTAACATTTTTTAAGTATTTGCCGTCCTACTATTAAGTATAGGCCATTGTTTCATCATCCTCATAAAAATGTTACAGTAAGAATGTCAATCAGGGCTCAAATGGAGAAACAGAGCCTATAGGTAATACATATATTACGAGATTTATTGTAAGGACTTGGCTTATGCAATTTGTAAACAGCTAGACAAGTCTAAATTCTGTAGGCCAGACAGTCAGAAAGAGCAGCCTGAAACACTTGGAGATGAGACGGCTGCAGTGGACAGAGGAAACTTGTCCTCTGGGCAGCCCAGTTCTGCAATAAAGTCTTTTATCTGATTGAATGAGACCTGTCCCCAATGATCCAGGTTATTCTCCCTTATTTAAAATCCACTGTTCCATATTATAAAACCCAGATGCTAAAAAAAAAAAAATTGACATTTGATCATTTACTTAGTAAAGACATGAATGTTGTAGGCATGGTCTTAGGAGGGCATACTTACACACACACATACCACCACAACAAACATCATACAACTATTGATATAAAAAATGATAAGGGACTACTTAGGTCATTTTGATGCATTTATTAATATTGTAGGGTTTGACCAGCATTTTCATAAATTTGATGAGGTCAATTTTCTTTTTGGAAACTGTGAAAGATAATCTGTTCATTATAAATTAAAGTAATCATGGTAATAATTTGACAGTCAATCATCATTTAGTAAAACTTAAATAAAATGTCAAGAGTAAACTACAAAAGACTGGGATCGCTCATAGTCATTACTGTCATTTTTAAGCTGGGGGAAAATACTGGAATGTGATTACTACTATTATCAGAATTAGGTAGTAAGTGAACTTCAGATGTAAATCTGTAAAGTATTGCATTTATTTTATTGGATTTCTGCATATTAGATTAATGTGTGAATAGCAGAAATTTGTAAAAACAGTCACTCCAATACACTTAACTCATTGGTTACACAATAGCAGCTAAAGAATATTTATTATTCTATTATGACAGATGGAATTTGTGATGCATTTTAGTCTTCTGCATATATTCATAATTTATGCTCTTATTTCATCTAGCTCTCAATATGATTCTACTTAGCAAACCAGGGGAGGCTAGAGGGAGGTCAGTGGCTCTCCATAGAGTGCCGGGATAAGGTGAAAGAAGGAAGCAGTAGCAGGACTGCAATAATGTAAGAAAAAAAATAACCAAAGTAAAGAGCAAAAACAGAGGTATAATTACAAAATAAATATTTATGAAAGTTGACATTCGTTCTAGAATTTTAAGTTTTCCAGCCTCTAAAATTTAAATCATTTGTGCATTGTATTCTTTAATAATTTCATTTTTTTTTGTTCAAACAGCACTTTGCTCCCCAATTTGACCAAACGTGTAGTTGAACAGGCATCCCTGCTTTTGTTACCTTCTTTGTAAAGTCAGCCTCATATAATAAGAAAGAAGATGTCCTTACCTGAAAATGTGTGCTTTCCTTACATTGAGTGTTCGCTCAGAGTCAGAGCTTACATGGACACTTTTGATGGGAATGTAGTCTGGCCCAGTCTTTATGGAAAACAATATGGCGGTTCCTCAAAAGATTAAAAATGGATCTCCCATATGACCCAGCAGCAGTCCCACTCCTAAGTGTCTTTTCTGTGTGATTCTGCTTGTTTCCTGGGGTAGGCCTGCACTGCTATTGCGTCCCTTCTCAATACTGCTTTGCTGTGTTCTATAGATTCTCATATATTGTGTCCTTATTTTCATTCATCTCCATGTATTTTTTCTTAATTCCTCATTGACCAAGTAGTTGTACAATAACATGTTATTTATCTTCTAAGAAACTTGTGGTCTTCCCCTATTTTTTTTATTTTGATTTCTAATTAAATACCATTTATGACCCAAAAAGATACTTGCTATGAAAAAGATAACTTCATCAAGTTACTGAGATTTACTTTGTTTCCAAAATAGAGTCAATCCTCAATAATGTATTCTGAGCACTTAAAAAGAATGTGCATTCTTTTGTTTCGGGGTGGAATGCTCTGTAAATATATATTAGGTTCATCTTATATCACTTATCCTTTAAGGGTATTGTTTCCTTGGTGATTTTCTGTTTGAATGACCTGTACTTTGCTGTAAATGAGACAAAATTTCCTGCTATTAAGGTGCTGCTATCAATGTCTCCCTTTGACCTGTTAATTTGTGCTTTATATATTTCAGTGCTTCTGTGTTGGGTGCTTATGTCTTCTTACTGTATTGATCCCTTTATTATTATTAATAATATCCATCTTCCCCTCCAAGCTCACTTTGGGTGAACTTTTTTAAAATTCAATTTAGATAGGAGAACTCTTTTCAACATTTCTGGTAACAAAGATCTAATGGTAACTCTCTCCCTCAGCTTTTGTTTGTTGGGGAAGGGCATGTCTTACTCAAAATAAGTTGATTGATAATAGAAAGGTTACAGGCTTAGTGTAGTCATATAACACTTTGGGGACTACATAGCATATGCAGATTGAAATTATGAGTTGTCATTATATATCGTGTCCTTTTTTTATTTAGCTTATTTATTATTTTACTGTATCTGGAAACTGTGCAAAATATCCTAATAAAAATGTATAAACTGTAACTTCATTCAAGAATAAAACATACTCTAAAATTTTTGAGAATCTATAAAATGTTCCATTTTTTTATTTCTAATATTACATCATTATTCACTTTTGTACAGTTTACTTTCTCAGGTATAGTAGTGGTGAGAATATAATACTTTCAAGAAATATAACAGGCAGTGCTCTCTATTGTTTCTCTAATTTATATGTTAAAACACTTTAGGTGTTATGCAATCTAGCTGAGAGTGTTTTATTAAACACAGAAAAGTATATGTTTGTGCTATTAATATCAAACACAGAAAAGTATATGTTTGTGCTATTAATCTTGTTAAATAATCACATAAAGTTTAACATATATACTGATTCTAGTCCTGTGATGAGGTGTTTATGGCTGTATATTTGAAAGAATAAATAATTCCACAGTTCATGGACCAAGAAAGTAACTACACTTTAATTATCAGGATATAGATAAGCACTGTCTTGTAAACTGTAGTAAAACCAAACAGTTATAATATCTTTTAAATGCAATCCTATACCCTTCAAATGATTTTTTATCTATTAGAAATTCCATATGGTTTGTCTGACTTAATGACTCATGAAAATGCAACCTAACAGTGAAAACATTGAGATCATAGCAAGACAAATACTGGCATTAAATCACTAGTGATATGGTCCATTTGTGTTAATGGTCTGTATTTCTAGACAAGTGATTGTGATCTCATGTTTTAATTCTATTTCGGTTACCAATCTGACTATCTAAGTTTAGCAGAAAATATCACTATTAAAATAATGATTTTGTTACCTATCACAAAGTAATCATTGTCATTGAGGTACATTTGGAAAACACAGATAGTCATGAATAGCAAGAGGGAAAATTTGATGCTATATATTCACCTAGAATCAGCAACTCTAATAAAAACACTGATCTTTATCGTGATGTAATTTCATTTTATGAAATCTATATGATAATCTATATCACACTTAGTCACATTGCTTTTCTCTCGCTTAATGCATTCTGAATAGTTTGTATCATTACATATTCTTGTAATATATGTATAACTGTGTCAGAATTTTTTTAACAAACCTGTTGGTGAGCATTTAATTTTAAATTTATTGATGAAATTATATTTTCTTGATGTTTCTAAATACTCTGTTTTGGATGAATACACACTAGTTTGAGTTTCATTCAGTACAAGAAGTATACATTAGTTTCATGTGCATTCAAAAGAGTCCGTAATTTTTTTAGGAGGTGTGAGGAGGATCTAGAAAAAATACTATAAATCTCACCTCCGAGTCTTTTGTTATATCTTTTGTGCATTGTTTTTTTTTTTTTAAAGATTTTTTTTTGCCCTAGATATGTATTATTGTAGTAGTTTAAGGCTGGTTTTTGAATTCCAGTTTTGATGTTTGTTAGCTTTGCATTTTGAGTAAGTTCTACAATAGCTCAAAATCTGTTTCTTCATCAGTAAAATGGGAGGGTGATAGACCTTACCTCCTAGAGTTGTGAGGCTCTAATACAATAGTATTAAACCTGAAAAAAGGAGTCCATTCTCTGTTCTCTCTTTAAAATTATAAAATTATGTCAATGTTATTGAAACAGGTGCTTAACTACAATAGTTTCTAATTCTCATTGAAACTTGGAAATCCCTATATTGAAATACAGATTTTGAGTTTGAGATAACTACAATAGTATTAAATATGACTTAACAGTCCTTAACATACAGATTGCTATTTTAAAATAATTGAATCCATTCATTGTTCACTTGTAAAGCACAGAGTACATTACTGTAAGTATCAACAATTCACACACATGAATATTTTCATTTAACATTTATAAATTTTTACCTAAGAGTCAAGTATATGTTTGTAACCTCAAGAATTTTAGATCATACTTTTAATATTTTTTCAGAAAAAAATCAACACTATTAATAAAAACAGTGGCTGAAGTTGATCAAACTCCATTAGGTTGTAGATAATCTTTCATAATTTCTAGAAACTTCCTTAAAGTCTAAATATATTTCTTGCTTACCCTAACATTTAGTAGATATATTATATCTTTGTTTCTGTTTCTGTAAGTATAGGTGCTTCCAAAGTCGTGTGGGTTCACAATTATAGCTGTTTTTAAAAATACGATTGATTTTAAAAGAGCGCATGCTAATATTTCCATTATAGAATAAGAATTGTATGGTTGTACAGTATTTGATAGTTTTATTTTATGCCAGAAGATTGTAAAAACTAGATGGCAACTATCTGTTAAAATATACAATATCTGGCCCTCCCTGGTGGCGCAGCGGGTTAAAGCACTGCACTAAGAAGCTAAAGCCACTTCCGCATGAGTTCGATTCCCGC
>NW_004567128.1:14421424-14469705 GCF_000260355.1 Condylura cristata
CTAATTTTTTAAACGAGAAAATGTACAATTCTCTTTGTTCCTGAAGTTTCAGTGCCCTTCCTTAATTTACATCACTTTTAAACTTAATTTACTTTTATTTAGACATTTTATGGAGACAAAGTATATGCATGTATGTTTTTTTAACTTCCAAGTTGATTGTTGCATAAGGGAAGGGAGTATCAAAACTCTCAGTTATCTCTTTTTTAAACATTCTAAGAAACCTTTCTGCAAAAATGCATTGAGTAAGGAATATGAACATGCATTATCATTTGACTTGTAAAACAAATATCAAAGATCTGGAACCTAGATTTACCCAAAATTTGTATGTAAATCTTTCATAATGAATTGTGGAATTCCCAAGAAAACTGGAATATAGTTTGTTGTGGATGTTCTGGTGCGAAATATAGCTTTGCCATTTGTTACTATAAACAGACATGCACATGAACACAAATCCTACTCTTGTCGTCTAGTTGTAGAAATCTGTTCTATATCCTTGAAGTACACTTGGAGTGACTCTCCTTAAATTAATTGATATCTTTGACAAAGTTGCTTAACTAAATTACGATCTCTTTCACTGGCCTTGTAAAAACCAAGAGTGCATACCTAAGAGGGCATATCTGAACTAACGTACTTGAAGTGATCACTTAATAAACTCTTACTCAAATTTCAGAGCAATATCTACAGATACTAACTGTACAGAATTCTAGTAAAAAGTTTTGCATTGGTGGAGGGAACAATGCTTTACTATAATGACTAAGAAAAAGAAATGATAAGCAGCAAGCATATGCCTACTAAGAGATATCTTGAGTGATGTCAAGGATATTTCATACTAAGAACTAAGAAAAACCTCTCAGTTCAAAGGATATTATTGATTTAACAGCTCAAAAATGTTTAAATCTACTAGTTATTTATCTAAAAGGTGAATTTTAAGAATAATTAAATCATGTCATTTTAAATTTAGGTGATCAAATGGGTTGAAGACATGCCCACACAGAGCAGACATGTGACTGTTAGTGCTAAAACTTTATTGACAGTGGCCAAAAGTTGGAGGCAACTAAGATGCACTTCATTAGGTGAATGGATAAATACATTCAGGTATTCCTATGCAATCAGTTATTATTTAAAAATGAAAAGAAATGAGCTATCCAAGTAAGATGACATGGTGAAAATTTAAATGTGTACACTAAGGGAAGGAGCAATAAGAATTCAACTGTGAGATATTCTGTAATAGGCAAAACTATGGAGGCAGTAAAATTATCAGTGGTTGCCAGACATATCAAGAAGGAGGGAAGAAAGGAGGGGGTGAGTGGAGCACAGAAGATAATTTATAGGTAATTGAAATTACTCTGTATGAAACTATAATTGTGAGCACATGACATTATGTATTTGTCAAAACTCATACATACAACACAAAGACTGAACTCTAATGTAATTTGACTTTAGTTAATAATAATGTATCAGTCTCTTATTTTTTTCATCCACTGTGACAAATGAACCACACTAAAACAAGATGGTAATGTTAGGGAAAACTGCTGGGAAGAGGTCAGAAGAAATCTTTTTACTTTCTGCTCACTATTTCTATAAAACTAAAACTGCTCTAAAAACAAAGTCCATTCACTTAAGGAATAAAATAAATAACTATAGGGGTAATATGATTCTCTCACAGACTTTCTGATGTCCAGTGATTCATTAATTGGTTCTAGAAGCTTCTGTTGACTTCTACCCCCTAGCAGAAAGTACAACACAAATATCCAACATGGCAATGTTTAATTGAGGCTATAGGAAATGCCTAGTTAACTGTTTACTTGGTGTAAAACAATGTTTACTAGAAACTGTAGTAATGGTATTTGCTAGATTATTGGGAAAAAGTTTATATGGCTTTACAGTAATCTCATTTACATACACATATATTTAAATAAATGTGAAATGTAGATATATAAAAATATATACCTTATAGATGGAATTTAAAAAAAAGAAACAGGGCCCCAGCCTAATGGCACAATGGGGTAAAACACAGCACTGTGAAGCTTTCCACAGCCACTGCAGCACCAGTTCGATCCCTGGCCAGGGAGGTGACCCACATATTGGCAAACCTCTCCTGATCCACACATAGCTCCCCTCAGCAGTGCATTTCAGTAGATCTGCCTGTTCTGCTCCCTATTCTTTCTCTGGTGAATCCTCTCACCCCCACTATCATCCCCCTGGCTTGTACCCCAGTTCTTGTATGAATAAATACATAAATCTTTAAAGAAAAACAGAAACAAAAACAAATTCCTCTGTATCATCCATTATCAGTTTTGAAAATGAAGCAGTACAATACCATACCTTATTAACCCCTGGGGCATGGCTAACTGGCTCTCAAATCCCTTGTCCCTTCAGAAGTACCTGCTGTCTTGAATTATTTGCTACTCAGCTCCTTCCTTTTTACTCTATAGTTTTGTCACATTATATGTGCATAACTAAAAAAAAAAAAAAAGATGGTTTAGTTTTGTTAATTTTGTCAAATAATTGTGTGTATTTTGTTATATTCATTCTTCTACAACTCTTTTTTTTAGCTTATTACTTATCAGATAATATAGTGGTGGCAATATCAGTATTTGGTCATTTCTGTTGCTGTGTAACATTTAACTGCATCAGTATGCCAGAATTTCATGTATCCATTTTACCTTTGCTGGGCATTTGGACTAGTTTGAGGTTTTCGCTATTATTAACATGCTGCTGTGACTATTCCTGGAATTGACTCCTGGTGTACATATGGCAAAATGTCTCTAGGGTATGCAGATACCTGGGATTTGAACTGCATGCATATTTTAAATTATATTAGGTTATGCTAAATTCTTCCCCATATGTGTTATACCAATTCACATACCCAGAAGCATGTTAGACCCATCTGCAATCAAGCCCTTGAACTTTGTTTTCCCACTTCAATTTTACATTATTTGTCTTAAACTTACTGATTCAGAGAAGTAGTTTACATGTCTGGATATACTAGGTCTTTACAAATAACAGTTTTACTCTCAGTGGTACCAATGACTAAAAGCAGTTATTGATTTAAATCTAATGACATTCATTATCCTTTTTCTTCCTGATTTTCACTTTGGAAATCTTTCTCAATTTTGATTATACTAGGACTTATAGCTACAGTTTCATATCATTAAAATACTTCACAGATTAATGCTATTTATTTTGCTGTTTATTATGTTAAGCTACATACTCATCTAAAATATGAGTATGTCAGTATATTTGTATGCATATGTATATAATATGTAAGTATGTAGGTGACAAAGTTTCTATTAAGGTTTTCAACTTAATTTTTCAGGTATCCTTTAAAAAAAAAAAAGATTATTTGTGCATACAGAACTGGGGTACAGGCCAGAGGAGCAGGGGTGATGAGAGGATTCACCAGAGACAGAGTGGGGAGCAGAACAGGCTGAATGACGAAGCACACTGCTGAGGGGAGCAGCGGGATGATCAGGAGATGTCTGCCACGCCATGTGGTCACCTCCGGGGCAGGCGGGGATCGAACTCATGCGGAAGTGGCTTCAGCTTCTCAGTGCAGTGCTTTAACCAGCTGCGCCACCAGGGAGGGCCCTCCTCTTTTTTTTTTTTTTTTTTTTTTTTTTTTAAGGCATCAACTATCTTTCTTTAGGCAGCTCTTGAGAACTTTTGAGAGTTTGGAATTTTCAACTACTTGTCTTTGAATTTTCTCTTTGAGAGACACTGATTATATTTGGTGACATGAGAAAAACAATGGAATTTATAATTTCATGAGACATCATCATGTCCATGATTTATAGTTCTTTAGACAATTGATTCCAAGTCAAATGTCCCATGAAATAAAATGACACTCAGTGCAGTTCAGTTTGTTTTACTAATTATTATGTGTAGCAATCATTTGACTGTGCAGATAAAATTTTCACTTTCCAAAAGCTTCTTCCATTAGTGCTAATGTGTTTTTCCCTTTAAAAAATAATAAATCCAGTAATCACTGGGCAGTTGGTGAAGAGGAACAGATTAGAAGATTGTTCATCTATATTTTCAAAGTCATGAAATAGAAATTATCTTTCATGAACAAAATTTTGCTGGTTGGCTTCTGGCAAATTTTATTCTGAATTGCTACCAAGTGAATGCACTGACTATAGACTAATATTTCTAGGGAGAAGAGGAGCAACTATGACAGATTAATAACTCGATATAGATCAGGCAATGTTCAGACCATATTGCTTCTGATATCAAGAATATCAGAATAAAGAATCCATTCATTCAGCAAATCTCTCTTTGGGTACTTTTCATGTGGTAACTTCTGTGCTAGGGATTGGGATAAAGAGGTCAATGAAACAGACAAAAAGACAGAAGTCCTGATCCTGGTAGAACATAAGAAATAAAAAAAATATGTATACTGCCTTAAAGGTACATTACATTGGCAAAGCATTTGAAGAGATAATATATGGTCCTGCTTTTCACATTAATGTGACTCACCTAGGGATTTTGTTACAATGTGGATTGTTTCGGTAGGTTGGGGGCTCAGGCCTGGGATTCTGTATTCCTGCCAGGGTCTTGGGTGATGATAGTGCTAGTTTGGGATCACATTTTGAGTACCAGATTGAATAGTAAAAGGTCGGGTGGAAGAAACCAAGAGTGAAGAATGGAAGGGGGGCTGGCTGTGATTTTTTTTTTAAAGATTTATTTATTTATTCATACAGAACTGGGGTACAGGCCAGAGATGCGGAGGGTGAGAGGATTCACCAGAGACAGAGCGGGGAGCAGAACAGGCAGAACGATGAAGCACACTGCTGAGGGGAGCAGCAGGAGGATCAGGAGAGGTCTGCCACGCCATGTGGTCACCTCCGGGGCAGGCGGGAATCGAACTCATGCGGAAGCGGCTTTAGTTTCTCAGTGCAGTGCTTTAACCCGCTGCGCCACCAGGGAGGGCCTGGGACTGGCTGTGATTTTATGAGCCTTATCAAAAAGAAGGAAAAAGTGGGACATGAAGGGGAGAAATGATATCTTTATACTTATCTACACAAAGCAAACCAGCCATTGCAGAGACCCTGGGAGGGATTAAACCTAGCAAGAAGGCTGGTTTGGATGGAGAGAAATGTAGTAGTAGTAGATATGAGAGGCAATGTTGGGGGGAGTATAGAGGGGAGGTGGGGAAACAAAGCTTGCAGAGCCTTCTAGGCCACGGTGTTTTGACTCTTCCTGTCAGATGAGGACCCTCTCCAGGCCTCTGAGCAGGGCAGTGACATGCTTTGCTCACTCTACCTGCTATGGTAGATAACAGGCCTTTCAAGAGCCAGCTATAAAATACACAGCGACTTACAGTAAGATTGTAGCTGAAGAGATAATGAGAAGTTATTATATTTGGAATGCTTTTTAGAAGTAGAATCTAAGTTTTGGATGTTGTGGAAATAGGCCGTGAGAAAAAGAAAAGAGTCAAGCTCTTTGGTCCGAGTTTCTTGAAGGCTGCAGCTGCTATTAATGAAAAGGGAAAGGAGTTTTCCGGGAGCACGCCAGAATTCCAGCCTGTGTGTGTGCTGAGCCTTGGTGTGCCACCTGGCTTTGCGTGAGAGCCTGGAGTTCACAGCAGAGGTTAGCACTGAAGGTGGCATTTAGCCTTTCCATAGCATTCCCTTAACAACCCTCCTCCAATCATCCTGTATACCCTTGATTTGTAGGTGAGAAGGCATGATCAGAGACTTTAACAAACTGACAGGTAATAGAGCAGAAACTCAAGATAGAAACTGGCTCCAAAAGCTATGCCTTTCTCTTGTTTTGGTAGGAAAAATAAATCAAAAGTGGCCATTGCTACTAATTAGGAATATACCCGAGTCAAACAGTGTTGGCAGCAAAATTGAGTTGCTTGTTCATCTTTTTTAGCTGCCTTGTTTGACAACTGTAGACAGATTTCTTTAAGCCAAGAGTTGGCAGGTTCCCATATGTTCTAGAATGCCTTGATTATCTGGGTATGGCACAATGTTTCCTGAATCGCTCACGTTTGCTAAGGCTTATTAGAGGAGAGAAAACCATATGCACAATGATCTGGAGGTCATAGTGAGGAAACAGGTGTTTGATCGGTGCTGAAAGGGTCGAGAAGGGGAAGATGGATGGCACAGGCTCCCTACACTCAACTTGGACCCCTGCAGGATGGAACCTCAGTTGCCCACAGCCATAACCCACTCATTAATGCTATTAATCAGTTTCACTTGCATCCCGGCCTTACCTTCCCATTCTTCACTGTTTCCTGCAATCACCTCCCAAGTGCCTGTGTCTGGTTAATCCAACAGCGGTGACAGTGTAAAATGTGCTAAATTTATCCAGAAGAGTTCTTTCTAACTTCTACCATAGTTCTTGGCAAATAAACACAATAAATATTTGTGAGTATGTAACTTCAACTTTCCTTTATGTCAATAATTTTTGATGTTGCCATATTTGGGGAAGACATTTTTTTAAAAAAGATTTATTTATTTGTGCATCCAGAGCTAGGGTACAGAACAGAGGCTCAGGGGCGGCGAGAGGCTTTACCAGAGACAGAGTGGGGAGCAGAACAGGCAGATCAATGAAGTACACTGCTGAGCGGAGCAGCAGGCGGGTCAGGAGAGGTCTGCCGCGCCATGTGGATCTCCTCCGGGGCAGGCGGGGATCGAACTCATGCGGAAGTGGCTTTAGCCTCCCAGTGCTGTGCTTTAACCCGCTGCGCCACCAGGGAGGGCCCTGGGGCAGACATTTTTAATAGAATATGCTGTACTACTGCTGCTAGTCTCGTTCCTTTTTCTATCATTGCAGAAGAATTTTTCTAACTTGACAGGTAAAGTTTCAGTTGTGTGTGTGTGTGTGTCTGTGTGTGAACTGACATTTATCTAAAACATTTGATATATATAACATGTTTTTCACTCAAATGTTTCATTTTGAGCTCTATCCATACCACATATTTCCTGCTTTCTCTTTGATGAAAGTGTTTCTACTCTTCTACAGAATTTGAAACTATTAAATACTATTTCAAATTTCAATAATTTTCTGTAAATCTTGAAGAAGCATGTGAATTTATATTTTTAAGAATGACTACAAGTAATCAGCTAACATTTTCACAGTGTAAAATTAATAAATCTCTTCATTCTTCAAAATAATAGAACAACTTTCTTTCCTCCTAGCTACCAAAATCTGCTTTCAGCTAGTCTTTTCTATACTTTTAGTTTGAGGTTGTTCTTGAACAACACATGTCTTTTTTCTATTATTGTTCTTATTTTTACTATGTTCATTGATTCTTATTTGGATTAATGAAATTTTATTTATCTCTTAGATTTTCTTCTTGAATCCATTTATTTAAATGATTTTTTCTTGTTGATCAAGTATCTTAGGTCACTAGACAGCAAGGACTTGACGAGTTTTCTTATGAAGAGAAAGAAAGGTTTATCTCTGCAAAGTGTTGGAATTCCTTTGTGTGTGCTGGAATGTCTATGCCTTGTCCTTTGAAACTTCTTTGTTACTGTCTTGGTTTTTTTCTGCAATCCATGGCATGGTAAATGTAATGAAATAGTTTACAAGAATTATATTTGAAAACATCATTTCTACCAACATTTAGCCTCATTAACTAGGCTTTGTGATTGAAACGTTCAATGTCTGTGGATCATAGCTATTTTCACTTCTGGAGTTTTTCTTTTTTAAAGATTTATTTATTCATACAGAACTGGAGTACAGGCCAGAGGCTCAGGGGCGGTGAGAGGCTTCACCAGAGACAGAGTGGGAAGCAGAACAGGCAGATCGGTGAAGTACACTGCTGAGGGGAGCAGGGGGCGGGTCAGGAGAGGTCTGCCGTGCCATGTGGTCACCTCCGGGGCAGGCGGGAATTGAAATCATGCGGAAGTGGCTTTAAATTCTCAGTGCAGTGCTTTAACCCACTGCACCACCAGGGAGGGCCACTTCTGGAGTTTTTCTTAAGCACGAGGACAAGCCCTTATTTTTCTCTTTTAACACCAACACACCTGCAAGTTTACTTTTTCTGTGGTGTTCCCTACATAATCTTATTCCTTCTGCAAGAAAGAAATGATCGCACCGACGGTGACTGTCTGCTAACATCGCCATCATCTTGTGCCTTTGTTCTCCATATACAGCACAACCGCGTGTCTTTTTAGAGGCCACTATACCATTTATCCGCCTTTGTGGATTTCAGACTAATTTGACTGTTCATTCAGACTTTAAGTCCATGCCATGGGAAATCCAAACTCACTACCATGACAAATTAGCACTCTGTCACAGGGATAACTGTTGTCTCTCCATATCCTGAGACCCTCGGAGCATTGTTAAAACGTGGCAGTGTTAAATGTTAATTTTTATTGCCCACTGGAGTTAATCACACATATCCATGAATAGTCCATTTTCAATTAAACAGTTCTCTGTTCACTATTTATAATTCTCTCAAAGGAACCAATCATACCAAAAAGGAATCAGAGCCTATTGTATT
Organism: Condylura cristata; assembly: GCF_000260355.1. Classification (NCBI taxonomy): domain Eukaryota; kingdom Metazoa; phylum Chordata; class Mammalia; order Eulipotyphla; family Talpidae; genus Condylura; species Condylura cristata. The sequence continues at coordinate 14,429,886 of NW_004567128.1, forward strand.
TTTTGACTCTCCATTTTCACGTGAGTATATAATTATTGGAGAGGATTTCTGGCATTTAGTGTTGGAGATATATGTGTCATTTTAAGCATTTGTAAGATCTCCATCACCCAGGTGAATGTTTCACTTTGAACGTTTGATCTGTGTATACACATATATACATGCATTTGTCTGCGCACGCACACACAACCACACACAACCACACACACTCACACACACTCATTTAACAGATGGAAAAATTTCATTTTACATGTCCTTGGTTGAAGAATCTAATAGTTTTACTTCAGAAAAATAATTTACTTATTAATATTGAAAGTTAACTTAAGGTAATCACTAAAAATACGAATTCCTTCTTGTGCTTGAACAAGTACAACTTTGGAATTTCTAAGTTTTGCATTCTAATGACTGCTTTTGTATGTTATATTCCTTTATTGAGGTAACATTGGTTTAAAACATGGTTTGGAACATTAGATATGCTTTAAAGGTAGAAGATCATCCATACACTTCCACACCACACCCACCAGCCAGGCACCCACAGTCGTCCACCACAGCCTTTTGCAATCCCTCCCTCTTTACTTTCTGCCTTTCCTCACCCCCCCCCAGGTATACTCAGTTTACAGTTAGATTTCTAGGGTTTGTTTTTTGCTTGAAATTATATTTCTTTTCTACTCTTAAGGGAATTTATGATGTGGTAATATTTTGTTATGGCAACATATTTTAAGTTTTAAGTCCCATAAAATGTACTTTGTGAGTAATAGTAAACAATTTCTACGCTACAGCCTCCCGAAACACAGGTTCACTTAACTGCTTTTAACGAGGCAGGTTTTCAATAATTCAGCATATGTTTTACTATGGAATTCACATTCTCATTGTAAAAATCTGATGAAGAAAATACCTTCCGATACTTCTAGTTCCAATAACATCATCCACTTTCCCAATTACTACATTTTATCTGAAAAGTATGAGATGTAAACAACCCTAAACCAAATACATTTAAATTTGATTTTGTAAAAGTTTGACAGGTAATTTCAGACTGAATGTGAAGATAGAATTGATTTCCAAATAGTAAAAGGATAAATAAAACTAAACTTACTATTAACAAGAAAATTAGACCATCTTTGACTTTATATATATATATATGTATATATATATATATATATATTTAAAACACATTGAGTATCACTTACACTGATTATCATTTTTAAACCGACACTGTCTCCTGTCTGCTGAGTAGAATATGAAACTTGATAATGTTTAGAGTGCAACAAAGTAAATAATGTTTGAATCCAAATTTTAAATTATCTGGCCAATACTTTATCCTTAGATTGGCCCCGAGTATATTTTGCTCAGACAGAAGTTAAGTAACATGCATTTCTAACATCCCTTTCTATTGCCTATGACACTTTAATTTACTAGCTTCTTGGGTCCTTCTAATTGTGTATGCTGCAAAAGTAACTATTGCTTATTTCTTTAGTATATTTATCTCAAATTCACCCATGAGAAGAAAATATTCCCTAATCGTCTTTATTTCTTTGACATAAAGTTTGTTATTTGTTCATATGCTGTTTCATCCAGGCAGCTTGTCTTTCCTTTCTGGTTTTTAACTAAATGAAAACAAAGATGAGTCTGTAAGTTCAAAAGAATGTTCTCTTTCTGATTGTTACATAGATAGATTAGCAATAATACCTTATAACCTATTGTGATGATGAAGTTGCCGTTAAGATGTGTTTTGAATATTTCCAAGTATATATGGCAGGACAGTGCTTTTAATGTAATGTTCTCATTTTAATTAAATTTCAGTTTTAGTGCCTTGAAGTATTTGTTCCTAGGAATATTCTTAAAATTTTTGTATGTCACAGCTAGGGTTAGCTAGTAAAACCATTCAATATATAAGAACTCATTATTTTGCAAGAGATATGGGTGCATGTAGATAGACAAGCATTTATTAAAATTATGTATACAACAGTTTCCAAAGATATCTACCTTTGATTTAAATTATATATAATAGGCAATCACACATACATCTGTATTTCAACTTCAGTATTTTAATGACCAGAGTTTCATGAAATTGTCTCCAAAGTACTCTTATTCCTGGCCACACTAAGTTTTAGATTCTTTGACAAAAGCTTTTGTTTACTATCACGAGAAACACTTCTCTTGAGCTAGGTTATTAATTAACTGTCATTTTTTGTACAGGGTGTAAAATAAAAATGAAAAGAAAATACATGTGCAAACAGCATTTCACGTGCTACTGACTGTTATAGTGTCTTCAAACTTGAAAAATATAGGTTGGTGTTTTCATTCTATTTCATTTCATCAGAAGCGTGACTTTAATCTGTGACTTATTACCCTAAAGCACTATATGAAGAAACAGTATAATATGAAAAGATAATATTTTAAAATTGTTCTTAAAGTGGCCGTTTGCAGCAAACTTCGGCTTTTCATTCTGTGTATTTGAGAGGGTGGCTCTTATTGTTGTTGCAGTTGGCCTTGTGAGTGTCCCACCCCTAAAGCTTCTCCTATTAACCCAGGGGCATAAGCTCTCAGAGGAATCATACCAGCGGTGTTTCATTTCGGGCTACAATTGGAAGTTGACAGATGACTTTCTTGCTCTCAGTTTTTTTAAATAAACAGACCAAGAAGAGCATCCAAACCATTGGTTTCGCGGGAAGAAAGCCGCATTTCTTTATTCCAGTGATACATTAGTCCAAATACACTACAGTTTCCCTTTGTAGAATTGCTTTCATAAGCGGCTTATGAACCAGAAAATATAGACTGATTTCTTTATGGTGAAAAGCGCATTTTTAGCCACAATAGTGCCCAATATGCTATGTTATCTTTTACTGAATCTGATTCTCAGTGAATTTTAATTGTCTTTAAAGTTCAAAGCAGTGTGTAGGAAAATGAAGACTTTCAAGCTTTGAAACCATTGAGAAGACTAAACTGTTAACACTTGATAATTCACTAATTACAAATTGGCACCACTACTGTATTTTCCTCAAAGACCGTGGTAGATAAAGCACTAGCCTCAGAGCTCCCCCGAGTTTCAGGGAAGAAGGCCCTGGTCAGAAGGCCATGAGAACCAGCGGCGCGGTGCCATGTCGTGCCAGGTGCCTAATCCTTAAAACATTTCCAGGACAAGGTTGTAGCTAACTTGAGCATTTGAGAAGTGATTTGCTTTGCAAGACTTAGGGAGCACCAGACGCCTAAGCGTCAAGCCCTGGGTGGCTTTTCAAGTCAACACTGGTGCATTTGACCTCACCTGCTCTGTGAATGAATGAATGAGAGAATGAATGATTGAGTTGGGACATTAAGTTGGAAAAATAGGAAATTCCATGAGAAAGCTTGTGGCTGGGGGCAGGAAAGTTGATAGGGGAGATGGAGTGGGAAGTTTGAAGTAGGTTCTTTTTAGCAGTTGTCTGGAGGCTTGTTTCATTGCTAACTCTGGCGGGAACTCCTACCCCTAATCTGAAACGACCATTTTTCGCTGGCAGGGATCAGTGGCGTGAAGGACCACAACTCCTGGGGCTGGATGTAATAGCATGACTCATCACTAGCAGAGATGTATGGAAGTGTGCAGTCTGAGTTGGGAATGGCATGTAGGAGATGACTGTAAGGTGTCTGGGGTGTGAAGGAATCACAGAGTGAAGTGAACAAACAAAAATGGTATAGGTGGGAGCAGTGGCAAGAAATTATCGAAAGGGAGTTAGTTCTTCTATAATTCAGTTCATTATAATGAAGAGTTCATTGAACTCCATTGGCATGTCTTTATCTTTGAGAACTTAAAATATATTGCATCTACAAATAATCCAAATAAATTATAATAGAACAGATTCTAACACCACCTTATGAAAATCATTCAGTGTGATCAAGTGGGATTAAAAATGGTTTAACATTGAAAAACTTCGTAATATAATTCACCACATTAATATATCTAAGGGGAAAAGGTATATACATATTTTCAACGTAGGGAATAAGGCAGGAATAAAATTAGACCAGACAATTGGAATCATAAGATTTAGAAAGAGGAACTAAGACTCCTTTTGCAGGTGGTATGACAGTATTCCTGGAAATCCCTAGAGAATAAACAGTAGATCCATCCTCATACACTTACAGTTGAATTTTCAGGAGTGAGTTAAATATCAGTTGCCAAGGCCCTCATTCTCCACAGCGTACGCTTAAGCTCCCCAACTGATGTTCTCTTATGGATGTTCTCTCACTAAGCGTGTGAGGGAAAGCACCCCTTTTCCCTACCCCTGTGAGTACCAGAAAGAGGTGGGCAGAGAAGGGGAGGGCTTGTTTGTGTTGCAGAAACTGAGCACTCTGGCAGTTCTACCCAAAGGAAACCTTGCTATTGGTCATCTTCCTCTACCCACATGTCTTTACCTTGTGTAAAGGGCCTAAAGGTAAACACTGACCTCATCAAAACCTGATACAGCAACCAGACTGTATCTTTTTATGTTTTCTAAAACATATTTCTTATTGTACTTGACTGAAATACAACCCTGCACACCATACTGGTCACCCATGGAAAGTACACCATTCAGTTTTGCTGCGTATACTCACGGAGTTCCACAGCATCATTATAAAAGAAACCCCAGACTCATCAGTTGTTACTCCCCATTTCTAGCTCTGAGCAAACACAAATCCATTTTCTATCACTATAGAATTTCTTATTTTGGATATTTCAGGTAAATAGAACCATACAACATATGGTCTTTGTGACTGGCTTCTAAATGGTGGTTTCAATGATCAGATACTGATTTGTAGCATGATCAGTATTATCATTTCTAAATAGCATGCATTGCATGGCTATATCACATTTTATTCATTTTTTGAGACATTTGAGTTGTTTATACTTTGGATTTATTATAACTAATTCTTGGTGAAGATTTGTATATAATTTTTGTGTGAACATATGCTATTTTCTTAGATTTGCATCTTGAAGTAGAATAGCTGGGTCATATCCTAATGCTGTTTTTAACTTTTTAAAAAAGATTTATTTATGCATGTAAAAGCTAGCATGTAGGCCAGAGGTGGGGTGGTGAGAGGACTCACCAGAAACAGAGTGGGGAACAGACAGGCAGATTGTAACACACTGCTGAGGGCAAGAACAAGCGAGACAGGAGAGGTCTGCTGTGCCATGTGGGTCAGCTCCCTGGCCAGGATGGAACTCAGGCTAGAGTGGCTGGGGACAGCTGCTTCTTAATGCTGAGACTTTAACTCTTGTGCCACTAAGGAGGCCCCTGTGTTTAACTGTTGAGGAACTGCCAGACCATTCTCTGGAATGACTGCACCCTTTTACAATTCCACCCGCAGTGTGTGAGTTTCTGCTTGTCCATAGCTCTACCAGCACCGGTCTTTTTCTGTCTTGTTTATACAGCTATTCTAATGGGTGTGTGTGAAGGTTTCATACTATCGGATCTTACTTTGGTAGCTATCCCTTTGCCTTTCTTTGGGATGTCTGAATAGTCCGTACTTCTTATTCTCAGAGTTATGGGACCTCTGCTACGTCTCTGAAATGACAAGAGCAGTGACATTTAACATTGAGTTAAAATCACAATAATTTGAACAAAAGACAGTGCAGCCCAATCTCTAGAGTTAGCATAATATCTACACAATAATAGGTCATATATATGCTACAAAAGATGGAGTGGAGTAAACGTGATATAACCCTTCTACATTCCGAGTGCCATATACCTATGAGGACCTTCAGAACAGCTAGTTGCTTTGTAACAATAACAACAGCAGCACCAATAAACAACCTATGTTGAGTTTTATCTATGTTAGGACTTGGCATTGTTCTATGTATAGTTTACATACATTATCTTCCTTAGTTCCTATGAGAACCTCATTAAACAGATTCTGCTGTTATTCTCAGTCGTCATTAAGCTAACATCACCGGATGAAAATATTAATCTCTTCCTTTTGATGGATTCAGGTAGGGCGGGATTGAGAATTGAAATATTCAACTATTAGTTTGTCATTAGAATCTTAAAAAAAGAATGGAGTTGAACTTTTAATGGTGAACTTAATATATACAGATATTGATTTATAGTTCACACCTGAACCTTATATGATGCTATACTACCTTATATAATGCTGCCTTAGAAAGCATTCTTTCCAAAAATAAAAGGACAAATAGGGCAAATCCCTAAACATTTGCAAGGGTTAAGAACAGTTGCTTTGCTTAGCCTGTCCAGATCACCTCCAAACCCTTTTGAGATTTTTTCATTCTCCCATCTCCGTCCGCAGTTTCTGTGCTTTCACTCTCCTAGTCTTTTCTGGAGGACGCTGTTGCCAGTGGAGTTCATCACCCTTCTTTCCAGGTGGGTGAGCTGAAAGTCGGGCAACTTCCCCTGAAGTTTTGGACATTTTCCTATCGATAAAAACTTTATCTGTTACCTTTCCCCATGCCCTTATTGGTTTGCTCTGAAAGTGTTTTTGTTTTTAATGATTAACTTGAACATACATTCTCATTCAAAATTGGCTTCCAGTAGAGAAAGGCGAATCTTGATGAAATGTTTGAATAGAATTTGGTATGTGAGGAAAAAGAGTTCTCCTATCAAGCTAAAGAAAAGAAAAAAAAAAAACACAAAAAACAGAAAGTTCTTTTTCAGTGAAGATTTTATATTTATGTAACAATTTTGGGGGTTGGTTTCAATATAGTAGAGTACTTCTGGAACAAAATGACTAACTCAGTCACTTCCCAGAGCTTCTTTGGTTCTGATAATTGTGTAACAGTACACCATTATCATTAACCTAAGCAATAAAGACGTCCTGATTAGCATTATGCTAAGGGCTTTACTAGAGAGTTAAATAGATTCAGTCCCTGCCTTTTAGGAACTATGGAGAAGAAACTGTCAAAACTTAGTAACAGAAATCTGCTGTTCATGGTGTAGTACAAAAGAAGCATTACGATAAATGAAAATAAAGGTTGAAATAACCTTGAAATAAGGAAATACTAACAGATTATAAATGTCAGTAGTTCAGAAAATAACTATTTAAAGTTGTTACCATCTTTGATTTTACAAATGAGACATGAACAAGAAAACTATCTGTGGCATTTCCATTCAATAACGTTCATTCACAGGTGAGTAGCATTCCCTTGTTTGTGTGTGTACACACATATGTGCATGTATGCACATATATGAAAACACATACATGTACATATACACACATGTATACACACATTACATTATCTTTATTCACCTGATCACAGTCACATAGGTTATTTCCATATCTTGACTCATAAATAATGTTGCAAAGATCGTAAGTGTGAATGTATATATTCTTGAATGAATGTTTTCATGATTTCCAGATAAATATCCACCAGTAGAAATGCTGGATCATTGGCATTTCTGTTGGTAATTTTTTCAGAAATCTCCATACCACTTTCTATAATGGCTGCACTCATGTACGTTCTGACCAGCAGTCTTTGAGTCCTATCGCTCCTTCCTCGGCAACACTTGTTTCTTATCTTCTTGATAACAGCCATTCTAATAGGTGTGAGGTAAAGTCTTGCCATGTGAAAAAATGTGTGTGAACTTAGAGGGCATTATGTTAAGTGACATTAGTCAGACTCAGACAAAAATGCAAATACTGGATGATTTCACTCATATATGGAATACATAAAGAATCAAAGCAAACAAACAAAAGAAAAGATAAACAAGCTTTTAGTTACAGAGTAGACTGATGGTTGCAGATGAGAAGGCAGTGGGGTTAGCACACAGAGAAGGTCTGTTATATGTTGGTTGTTTGGAAGCTAGAATTTTGGCAGTGATCATGATGTAATATTTACAGACGTCAAAGTGTAATGCTTCACAACTGAAACTTACATAATGTTATATACCAGTGTCACCTTAAAAGTTTATTTTAAAAATCCAAAGTTGATCCATTTACCTGTTTCATTGAATGTAGAAAGCTGAAGGAGTAAAGAAATAACTCATGAAATGAAAACTAGTTTTATCATTACTTAATATTAAGGGAAAAGATGAGGAAATAAATTTGTCCAAAAAAAGTGAAGATATGATGCATATAATGTAGCAAACTTTAATAAAATGAAGAAAGAAAAATGTTCATGGTCAGGATATTAAAAGAAAACTTTTACAGCATGAATTTCCATTTTATCATTGGGAAAGCAAATTAATAATTCCTGGTAGAGGACTGCATGCTAGGATCTAATATTAGACATTATTTCTTACAGAAATTAGTATTTTTTCTTGAATCTTTAAATATATTTTGACCTAAGCAATTTTCAAACAAATTATCTTCTGAGTTTCTTAGAATGACAAAAAGTGAAATAGTTCTCAAATGTGAAAATGACTGGCCGAACATTAAATAGATGCATATATGTGATTTAGGAGTTTAGGGGGGAAATGGTAGCAGGAAAAAAAACACAGGAAATGTAGGATTCATGCCCTTTGGATATTTACCGTATAAATAATTGTATGCACATTATAAAATGGCATTTGTAGTACATATAATTTTTCCTGAAACTGTGTTATTACTTTCCCTCAATCACATAGATAATTATGTTGTTTTCAATTCTCCTTAATAGACTAGAAATGTGGATAGATTAGAAAACAAATCTAAATATATTATCTCCCAGCTTTCCCTTTGTGAATTTGAATAAAGACAAATATCTGAAACATGCAAAACCATAAGGTGTATTCCACCCATTTTTAGAATATTACTTAAGGATATTGTCCATAAGAACCAGACACTTCTTCCCCCACTCAAAAAACAAAAAACAATTCTTCTCAATTTAAAAAGGAGGGAAGGTTTGGGGGAAGTATCTGGGAAAGTGTTTTTATTTTATCCTTTATAATTTCAAACAATGTGAAGAGGCAATATATGCAGAAAATGAAAGAATAATAGAAAGATAATGAATCATTATCTTTTATGGAAGTGGATTAATAAAATCCAAGCAATCAAGATGAAACCAAAACAAAACACTCAAAAATACTAACTCTATAATCAAAGAACTTTGAATAAAAAAATATATATATATATAAAATTTGAGATAATAATAAAAATTGTGAAGGTCCTATCATAGAACAGAATGTGAATAAAAACTTGAAAAGGTGAATGAAAATTCAGAAGTTGGAACAAAAAGAAGGGAGAAAAACTTATTTTCTTTCACATGAGAAGTAGATTGGTCTTGCTTAAAATTCAAATGCTTATTTTTAAAAATCTATCAACTTTATACAATCAATGTTAATATATTCTCAGTAACTACAGTGAAATTGAACACTTAATGCCAAGTTGATGTTAAATTTTTCTTAAATTTCCAAGTCACCTAGGTGGATCATCAAGAAGCTTTTTTTTTTTTTAACAATTCTCTTATTTCAGACAATTTATTTATTTACATATGAAGTTGCTTTTACTATATTTCATTCAAAATATGTTACCATGTTTGATACAACTCAACAAAATGAAAACAAACAACCTAATCAAAAATTGGATAGTGGTGCTAAATAGGCATTGCTCCAAAGAAGGCATACAGATGGCCAACAGACTCATGAAAAAATGTTCATCATCACTTATCAGTGAAAATGCAAATCAAACCCACAATGAGATACCACCTTACACAATGGAGAATTGCATGTATCCAAAAAGCCAGAAACAAGTACTGGTGAAACTGTGAGAAAAAGGAACCTTCCTATGCTAACTGGCCCAGCCCTTATGAAATGTAGTCTGGAGATTTCTCAAAAAACTAAAAATGGATCTTCCAGGTGATTCAGAAATCCCACTACTAGGTGTCAACCCAGAATACACAAAAGCACGAACTCAAAAGAAAAACTACAATCCTGTGCTTGTAGCAAAGTATAAAGAAGAGCCCAGATAACAACATGAATACCCCAAAACAGATGAGTAGATCAAGGAGATGTGGTCTATATACACAATGGTATACTACTCAGCCATCAACAAAGATAAAACTCATGACATTTGAAGCAACATAGATGAAGGTGGAAGGGATTATGTTGTATGTGTATACATGTATGTATGAGCATGTTTAATGCAATAATAGTTTACAAAATTATCTGTTTTATGTATGTATTAGAGAATTTAGATACTAGTTACCTGATACTTATTTCTACTATTTTCTGTCTATAGTTGAAAATATATTTTTTACAATTCAGATTACCCCAAGTCAAATAGTAGTAATAATTTGAAAATGAATACAACTTTCTATAAAGTCATCAATGACAGTACTACTGAAGTGAATTTGATTTATAATACAGTACAACTTCAGCATAAAGCCCTTAAACTTTCTCTTTTAAAACAATTTAGTAACCACCCAAATTGTCACTATTCTTATACAAATAAGTAGTCCTCACCTCTGGGTGAGATTACTTTAAGGGTATTATTGATGTCTAAAATCTTAATTTACCAATAGAACAGTAACATGAAAGTACACAGAATAAAAACAAAAGATACATTATGAGAAAGATCTTGGTTACTGCGGAACGAAGTTCAGTCCATACCCCTGTCTTTTTCTTGCAGTGTGCTTCGGACTCCAAACTCCTTTTGCTCTTCAAAGAATGTCTAGAAATGGGATATATTTGCTTTTACTAGATATAAACAAAGTAAACAGTGATCTCTGATAAAGTTTTGGGGCATAGTACACTTACGGCTTTAGATAAGCATTTATGTTTGAAAATACCAGCGTCTAAAATAGGCAGGCGCAAAACAGTGGACAACCAGCTAGATGTTCTTGTAATCAGAATTTATTACAGAGAGAAAGTGGAATCAACCTTGTTCACCAGTGCAATCAGACCAAATGGTATACGACTGTAACCAGGATATCAGCATCGTCTGCCAAGACAAGCTCACTATGCTTCGTTTCCTTCCACCTCGTGCTTTCCTGCCAGGCCACTAGTTAGCAGCCCATAGTTTTTACCTGGATGCTAAGTATGAGCTTTTTACGTGGACTAGGCATCCAGTTTGCAGTAAGCATCTCTGAGTTTAATTTCCAAATATATATAATTAAAAATAGCTGCATCGTTCCTCCCTGGTGGCACAGCAGGTTAAAGCACTGCACTAACTCTGCTTAAGCCACTTCAGCATGAGTTCGATCCCCGCCTGCCCCGGAGGAGATCCACATGGCGGGGCAGACCTCTCCTCACCCGCCCGCTGCTCCCTTCAACAGTGTACTTCGTCGATCTGCCTGTTCTGTTCCCTGCTGTGTCTCTGTTGAATCCTCTCACCCTCCTCATCTCTGGCCTGTATCCCAGTTCTGTATGAATAAATAAATAAGTCTAAAAAAAATAGCTGCATCAGTGGAGTTGCACATAAGTCATAGTCAGGTAAAACAAGCTTGCTCTTAAAATATTTATAATTTTTTTGTTGTTGTTGTTAAGCCAATTTCTCCTCTGATTCCTAGCAGCTTTCTCACTGGACCTTGCCACCTAGCCTCCTGTTAAGAGTTTTCATATTTCCTATCCTACTAGATGTCCTGTATTGCTCACCTATTTTTCACTGGCATCTCAGAGCCATATCTATTCCAGTGGGATTGTAATCCCTCTGGGGCACTCAGTTTACATTCATGTAAATTCATACTGATTCTCCCATATTTCCTGCCCCAGAAATGCCATGTCTTTTCAGAAGGGTAGATAGAACTTTCTTCTTCTTCTTTTGATTTAACATGAAATGGCTTTATTTCTTTTTCTCACATCATTGTAGCCTCCACTGTTCTCCCACCACTGTATCACACATGCACCATCACCATATTCCCTCATGTTCGTTCTTCCTGTTTTACCTCCCACCTGCCCCGACCTTCGCTGCATGCATCACATTTATGGTTAACTTGTTGATTTTAACTTTTCTTGACCCTTTGTTTGGTTTCTCTATATTCCCAATACAAGTGAGGCCATCCAGCATTTATCTTTTTCCTTATGGTTAATTTCAGCTAGCATAATCCCTCCTAGCTTCGTTCACATTACCACACATGGCATGAGCTCGTCTTTGTTGCTGCATGATGATATTTCATTATATAAATAAACCAAAGTGCTTTGACTCATTTCTCTCTTTGGGAGTGTTTGGGTTGTTTCCATATCTTGGCTATTGTAAATACTGTTGCAAAAAAACATAGGCGTGCAGGTTTCCTTTGAATGAATGTTTTTGTATCTTTTGGGTAGATTCTAGGAGTTGAATTTTTAGATCATATGGTAGATCCATTTTTCATGTTCTGAGGAACGTCCATACAGCTTTCCACAGTGATTGGGCCAGTTTCGGTTCCCACCAGCAGTGTAGGGGGGTTCCCTAATCTCCACACTCTCTAGCATTTGTTGTTTCCACCTTTTGTTACTGTGGGCCATTCTCACTGGAGTGAGTTTTAGATTAGCATGCCCCAGATAATTAGTGACATTGGACATGTTTTCAATGCCTGTTGGCCATTTACCTTTCTCTTTGGAGAAAGTTTTTTTTTTTTTTCAGTTGTTTGCTTTGTTTTTGTTGTGTTGAGTAAGTTCTTTGTGTATCTTTGATATCAGTCCCTTATCTATCATGTGGTGTGCAAATATTTTCTCCCCTCAGTAGGATATCCAAGAACTTTCTTGTTCTCTAAATCCCCATGGAGAGCAACACAAAGCTTAACACTTAATCTTCTCTAATTGTTTCCTACAAGCTAATTTTATCCTCACAATGCCCTGAGGGTATTAACGCATCCTAATCTTCCTTATGCAGCATTTCAGGAAACAGTGGTGAGCATATTTGATACCTGTTCCTATTGTTTGTGGTGATTTGATATTAAGACTTAGAATGAGGTGATACTTTTAGTTAAAAATAAACAAATACCAAAAACAAAACCTCACATCTTTGTGCAACATTTCTAGCCGCAGAAGATAGGCTGGAAACCATGGTTCAGAATTCATGTTTTCAACTATTGACCAATTGGTTCATTCAACTATGTCAGCTAGTTGACCAGTAGACCCTATGTTTGTGCCCAACCTAACTCATCCATTTCTATTTTTCACACCGATACCATTATAGTATCTTTGTATTTGTCTTCTTTTCTGAGCCTGGGGGGTCCCCTAAGATGCCCAGCAACTGACTTCTCCTCAACATAGTATTTTCCATACTGATAGTGATACCTAAACTTTAGTAGGTTTTTTTTTTTTAATTTTTTTTTAAAGATTTATTTGCTTATTCACACAGAACTGGGGTACAGGCCAGAGGCTCAGGGCGGTGAGAGGCCTCACCAGAGACAGAGTGGGGAGCAGAACAGGCAGATTGACGAAGTACACTGCTGAGGGGAGCAGCGGGCGGGTCAGGAGAGGTCTGGCTCGCCATGTGGTCTCCTCCGGGGCAGGCGGCAGGCGGGAATCGAACTCATGCGGAAGTGGCTTCAGATTCTCAGTGCTGTGCTTTAACCCGCTGCGCCACCAGGGAGGGCCAACTTTAGTAGGTTTTTAAGATAGGTGATGGTGGAATGGTGACTGGCTGGAGGGATGTGTGAGAGAGGAAATTACTGGGTTATAAAAGAAGATATCCTCTCATTAAAATAAATGACCTTCTTCTGTTGGACTGTCTGACCCCCTGAGATACTGTGAAAATAAAAAGGACATATTAGAGATTAAATCTAATCAAGATTCTCTCCCTATTCAAACAAGAATTGAAACATTTGACCTAGTAATTTGAAATGTAAATAGTTACCTTAGTCATTCAGGATGAGATTTACTGTTGATTTTTAGTAAACTAAGACTATGAATATAACTTAATTGGCTTTTACTTTTCTCTGTTCCTCAATTTGCACATCTCTATAATGGCTGTAATAATAATTTTGATCTCTATATCATAGTAGATTAAATTTAGTCCCCTGCTGTATGTTTCCACAGCACTTTTTATGAATCCTAGCATAAGATAGAGATGTCAGGGACGAGACAATTATAATGACCTTTTGAAAGGACAGTGCTGGGACAATAAGTGAGAAATTCATGTCAGGGAGTAGGGGTGGGATCTGTAGAACTTAGCATAGATCTCAAAGGGAAGGCAGAGTCTAAGTGATTAATATTAAGCGTAGAATTTCACACTAAAAGAGATTTTAATAATCGATTCTTTGTTCATACCTCACATATATGCTTATGCAATAGCAATATTCAAAAGCATTTTTAGTCTTATATTCGCATAAGTATTTTTATCTAAATGTTTCCTGTAGTGAGGCTCCAAGTGCTTGGCTAATTTTATAATTTTTTTTTAGCTTGTCTCCCAATTTTTTGTTTCCTCTCTGTGGACTTGCAGAAGAGTTCTAAAATATTTTCCTGCCAAACATTTTTTCTTTCCTGGGAATTTGGATTAAACCAGCTGCGTTGCTATGATACCTAGTTTTCAGTTAATGGAAAAATACAAAATCAAAATAATGCTAAATTCCACATATATATGTACCCACTCAATCTACATTGGTTTATTCATAGTGATTATATATGCAAATGGTCAAAAGTTTCCCAACATTGTAAAAAAGAGCATAACCTATTTGGAATGCACACACAGATATGCATATCTTTCAAATGTGTGTGCAGAAGAGATGGCATGATGTAATATTGTTTGAAGGCAAATACCTGAGACTGGATCCCAGGTTAGCCAGCTAAAATCTAGTTATCCTAAAACAAGTCACTTACTTCTCTGGATCACTTTTCCCATCTGCAGTGAGTAATCATATTTGGAATGACTTTTCATGCCTGTTATTCAAATTAGAATAATGTGTTTTCATGGCCCAGAATACATTCCTGGGTTGTATCCCTAAACTCCAGAACATCAGAATGTAACTATTTTTGTAAATAAGGACTTTGAAGAGGAAACTGAGTTAAAATAAGGTCATTACAGTGGGCCCTAATCCATGTGATTTGGCAGTCAGATTTTAAAAGGAGAGGAACTTAAAGCACCTGGAAACCACTCAGGGATTCTCACACAGAGAAAGACTGTGTGAAGACTGAGGGGAGGGCTGCTACCCTGTGTAAACCAAGAGACGTCAGAACAGACCAAACCTTGGATGTGGATGTTTGTTCCATGTCAAAATTTGTACAGAATTTCTTCAAAATCCCTGTCACTTTTTCCAATTTCTGAAACCATAAACAGTCCATCCCCATGACCATGTATCACTCATTGTCCCAGTCAACCTCCCCTAACTTTCAAAGTAGTTTTCACGTATAAAGTGTATTATATTCACATTAGTTATCAGAAATACTTAAAGGAAGAAAATGAGCATGGTGGTTCTATTTCCATGAGTCTAAGACGCTGTTTGTCAACCTTGCTTCTGGAAATGGAGCTTAAGGGCAATATCTTAACTTCCACTTTTTGCTGATTTTATATCATCCATCTTAGCTATAGGAGATGATTACTTAGCTCCCCAAATAGGCATAGAATTTTTACCTGATATAATTGCATTCATTATTTATTTATTTATTTGGTGACACTGAAATGGAGGAATGATGTTTGTTGGCTTTGGGCTTTAAGAACATGATCTGCATTATTTTTTTATCTGACAGCTAACTTGTGCCTGAAAAAAAAAAAAAAGTCATCATTTGCTCTCTCCACTTGCAAAAAAGCATGAAAAAGCATAGATAATTAAGAATACTAAATGTGAATATAATCCATTTCACCATCAGATAATCAGCTTTTAAATTTAAAGGTTATTACAAATAATTCTGTCTTTGGAACCTTTAACATATTTGAAAGAGTTTCATAAAATGTAAGACCATTTATTTTAAAATTGCAGTAATGACCTCATTGGCATATAAGGAGAGAATATTTTTTTCAAAATGATTCCTAATGAAAGGGGTTCTTTCTGTGATTCTAAAATCATGGAAACATTATGAATAAAGTCATTCTGTACTTAAACTCTCACGAATGATTTCTTGAAGCTATTAATTACTATTATAGAGAAATGACTACTTTGGCCTATTTAAAAAATACATGGTTTTTCCTTTCACCTTCAGCAGCATTAACTGAACTCTAGACCTATAATATATCCTTAAAAAGAAGAGGGTTCCATGATTATGATGGCTAAAATTGTGTGTCAAATTGGCTGGGCTAAGATTTGTCCAAGTACAGTATTTCTGGGTATCTCTGATGCTGTCTCTGGAAGAGTTTAACATTTGAATTGATAAATGCAGTAAAGAGGAGCCATCCTCACCACTGTGGGTGTTTATCATCCAAATATTGATTATCTGAAGAGAACAAAAGCAAGGAAGCGCTATTTTTCTCTCTTCTTGAGTTGAAATACCCATCATCTCTCTCCTGGTTCCTGGGCTTTCAGGTTCAGATTGACACTTATGCCATGGAACCCCAATTTTCAACTCCTCAAATTTAGATCTATATCATTTTCTCCCATGCCCCCCTCCCAATTCCTAACTCTCAATTTGTAGGCCTTGGACTCAGACCATAATGCACCACACAGCTTTCTGGTTGACAGCTGGCAGACAGCTGATCTTGGAACACATTCAAACTTCAAAACTTTATAAACAGACTCCTATAATGAATGTTCTAGGTGTGTGTGTGTGCATAGGCTCTGTTGCTCTGGAGTTCACTAACAAATAAAATGGTGTGACTAATTAATGAAATAGAAGATCCCAGAGTAAGACAATGGTGGAAAAATTAATTAAATACAAAGATCCCTTACTAATACAATGGTGCAACAAATTAATTAAGTGATTGTACATTATTTTCCTTACCCTAAACACAGCCTAATTTAACTATTTGGGGCAGCACATTAAAGGCTTTTTGAGAAAGTCACTTTCATCTGTTTTCTTTTTTATTGTAGTAAGAACACTTAAGATCTACCCTGTAAGGAAAATGTGAAGTGCTTAATTTTGTGCACAAGTATGTGCATTGTTAAAACACAGTGTTGTATATCAAACATCTTTACCATACATTTGGCCTAACTGAGATGTTATTCCCACTGAACGATTCATTTCCCCTTCTCTCACTAGTCCCTCAGAACCAACATTTCATTCTCTTTTTCTATGAATTTATCTGTTCAGAGCATGCATCTAAGTGTGATCATGAAGAATTTTCTTTTCTGTGACTTACTTTACTTAGCATTATGTCCCATAGGTCCATCCAGTTATTACATATGCAGGGTGAAAAGGGAACTTATTGAAAGGGAATAGGTATTTATAAAAAATATAACTGACAAGGCTTTATTATCCACAATATATTAGGAATCCATAACTCAGTAGCTAATACATAATTAATAAATGACCTAGTTGAAATATGGGCAAAGAAGGTAAATAGGCACTACAAATAAGACACATAAATAGCCAATATGTACATGAAAACATCATTAAACATTAGGGAAATAACAAATCAAAACTGTAATCACTTCATTCCTTAGAAAGGCTGTTTTGAGAAAAGCAAGATAAAAATTGGTGAGGATGGAGAAAAGTTACTCCTCAAAAAACTATGCATCACTTGTCAAATGTATAGGACTGTAAGAAACTTTTTCATCAAACATGTCATAATATCTTGTGAATTAAATTATCAGTGGAGTTCACTTTGGAAAATTATTAGGTAAAGTTAAAGTCTCCAGCACTATTCTTACTCTTGTCTAAATTTTAAAAGAATATCAGAAAGCTCCTTCTTTTGTTGCATGGAGTAAAAGACTAGTGCTTCATAGTACCCTAAGGTATTCTCTAGTTAAACCTTCTCTTTGAATCTTTGAGTTTAATTATCTAACTATGAATCCAAACAGATTCTTCAACATTATCTTCTCTTTGTTAGAACCATCATTATATCCCTATCTTAAAAACAGTCTGCATTCCAATGATGGGCATTAAATTTCCTATGTAAGAGTCTGAATATGAGACAAAGCATGGATAATGTGAAACTGTAATAGTCACTGTTTTGAATTGTGGTTAGTAATTTGAGTAGAGAACAATTCTTTTAACTTTAGAAAGATCTGATATACAAGTTGTCCATAAACAAAATTAATTCCATATTCACAATCACTATGTGCAACTTCTGAATATGATTTGAAAACAAATGCTACAAAATTTCAGAATAAAAAACAGAACATTATCATTAACCATATTCATGTTTATTTCCTTCATTGTTTTCTAATCAAGATTTGTTTTTCCACCTTTGCCTTCTACAATCCTTGATTATACTAGTGATAGACTTTTTCCATTTCAAGTCTAGAGACAAGAAGTTAGTTCACTAATGTAGCTCTGGCATATGAGATCTGAAAGGAAACACCTGTCCTTTGACCCTAACTTGTTCCTGGCTTATGCAAATTAAGAGAATAATTAAAGCATTTTACGTGTTTTATGATGCCTTGGGTTTTATACTGCCAAGGAACAATTAATATGTGTGAAACTCATTTTGACAACATAATTTTAGCTATTTTTAATAGACAGATTTCCAATGTGTTCTTTTCTTTTTGTCTAGAGAGTATATAGATGTTGCACATTTACACTTGCATATAAGAACTAGGTTAGATTGAATTTGAGATATATGAATAACTTTGAGAGTTAGACCAGAAATACTCCATTAAATTTATCTGCGTCTTTTGGGTATCTGCATTTGTTTTTCACATTCAGACTGTCCTGCTATGCTATGCTAACATGATTATTTTTATAATTAACATAAACTGTTATCTAGGAATTGAAAAGTCTTTATATAAACTATATTTAACAGTATGATGTTTTAGTTATTCAGCATCCATTTAGTAAGTGTACTGATTTTAATGATTGCATATTCTTCATTAAAGTTCTTGATAATAATCCCTTGCATATAAAATAAGCCCACTTTTGTTATTTTAAAGCAAATCAGTAAAATTCATTGGGAGAAATTGTGTAGCTGAACTATTGTGATGATTTAGTTCAATAGGGATTGAATAGATTATTACTATGCAAATGAGGTGGCATTCAAAGTCCAATGAGAAATAAAGTCTGTGACCATTGAATGCATTAAATTGTTTGCCTTCTTTCATCAAGGGGTTTCCAAAATGTTATTACTAAGTTCTTTTTTTTCAATAAATCGTATCATAGACGAAACTTTTTTAAAATGAATAGACTGTTACAGCCCTAAAAACAGTCTATTAGAATTCTTGGCAGAAAAATTAAACCAGTAAGTTACTTATTTGTGAAGTTTTTCTGTGCATGCATTGTGTAGGGAAACGGGGATATCTTTTTTCATTAGAAAAGTTTTAACTAAAGAAAAAGAAGAAATTATTTCCCATAACAATGGAAAACTTGTTTTTGTTAAATATGTGTCCTTTTAGGAGGAGAGAATGCTTTTTAGAACATGTTAAATATGTTTGAATGAAAACTTGACTTCCTTAATGAAAATATAAGTGGTGCTTAACATTTTTAAAGTTGTTAATAACTTTTTATTTTTGCCATGCTTGTCATGCAAGGCAAACAGTATTACAACTTCATCTTTCAGTTAATCAAGTCTTTAACCAGTCAAGCTCACCATTTAAAAATCTACTATTTCCATAATTATGTTAAATATGTGATTCCTTCAGAGAAGCTTAAAACTTCTAGATATGTCTCCCACTTTAAAGATAATCATTCCAAACTATAATCTTACATCTTTTTTAGATAATATATTTCTCTGTCAAAAAAAAAAAAATCTCACTGTTAACAACAAATCTGGTATATAAAATTCTTTTCAACCTGACAAGTTGTGGTTTTACAACTTCTTTTAGTGTTACTCAGTTGAATGTATCAGAAAAAGCTTTGCTAATTAATAGTCTAAAGTTCTTAATCTTTTAGTAAACTGTTTTAACTTAAAATCTTGGTGTACAGAATTCATCTTTTTATTTTTTTCATTCTCTTTTCTCTGCATTTTGGATGTGTCCTGATGAATGTGTCAAAAACACTCTGCACTTCAGTTACTGTGTTTTTGACTTCTAGCATTTCCTGTTGATTCTTTTCTTGGGTGTTCCATGTCTCTTCTTATAGTACTCATCTGTTCTTGAATATTGTCTATATTTTCCATTCGGGTACTTAATATTCATCAAAGTTGTTGTGTTTTTCCATTTCCTGTCTGGTAATTTCAACAGGTAACAAACCTGAATTTGGTTCTAATGCTTGCTTTATCTCTGTAGCTAAAAATTGTAGATTTGCCTTTTGGCCTGCCTTGCAATCTTTGCTGAAAGCCAATCATTCATATTGGGTCTTCAGAATCGAGGTAACTAGCCTTTAATGTGAGGATTTATGTTGCTATGGCTAGTTTACCTGTATTTGCATTTTTCCCCCCCAGAGACTTAAGTTTCCTTAGGGCCCTTGTTTTTATCTTCTCCATCATCTTTGGTCTTCTCCAAGGCCTCAGACACAGTCTGCCTCTTGGTGCTTTCAGTTATAGTCTATTGTGAATACACAGGCATCCTATTTGTTTGGTGGTAAAGAGTAGAGGAAGGAAATCAGTCTATAATCTTGATTTAGATCTTTTACCCTGGACTGGGACATGCATTATGTCTTAGTTTTGCTTTTTTTTTTTTCTTGTTTGTTTGTTTTTTCTCTAATTGTAAAGCAGGAGTAGGGCTGGAGTTGGGAAAATGCTAATTGTAAAGTAGGAGTAGGGCTGGAGTTGGGAAAATGCTTTTTCCAAGTAAGAGAAAGCTTAAGGAAAGCTTTCTTCCCTTGAGATTAGGCCTTTGTTATGCAGAATATGGGTTTATTTTATAGTCAGGCTTTTCCCTTGCCCTAGGCAGAGCCTAGGGACTCTACCTCAGTGCTTCTCTGTGAGAATAGGTGGGCTGGGATTTCTGGAGGAAAAACAAGTAAACTATAGAGGCCCCCAGGAATTTCTGATTCTTCTGCTAGTCCACTTTCAGCCTCAAGCAGTTCTTCAAAATCACAGTTTGTGTGTGCTATTTAAATGTTATGACTCCAAAGAATTTTTTCCCCTTGGTAAACATCTCCACTGGGACTACTCTGGATTCAGCTCTCCAGATTTCACAATGGAAATTTGTTTGGTGACTTCCTTCTATGAGTCAGAAAAGTTATTGATTTTTAGTTTTACTTTTTCTTATACAAATAGGAGTGATAACTTCCAGGTTCTTTCCCTATAGAAGCTCTTGGGTCGCCATTTAAGCTACTGACTGGTAGAGTGGGGTGGAATAAAACTAACAAAAACCATTAGACAAACAGAACGTGGATCAAATGTCCATCTAGCTCACAGTAGAAAAGATAATGTCAATTAGACAAGTGATTCCCTCTCCCGCCCCCCAAAAAAGAATTACATCTCCTACCCTTGAAAACTTCCTGCAGAAGGAATGCAAGCTTCTAATTTGTGATGCACATACAAATAACCAGTCTTCAATTTGAATGACAGCGATGGTCTGCTTTTCAGCATCATTCATGGAGTGTTAAATCTCACACCTCTGCTGAATTTGTTCTCATTCAAAAGGGAAATTCATCAGTCTTCCAAGCCATCCTTGGAAAAACTACCTGAAGCTCACTGCTTACCAGTCCAGTAACTCACCTAGAGAATATATCTGAGAACTTATTGTATGACATTCTCTCAAGTGGTGCGTATTTTCTCACCCACTCCTTTTGAATTGTAAGTTCTTCCCTCGGATCCGTTTAAGTCTCCTATAGGTCACACATTTTAGCTTTCAGAAACATGAGTATTGTCCCTTGATATCCAGCTTATACATAATGGTATGCCTTGAGCTTTTTTCAAAGACTGCCTCAAATATCAATCAAATGAATTCTAACTCAGCATTTATTTTAAAACTATGTGTTTACAAGATATACTATATAACTCTGGCTGCAGAGAGCAAAATCATATGTATATGGATATAACAAACACACACACATTCCCATTCCTAGTTTATTCACTACCCCTGATCATGGTTTTCCATAGTGTATTTTTTCCCCTTTCCCCTCAAATAATGGTTAAATGCTTTCTAAAACACCAGTTGAAATGACCCTTTGCTATAGATATTGGAGAATCCAGATGGGCTTGCTAGTCTACCAGAGGTCACCCCTCTGGCAATGAGCTCAAGAAATCTCCTTAATTGTGCCTGCCAGACCACCTGTTATACTTGGATAATTCAGCAACAGCTTTACCCATCAATCCATGCCAGGCATGCATCTAAGCCTAAATGAAGCATGTTAGAAAGCATTTGGATTAGAAATAGTGCCATTATAACCATATGCCTGCATTTTCTGATACACTTGCAGACAACATTGTGGCATTGTTATAAACTTTCCCCCACAGTAGATTTGACCCATATTGTTCTTTGTGTAGCTCTAAATGAAGGAGGTGAAAATTTTGATGGAACCATTTTCAAGTTGTTACAAACTGTGAGATTGAAGCACCTTGAGCTTACAGATTTCTGTTGCCCCACTGGTACACCTGTTTGATGACAGAGGAATCGCCTTCCTTCAGCCCAAATTTAAAGCATGACTGCCTTCAGGTTTTGCCCTATTGTCGCACATGCCCAGTGCCATTTTTGCCACTTCTCCAGGATTCTTGCAAAGATGACAGACATCTCGTTCGAGATACCTCAGATGCACTTCAAAATAGTGTATCTGCCTTTTTCAGTGCCTTCAAAGGCATGAGAAAATATGGAAATCTACTCTCTGGGTTGTTTCTGTCTTGCCTGAGGCCCTCATGTCAAGTCTGACATGTAATCACATAATTGTCATTTGATCGGGTTAGTCATTGACTAACAATTGAATGACCCACATGTCTGTTGTGTTTCAGAATTCCTTAAAGAAACGTGTTTCAGAAGGGTAAAGTATGTGTGTTCCTTTTTGGGGTAGAGGCTTGAGAACAGCAGGAATGTACACTGTATAAAAAAGGAAAATAAGCCCAGTGTTTGCCTTCCTTAAATTGAGGATTTTTTTTTTAAGGAAAGGAATATAGAATCTACTCTTTATCTTTAATTCCATAATTTGTCCACTTTCTGCTTTATCCATATAAATGGAGAACCTCTCCTTCCCTTGCCTTTCCTAGGACATGTTCCTCTACCTCTATTATGAGGAAACATGTGGGGCAAATGCAAGGCACAGTCACTCGGGGGACATGGAGATACTATATCCCGCCAGCAGGACTTCCGTCCACTGAGGTGAACATCAGTAATTGATTAAAAATAGTTAGGAAATCCCTATAAGACTGATTATCTCTTTATCTCTGTCTGATGTCTATTGGCAAGAAAACAAGACTTGGACATTTAAGTAGGTTCATTTCATCTTATGAGCTCATGAGAATCATAGTTAAGTATCAAAACTGAATATATATTTTGTTGAAAGTTCCGCTAGGTTTAAAAGTAAAATAGTGGCTTAAATTTTTAAAATGCATATTTTCATAAGGACAGCTATTCAGTCTTCCTTAGAATAGTGGCTTTCCATTCAAGCTGTGCATTAGAATTGCTTGTGGGGCCTTAAATTAATACACAGAGATACCTAAGCCCAGTCCTTGATTCTGATTCATCTGTGCTGGAGAGAGCTTCAGCATGTTGTTTTTTTTTTGTTTTTTTTTTAAGATTTATTTATTTATTCATACAGAACTGGGGTACAGGCCAGAGGCTCAGGGGCGGTGAGAGGCTTCACCAGAGACAGAGTGGGGGGAACAGAACAGGCAGATTGACAAAGTACACTGCTGAGGGGAGCAGCGGGCGGGTCAGGAGAGGTCTGCCACACCATGTGGTCACCTCCAGGGCAGGTGGGAATCGAACTCATACGAAAGTGGCTTTCGCTTCTCAGTGCTGTGCTCTAACCCACTGCGCCACCGGGGAGGGCCGGCATGTTGTTTTTTAAATGGTTCTCATTTCTTATTTTGTCTTCTGTCCAATTTTATTGCAAAGATAATTAACACATATCACTGTATACATTTAAGGCATATATTGTGGTGGTTTGGTGGGTATCTGGTGGAATGCTTCCTTCAGTAGGTTCAGATAGCATTCCAATTCCATACAGATACAGTAAAGAAGAAAATAATTTCTCCTTGTGATGAGAACTCTTAGGAATTATGTTCTTGATATAGAATTTAATACCACTGATGAAGGATAATCAAAAAATTCATAATCATGTCAGCAAAAGCAATTCATAATCTTCCTAGCTCTTTATTTTAGAAACATGATTATTTTCCATAAGTAAATATTGATCAAACACCAAACAAGATGTCTTTTGTATGGAGGGGACTTTCCTGATCAAATTGGTAGCAAATAAACTTCTGATTGCCTGATTCAAGGAATAGTGGGAAAAAAATGTAATTTTTATAAGAAAAGTAACCAAATGACAGCCAATTAATATAGTGCTTGAGAAAGCAGTAAGTCTTTCACTTTCTTCACTGACATGGTTTACAAAGCGCAAGTATCATTGGGGGAGAGTAACCTTTATCTAAATCCCAAGGTAAAATGTTAGTGTGTGAATTATTTTTTCTGAAGACAGTTTGGTAGAATGGAGTGATGGATCACTTACAGATGCTAGCTATTAAGAAAATAGTAGAGGGCCTTCTAGCGGGGAAGAGGCACACAAATGATAGACATTTGAGGTGCTTAGCAAACTGTTCATTCTATAGTAGCAAAAGTAGAAATATTAAACTTGGAAGCAAATCATGATCACAGTGAATTGATGTCATATTGTCAAGGATAGGGTCATTATTAATACATAAACATTAGTGGAATGCAAATTTTGATAATAAAAGATCAAAAAGGTGAGTTTTGAGAAAGTAGCATTATTACTCATACATGAATATTTATATTTACATATTACCAGACTCTTTAGACCTATTCATGTTACCATTTGGGAATTAGAGGATTAAACTACCCCCATTCCCTTGCGAGGTAAACAGATGATCCATCACTAAAAAAGTGTTAGGAATCTTCTTAAAGAGACATACTGCCTTTGTACAAGCTGTGGTAAATGACAAGATTTACATGAGATAATCAGGTTAGACTTTAACTCTGTGGGAGGTTGTGTGAACAAGGGGCTGTGAAGTATGAATCAGAACAGCCCATTGCACAGGTTTTCAGTAGAGCCTTTCACAATGGTTGTACCTTCTCAATCTGGTTCAATTTGACTATAGCATGCATGTTCTATGCCAAGATTCTGTCTATCAGTGAAACTTCCAAAGTGTGTGCTGCTCTAAAATCTCACTTTTGTTGTTACTGGAAATCAGAAAAGCAGATGAAAATATATTCATTATTGGGAGTGGCATGGATGCAGAAGTTTATGCTATTGTAAAGATAGAACATGACAGACAAAACATGAACATCACATCAACTGCACTTACCATATGGCAAGTGAAATGAGGTATTGATCAGGATGGGCTAAAATACAATGCAGAAAATACTAAATGACATTACTTTTTAAAATTTACTTTTATTTGAATTTTTGTGAAATGTAAACAAGTGACTTTATGATAAACATTTATAGAAATAGGGAAATGGCTATATTAAATCCAAAATAGACATATAGAGATGAAGTATATCAAATACACATAGATGATCAACTATTATATGATCATTTAATGTTAACATGAATAGCTTTATATAGTTCAAATGTGCTTTAATATTTATTCCTTTTTTTTTTTTTTGAAGTAACATTGCTGTACAGTACTGTATGATTTAGGGCACGAGGTTTACACCTCTTCAGGTATGTTACCGTTCTACACTCATTATCAAGGCACCCATAATCTTCCATCAAAACCACTAGACTCACTCCCCTTCTTTGTCCTCTACTCTCTTCCTCTGTGCCTTAATTCTACAGTAGTGCCTATACACTAATTTGAAAGGATATATACTCTGATATATCTATTGCAGCACTATTTATAATAGCCAAGTTATGGAAACAGTCTAAGTTCCTCAAGGAAAGATAAATGGATACAAAAATGTGGTGTGTGTCCTTCTATGTATCCATTTACCTACCTACTTATCTACACACACACACACACAGAGGAAT
This sequence comes from Condylura cristata, assembly GCF_000260355.1. Lineage (NCBI taxonomy): Eukaryota > Metazoa > Chordata > Mammalia > Eulipotyphla > Talpidae > Condylura > Condylura cristata. The sequence goes on from NW_004567128.1 coordinate 14,455,745, forward strand.
AATTACTCAAGAGAGGAATATTACTCAGTAGTAAAAAGATGAACTCTCGTCATTTGCAAAACATGAATAGAGCTAGAGGAGGTAAGTGAGATAAGACAGAAGGAGAAAGACAACTATTACATGGTTTCGCTGATATGTGGGATATAAAGAAACACAAATAAATGACAAAACTAAACCAAAACAAATATGTTTTTTAAGTGAGAACCAACATAGACCCATTTATTTGGATCATTTCAGTTCTTTGAATAGTAAATAAGTTAATCCTGTCCCACTCACATTTCTATAATAGAGCTAAATTAAAGCTGTTACTCAGAGATTTTTTTTAAAATTCTGTATTAATAATGGGTTCTTCAGAGATGATGTACCTTGTTTTCCAGAAATAGTATCTGTTTCCTTAGTAGTCTGTAAGTCAGATTTTAGGCAGCAGCTGTTGGGAAAAAAACACTCATTTCCATTTTTTGCAGATTGAAAAGTTCTACTGCTGGTCACTTCAGTAGAAGAGTCATCATAAAACATTATTTTATAGGATATAACTTAAGTTGAACTCAGTAATCAGATGCTGACTTGGAGAGTTCCTCTTACATGAAACTTATTTTCATGAGATCTCTGAGCCAGGGAGCAGTTGGATTTCAGCTCCAAGCTCCTAGCTCTGTTTTGTCTTCCTCACTGTCACACAAACCTCAACTGCACTGACTACCTTATTTAGAGTCATTATTAAAGTACTTGCCTTTAGAGCTGACACTGTTGATGGGTTCAAGGCAGTGAAACTAGCAAACCTGTATATAATCCTGGTGTCCTGGAAGCAATAAGATAGTTTCAAAGGGAGGCTAAAATTGAAAGCTCACATACCTCAATTATTGTAAATCATGATATAGTTTTTGTTTTGTCTTACCTTGGAAAGGACTTTTCTTTACTGCCATGGACAATTACATAGAAGAGACATGACTTTCCTTAAACGTTTGACTTTCCTTCAAAAAATTAATCTTAGTCTCCTCAGGAGTTTAAACTAATCTGACTTAATTTATTGGAACTGTGAGAGGAGACATTATATCTTTGGGGCACAGTGTGAAAATTAGTGTCCTAGAAATTGCTGATGGCATCTTCAAAGGTGATGCAGCTGACCAAAAAGTGCTCATTTCTACTTTGTGATTTTAAGAGTATATGACAGTGAAAGGGCATTTCAAGACACAGGGGCACAGTGGACATAAACAAGAGTGACGATTACAGAAGTTCCTAGCTTGAGTAAAAGGGATACTCTCTACTGAAAAAAAAAAAAAAAAGAATACTAGGTAAACTTCCCTTTATGGCTCTGATAATGTAAACCAGACAGCCAGAAACGAATTACAAGGAAGGTGTTGTGACAAACTCAGAACCTGACTTGAAGCAGAAGTAACAGAAATTACCAAGTCCTGGGCTTTCAAATAAAATAAATGAACAGTGTGGACCTATGCTCAACAATGGAAGATTCTAGGGCAGAGTTAATGTGATCATTTTGTGTTTTAAATGAGATGGTTTAGTGTCTTTCCAGCTAGGAGGTGCACAGTCACCCCTGGTGGTGGTTGGCTTTAAGATGCATGGGAAAATGAGGAAAATGAGGGTGATAGGCAGTCATCTCAGCAGCCTTCTTGTGAGACTCAGTGGAAGGTGGAGGGGTGCCTTGTGTGGAACATAGAGCATTCTCCAATCTCTGCTCAGCAGAGGACAGGCTCCCTTTATTTTTAACATTCTGGTGATTTCAGCACACTTGCTCTCTTTTGATGACTATTGCCACGGCTAAGTTTTTTTCTCCTTTTCTCTCCTTTGAATGAACACCAACTTTACTACTTGCTCTTGCTTGTAGCCTCAGCTTACTGAAAGGTTACAGCATCCCTTTTATGCCTGTGCTGACCCTTCTCTTTAGCTCATTGCCAAGCTGTCCAACAGAGAGAATTTCTAACGTCGATTAATTACTATTCCACCCAGAATGTCCCTGTTGCACTGAGCACTCATTCCGGACCAGGTGTGACCTTTGGCAAATGTCTGTCCCAAATCCAATTGCAGTGGTCACCATTTGAATAAAAAACACTTAATTTTTTCCCATTCAATGTACATGAAATAAACTCCTCTTCTGCACCATGCATAGTGTGTGTCAGCAAATAAGAATCATAAAAAAATTATGAATCCTGGGGTTTTACTAAGGGAAGTAAATAACTGCAACAATTAAACTCAATTAAAGTGAATGCACATAGAAAATAATAGAGATTTGAAAGGAACTTCTCATAATGAAGCGCTTCCCACTTCAGTCTTGAGGTTTTCCTGCAGAGAATGTGTAACCCAGCAGGCGCCTTGTTTCACTTGCTCAAGTAATTTGGTATAGGTGATTCATGCATGTTCTATGAGGACTAGAAATGAGAGGAGTTGGAAGCAGAAAATGAAAGTCATAAAAAGTTATATATTTTCTGGTGATAGCTACAGTCAGTGAGTAGCAGTTAAATGTCATTAAAAATCAGATACTAACAGAAGTAGCTTCAGATTATATGTTGTTTTATTGGTCATGATACAGTGTAGATGACATTCGTGTTTACTAACTTGAAGGCATTGGAGGGCACTGTATTGAAAGGTCTTTCCACAAATGGCACCCATAATCTCTTTTGTTTTTAAATTCATTTTTTTGTGTGAAAAAGTGTTTTTATTTTTTTTAAAGATTTATCTATTTATGGATACAAAACTGGGGTACAAGCCAGAGGTGCAGGGACGGTGAGAGGATTCACCAGAGACAGAGTGGGGAGCGGAACAGGCAGATAGACTGGAATACACTGCTGAGGGGAGCAGCAGGCGAAACAGGAAACAGGAAAGATCTGCTGTGCCGTGTGGGTCAGCTCCAGGCCAGGATCGAACTCACGCTGCAGTGGCTGCATCTAGCTTCGTAGAGCTGCACTTTAACCTGTTGTGCCACCAGGGAGGAACCTGTTTGTTTGTTGTTATAAAGCTGAAGAAATTAAAAAAAAAAAAACTTTTATATATAATTGAAAACACAGTAGTTAATTTCATGTACTTTGATTGGCTTATTCTGTTTCTGAGGGCTATAATTTCTGTACACAGTGAAAACAGGAGATAATACCAGAGCATTCAGTGAAGATCTATAGGTTCTGCTCTCTGATAGAGAATGGTATCAAAATAATAATAATAAAAGAAATAGAATGGTCTCCACAGATTGTCATTCTAACCCAGATTTGCAATATTTCAGATTTTTGATATGTTAATATCCTAACCAGTTGACATAATTTTGTTCTAGTTGGCCTTTCTGAAACACTAACTAAGCCTTAAAAAATGAAAATGTATTTTCTGCTAAATGAGTTTTTTAAGTCTGGATGTATTAATTTTATACAATCTTTTGAGATAGAATTCTTTTTGGTCAAGTTCATCCTTTCTCCTTGATTTTTACATGTTCACAACTGTGGAATGATGACTGTTGTAAATAGATCCACAAAATATGATGAGACTCTAGAACATATTTACTTCATGATGCTGTCTTTTGTGTACTTTGTGCATGTTTCTTCTACCAAAGCTTAAGTTGAAGGAAAATCCTTTTATTTTTGAAAGCTTTGTGTATGTGAGAGAGAAATAGGAATGTTATGGATCAAAATAAAAGCAGGAAAGGACCCTGAAATTATAAATGTAGATATTTATTGCTACTATAAGAATAGGGAGTCCTCAAACATTGTTTAACAAAGCTATCTTCACCAAAACAGTCGTCAAATGTCACTTTTCTAATAGCAACACAAGATAAAATGCTAAAATGAGTAAATATATATCCCAACAACAAAAACATATCCAGACAAATGCAAAAGAGAAACAAAGTGTGAACAGTTGAGAGGCAACTCTTAGGGTATATAGCATGCTGGGATCAAGATATGGAAGTAGGAAGATGAGCCATTAATATCCTATGGATCTATCAATTTAAAAATTCCCTTTATTAGGGGTGTAACTGGAGCTAGGCTTACTGTGCAAACTATTATGTAAAATAAAGGGTGATTTGAAAGAGCTCTTATTGGCAGGCCCTACATTTGAAGAGGCAATAGTTGGCTGAACCAGTGTATTACTTTCCTATCATTGCTGTAATAAATTACCACCTACTTAGTGGCTTAAAACAACACAAATATATTCTTATGGCTCTGTAAGTCAGTAGTTCAACAAAGGTTGTGCTAAATCGAGGTCTTGGCAAAATCAAGGTGTAGGCAGGACTGTACCCCTTCTGGATGCTTCAGGAAACAATCTGGTTCCTTATCTTTTTCCAGATTGTAGAAACCACCTGCATTTCTTAATTCATGATCCCAGGTACCATCTTTAAAGCAACACTTAAAATCATGACATCTGTATAGGCTCCACGACCTTCGTCACTCTAACCTCTCTCCCTTGTTACCTCTGAGCAGTGGTCATAGCCTGACTAAATAACAGTATTTCATTATATTTCTTAAATCAGTAGTGACTTCAAGTTATACAAAATGAGAACAGTTCTAAAAGTTTAAAAAGAAAGGACCAGATCAATAATCAAAATATAAAATTGCTCCAGATGAAATGAAAATAATGGAAAAAGTGACTTATATGTCTATAAATTGTCCAAGACGTATAAATACCATAATTACTCTAAAAGAATAATTATGAAGGAAACAAAAAGAGGCCCTAAAAGTACCTTAAAGAACAAAACTAGAAGATACATCAAATCATTACTGGAGAATTTTTTTAATAATATATATAATAGAGGATCATTGTTCTGATAAGCAAATATTTCCTTTTTAAAAAGTGACAGAATAATTAAAAATAGTGAAAATACATGGACAAGCAAAAAAGCCAGTAAATACACAAAGGTATTCTCAGCTGCATTAATAATCAGGAAAATGCCAATTAAACAACACACATACACACACATACACACACATATCTCTCTCTCTCTCACACACACACACACATATCATGTACTGTTTTTCTACAGTTAAGATAGGTAAAATTTTAAATACTGTTATATATCTATCTGTATGGTTGATGAAATGTTTACTCTTACTCAGTTTAATTAAATCTAAAATGTTCTCAACCAGAAATTCATTATTTTGGTATATCTCCTAGAGAAATGCTTATACACATGCAGAGAAGGACATGCACAGGGTGTCGTTTCTCTTCATTGCTGTTTATAGTAGAAAGGAATTGACACCAAAAACAGACAAAAGCTATACAAACAGAAATAAATAAATAAAATGAGGCAAGATGTAAAATTAAATAGTCTTGGAAATAAAGAAAATGCCCTAAATTTATGTGTTTCATCATGTAGTGAATTGTTAAAACATTAATGACAAAAATATGTTATTCATATAGTATTACATATTTATGTATATTAAAGCATAATATAATGCTGGGGAATTTACATCAGTGCATGTTCATATATGCAAAGTTTAGAAAATTAATAGGCATAAACCAAATTGTTGATAGTATTTTCCTTATTATATAGAGTGAGTGGTTCAACAATGGACATAGTGATTGAGAATTTTGATTTATGAGTGATGTCTCTGACTGTTTTCCTTCAAAATATACCTACAATTACATATTCAGTGGTTTATAAAGTATAAGTATATAGGTGGATCACCTATATTGTCATAGCCTGACTAAATAAAGATATTTCATCATATTTGTTAGATCAGTAGTGACTTCAATTTATACAAAATGAGAACAAGTTACAAATTTAAAAAGAAAGAGCTAGATCAGTATTCAAAAGCTATATATTTATGTGAGTCCAGATACTCTATTTTGCACTGGTAGCCAAGATTATCTTTCATTTGAAGCTTTGTTTGTCAAATAACTCCCCTGTTTTGATAACAAGGTTGTTGCCAAGGTTTCAAAGGGACATGTGGAAGAAACAAAGTCCCAGAACTAGCTGGCTACAGTGAGACTTATCATTTTCATACAAATGCATATTGAAGAGAAATGTAATTGTCCTAATTCCAGTGTGAACTGCTTCAAATTACTTAAAGAAATGTATTCCAGTGCATGATACATAATAAAAATATACCTACAATTACATATTTAGTAGTTTATAAAGTATAAGTATATAGGTGGTTTGACTCAGTGATTAATGTTAAATAGTGATTATATTTTACTTTTGACCTATGAAACCTACTTTTAAGGGTAGAAATAATGGAAAGTATATTATTAATCTAAAACACAGTAAAAACAGATGAATATACATGTAATGAAATAAGGAAAAAAGAGATCTATGCTTGGATCAGTAATGTTAAAATGTCATAAACCAAGGAATATGATTATACCATTGCATACACAGGGGATTTCTTGACTAACAAATAATGGGTTATGTGTTCTTTGAAAACTGTGAAGTTCTATATAAATGTAAGGTGAGTTATAGTTATTTCAGGAGCATCAAGATGGTTATTGTGTAAAAAAAACTCATCTATACCCTTTCAAACTTAATTATATATAGAAATCAAGCTCTCAATTGATCATATTTGTTTTAGGTCTTGGATTATATATAGTATTAAAGGGGTTATTAAGGCAAACAGCATTTAGGACTACGCCTCATTAATCTTTTCAACTGGGGTGTTTCCATAGTTTTGAAAGAATGGAATTAATTATAATTACATCTAGTGGAGACCAACAGTTTTCTGGAGATATTTTAATTTTTTAGAAATGAAATTAGTCAGGGTATGTTTAAAGAATGTGTTTATTCAGTCCAGTGTTCCTTGGTTAAAAGTGACATCGTAACAGTTCCTGGAAATCTCCATGAAGACAGTTACAACTGACTTTTGAGCAACTATTTTAACCAACACAGACTTTGTTGTCATTCAGCTTTGACCACTGTGTTAAAACTCTTCTGACGCAATTTCTTTTCTTCCTTCATCTAAATTAAAAAGAATCATTTGCTAGGTAATGTGGAAATATGCCTTATTCCTCAGCATTCTATCAGCTAAACACCTTATAATTTTTTTTGTTGTTGTTAGATGATCCCAGCCATTGAGAGCTTCTCCATTGTAGGCTTTGGGCTGGAGTCATGAAAGGAATATCTGATGAAAATGCTGTGATCAACAGTTTTATTTAAGAAATCTAACTGCGATGATTTTCTTATCTATAGGCTATTATCTTTATCCACCCCACCCCCAATATAATTGTATCCAACTCAGAGAATCTAAGGAACTTACCCAAGACTACATGACTACTAACCAACCAGGGTATATTGACATCAAGGCTTGCTTTCAAGTTTAAAACAATAAATGCCTTAGATTTTGAGCATATTCAGTTAAAATTAAAACTGGAAAAATTCCCATCTAACTAAAGTCTAGCTCTCCTAACTTTCTCATATTATGCTAACACTCTGTTGTTAGGTCAGTGTGAATGATCGGGGGTGATTAATATTCTCATTTTTTTTCATGACCATCATTACAATGTAAATATGTCAAATCCCATCTTTTTCCATTTTATATTTAATAATTAGAAAGCAGGTGGTCTAACGAGAAAATCCCCAATTACCTTGCAACAACTTATATTCATGCTAAAATGTATATTGAGGATAAATGAAAATATGTCATGATTTGAATATTAACTTTTGCCTCATTCACAGATCCCCAAGAAAATATCAAACTACAGATTTGGACTAGAAATAACATTACCAGTCACAGTAGTATTTGGTCTACTTGATAACCCGTTAGTCTGATAAGCCCAAGTTATTACTATGGATATGTGAGGGCATTTATCCAATGCATCAACATAACCTGTAATATGAAAATGTGTGAAGGCAGGTCCAGTCCTTACTGAGGCCAGACCATTGTCACAATTGTGTAAAAGAATGTGGAATGACTATAATTTGCCCTATCCGACAAATGTATTATTAATAAATGATACACTTGATTGGAACCTTAAAACATAGCTGATATCCAGAATTGTGATATTTATGTTTTAAAGGGATTTCATGGACACAATGGAAAAAATTATCAAGTGGACTTTATTATCAAAAAATAGCTAAACATTACATGTGAATCTTTATAAATTTATGCTCTTCAATTCTAGATTTACTTCTAAAATAGTATTTAATCTAGATGACAAATTACCCAAGACAAGTATTTCCAATGCATACAAAATCTATTAATTTCTATGGATATTAGATACTTTCTTAGAAACAGATATAAAGGTGAAAAGCTAAATAGTTTAACCTCAGCTATGCTAATACTTCTTTCACTAGTGATTAGTTGACTTTTTTACGGCCCACACATCACTACTTAATAGTAATGGGAATCTGAGAGTTTGGATATATTTGGTTAGCCTTAGATACTGCCTCAGTTACAAAGACTACATTAATGAATATGAAAATGTCTAAAACATTGTCTTTATTTACTGAATAGTAGGCTGATTTTAATATTAAGGCTGCATAAGATCATAGCCTTGAACAAAAGAGACAGATGAATGTCATAGAGAACCAGGAGGAGATTCCATTCCTAAGCCACTTAAGCCTCCCGTAATAAATGATATCGAGTACTACATTGCATTGAACATTTGCAGAAAATTGGTTGTGATAAGGGCTTCTAATCTTGAATTGCTTTTTTTGTGTGTTGGTATAAATGTAAACAGGAGAAAATATGCTTGTGTATCTTAATTTGTCTTTCACCCAAAAGGTACACTTACTTTTTTTGCCTTGTTTTATAACTATTATTATTATTGAGTTAAGATTGGCTTACTATACTATATGTTTAAACAGAGTTTCTCATGTGGGTGTTCTTCACATTAGAATACTGATTTGAAATCCCTAAATTTCCCGCAATGAGAATTTAAAGACTATATCTTAAAACAAATATTATCAGATCATGTTAAAATTTAATCTACATACCCTTTTATTGCAAGGATCTTGCTTACCATTGTTAACTTAAAAAAAAAAGTGGAAGCATTTCAAACATTTTTCACTAATATTTGGTGTACACAGCCACTTTTTTTTTTTTTACCTTTTTAATAGTCACATGGGTATACAAGTAAAATTCCAGTTGTGTGCACATATAAATGCCTTCTCTTTTGTTGCTTGAAATTACCACACTAAAAGCTAAACTAAAACAAAGAAGAAAGGTAGCAGAAACTCAGATTGGGATTTGGTGAGAATTTGAAAAGGAAATTAGGAAATAATAACGGACTTGCTAAGGTTCACAGTGACAAAGAATGGACAGCATTCAAGGTGCCTGTGTTTCTATCTGTTCTCATCTTGGCTAATATTACAGATAAAGACTCGTTTCTTACTGAGTCTGTTGCATTTGTCAGCTTGCCAACTTTTCTTTATAGACTGACACATCTATTTGGTAAGATGAGGCAAAGTGAAGCAAACATCCTGAGGCACCTTCTAGACCACATGAGGCCTTCCACTGATTTCATAAAAGTTACTTGTAAAACAAAACAAAACACATGCCTTTCATACTTCATCATTCTGCCTGCACTTCTCAGTAAAAGTGAGATATCAGCAGTAGACCTTTAGGGCGATTCATATATGAAATTACCTCTGGAAAATTATAGTTAGGAGGGTGCAAACACGAGTTCCCAAAACTGTGTTGCAAGAGAAACTGATTTATCACTGAATAGATAGTTTTGCTGCCTACGAAACCAAGTGAGATGCTATGTGTCAGCTATTTTACTAGGTCAGAATGCTAACCTACGAGTAATGTGCACCTAGGCTGGAAGATCCATAAATACTTGAGTGAAGGGCATAGAATTGGACTTCTGTGGGTGCAGCGTTGGGGCATGTCCCTTTGAAGACTTTGGAGGTGATTCCAGGTACCATCAGCATCTGTGAAGAGTGAGTCTTCACAATGTGTGAAGTCACCTATGTCAAATATTCTCATGGAGAGGACCTCTATTTCCTGACCTTTACCTTCGGAGTAGACTGAAGAATTTATCCATCTGTGAACCTCAGATAAACCTCAACCAAACTACCTGGGAGACACATTCCCTAGGTCTACCATAGGAAATTAAATATTTGAGAACAGGGCCCGGCATTTTTACCTCTCCCTATACTTGATACTTGGGAATACAGTTGGGCATGAGGCTTTTTAGATTATTTTTTTAAAATTGCATCCCTGATGGCCTTATACTTCTAATGGTTTATTACTCTTATTATACAGTGTCTTAAGGCATCTATGATTTTTATTCCATGAGAACACTGTCCATGGAGGGATTAACTAGGAGTTTCAGAAAAGGCAACGACTGAAGGGGGAGTTTTATGCTTAATTCAGACTTTAGTAATCCCTAGAAGAATTTATTGTAGTCTTCTACCTTTTCCTAAGTCACTTTATCTCTGATGACTCTTACAACTATTAGCACATAGAGCTTCTTAGTACTGTGTGATAATTCTGTTTGAACTGTTGATCTGTCATTTTTTCCCACCATGTTATCATTGTTGTTGTAAATAGTGACTCTTGCTAGGTCAGAGATTGTATTAGGTCTTACCAAACAATTGAAAAAATCAATACTTTTGCTCTCTTTAGATGAATTAGTTTCATATATGGAAACTATGAGATGGAAAAAAAAAAAAACCCTTTGTTGTTCTGCTGAAGTTGTCAAGCCTTTCATTAGTCTAGGTTAAGTTTCTCTGATTTTGAATTTAATTTTGGTTTCTAATATTGATTATATATCATTTTGGTTACGGGGGTGGGGGGGGGAACTTAAGTAAATTCTTTCCCTTCTTGGCCACCAGTTCATATAGAACAAGAAGTATTTCTCAGTGATTCGGTTTCCATTTCAGAACTTAAAATTATCAGTGAAATAGAAAACTGCTGTGAGCTACGCAAGGTTATTAGACAGTAATCAGGCTACCTAAAGTCATGCATTTATTTATGTTCTTGAATTTAAGGAAACTGAACAAGATCCAGTCATATTTCCTGCTTTATCACAATGTTGTTCTAAATTGTTTAAGATTCTTAGTAGACATCTTTGGATTTTGAAAGCTTTGTATACTGCAGATACCTTATGCACATTTCATAAATGAATGAACAAATGTGAAGAAAGAATAAAAAGGATAAAGTAGTGTTCCAGGATGAACTAAAAAGCAACACCAAGCATTTCTCCATATACTACTGACAACACTTCTAAACCTGCTCGCTCTACTCCACCCTCCCACACACACTGTCAGAAGTCCTGAGACTTATTTCTTCTGTGCCCTATTTTAGCTCAGACTCCCAAGAGTAGTGCTCCAAAGCACATTTCTCTCTCTAACAATCAGACTTCCTACTCTCTCAGTGTCCTAATCTGAACCTGAGGAGGCTGACCTGGTTTAAAAAAAAAAAAGAGAACAGTAGGAATTACATGATCGACTTTATCCCCACTTTTGTGGCGGCAGTTGTGAAGGAGGGGGATACCTGTATTGTAAAAGATGTTAGTTGGAAACATACAGTGATAAAACCTGTAATTTTAGCTTCCCCCCCCCCCTCCCGCAGAATTTCAAGTGGTATGGATAGGAGCAAGGTATTTTTGGACAGGGCCCTAAAATCACAGCAGGAAGATGGCCACTCCTGTGGTTCTGCTATCACCTGACTTGATATTTTATGTATAAGGTGGTTTTTATATGTCACCATCTTCAAAAGAGGTAAGAGAGTAAAGGGGAAATGGATCATCTCTCACTCCTTTGTATCGGTTATTTGCAACCTTGCCAGTATGTTAGAGTTTCCTAGAGCCCTCTTGGGAACCCTGTGGAGCCCAGGCCATACTCCAGACCGATTAAATGAGAATTTCTGTGGGTGAAATGTAGGCGCTGGTATAATCAAACCCCCCAAACCCCTCCTTCCAACAAGGATGAGGGAAGCAACAGTGTCAGATGCCCACGGAAGACAAATAGCTACATTAAGAAGACAAGTGAGAAAAATTGGGAATGGTAGAGTTTGTGGAGCAGGAGAACAACAATGGCTGTTGATCTCCCACCAGGTGTGACGTGAGGAGAGCAGGCTCCTGAGGGGATATGGCTCCATGGGATCCTCTGGGGTTGAAGCACTTATATGCCTTCACTGTGTGAGCTGCATGAATGACTTTTATGCTTCGACTTTCTTATTAGTGAAATGAAGGTGATAGTTACACCTCTCTTTTAAGGTTACAGGGAGGATTAGCGAAGTCATAAGCATAAAACACTTAGCCTTATGTTGGGCACATAACAAACGTATTTCACACATCTGTGCTATTATGACAATGAGCCTGGAAAATGCCTGCACTCACTTAATTCAATAGACAATTGATTTCTGCTGTAGAACAGGACAGGAAGAACATGCAAGAGCTAGTAAGGTGAGAATTAAAAGATTCTGAGAATGATCTTGGTATTTTTCAATCATTTTCTTATTTTTCTGTCATCTTATCTCCACCATCAGGCCCCCAATTTGTGGTCTTTCTGTGCTTTTGGATTCTTGTACTTCCAGTTCCATGAGATGTCCAATGTTTTAGAAGTGAAGTGTGAATAACATGAGGGGACAAATCAGTAGCTGTTTCAGTTGAGAGCTTGTTGTGTATCAAGCTGCCACAAGATAAACAGTCACTATTTGGTGGCTTCCTATTTTATTTTTGTCTCATCATATCTTGGAGTTTAACCTGTACTCTGAGGAGTGGTTGTTTTGCTGGGCTTATGCATGCATCTCTGTCAGATATGGGCATCATATTTCTGGGTCGACTGGTTGTAACTGGGATGCTAGAGGTGCCTGAATCCCTTATCTCCCATTATCTAGCAAGTCAGCCTGGGTGTGTCGCATGATGGTAGTGGTCTTTAGGAGTGGAAGAGTGGATCTTCTTGAGGTCAGGTGGCAGAACTGGCACCACAGCACTCCTGCCATATTCTTTTGGTCAAAGGAAGAGATGTGGTCATGACTTCAACTTTAATGGAAGTTGCTGCAAAGTCCTGTAGCCATTTTAAATCATCTTTGACAGTGACCTGTTGAAATACACCACTGGGAGGAAATTAGGTCAGTGTGAGTGTGATGGTATATAAAAGACTTGTTAGAGGTAGGATTCATCAAGTGATTGGATGCTCCTGGTGAGGAGCAACGGCTTTATGTGGGAACTGATGTCTCCGTTATTATGAAAACTGGACTCTGATTAAGGAAATAGAAAGTCCAAAGGATGGCAAGGGAGTACCGGCTCTTATCTTTGTATTCTCTTAATACCTACTCTGACAGTACTTCTAAAATCGCAGCTTTTCTCTAGCTATTTCCTCTCAGGGCAGGGCATGTTTCAAAACTCATTTAATTAAGGACTCCAATGACCAACTAGTTTTTCTATTTTCTAGTTGATGCCTTCATCAACTTCTGGAATTCTAATACAATGTGTAAATAAGGTATAATTTATAATTCAAAAGGCTGTGCCTTTATCTCAACTCCAAAGCAAGTTATTCAGTTTCAAGTCCAAATATCTAACTCTGGACTGATACCAAAGTCTATGTAACATCTTAATGGAATCCAAGAGAAATTTTTGAGAATGTAAAAGATATCTTGGCACTTGGCCACTTTCTTTACTTGTTTGTTGAATCTGTTTAGAATTCTTCTTCTCCAAACATTTATAGACATTTTTGTTAAAGTTCTGCTCTCATGAATATAATTTTCAATTGCCTTGCTCTTATATAACCGTTTTATTTAGGCCACTAGACTGTGAAATAATATCAAACAAAGGTAAATGTTTCCCCCCCAATTAATATTCACAGTGCTTTTGCTATGCTAAGATAGTCTCCCCATTTTCCTTTGTGGTATTTACCCCCCCCCCAAATTATTTTCTTTTCACTTTAATGTACATTATTTTAAGTACTTCTAAAATAGCATATGTCCCTAAGTTACAACTCCTTAATACTAGGTTAGAGATACTCATTACCATTTATACCATGCTTTTCTATTGATTTTTTACTTGTTATTATTGATCATCATATTTGAAATTTATTTTTAAATAATCAAGAACTGGCATTTTCCTCCCTCAAATTTGCACATCTT
>NW_004567128.1:14469921-14514924 GCF_000260355.1 Condylura cristata
CTAAAAATGTAGTGTCTTAGGCTCCACATATATTTTTCTCCCTTATTGTCTTTCTTTAACCTATTGTATTTCCTAGCTACTTCCCCATTACCCTTACATAACAAACCCACTGAGAACTTGAAGCCTTCAAACAATAATCCCTAACTCTTGCTGAAACGTCTGTAGATCTGCTGGGCCAGTCCAGCCTGAGCTGTGTTAATTCCACCATGGAGGTTGGCTCTGGATCGGTATAATGTTTCTCTCACCCTCCTTGGAACCATCATAGAGTATTTTTCAGCATGGTACATTTTAGGTAGATAAATCTGATAGAACATTTTCGATTTGCCAATTGTAGTGCAGATGACGAAATGTCTCAATGTATAAGACGCAGAGACAGAAAACACCAAGCATGTCTTAAATTGACTTCGACAGCAAACAATTCCATTTTCCTTTACTATTGAATTCTCCATTCCATTTGTGATTTTGAGCCTTCTTCGTCGATTTATGGAATTCACATTGACTCCTTCTGTCTTAGTCTAAATCTGCAATAACTTTGTTATAGAAATAAAACATTTTCCATCTCAGTGTAGTCCAAAATAGGTACAATATAAGTCTCCCTGACCAAGTGAAACAGGTCTGGAATATAACTTTGTCCACATATATTATCCTTCTAGCATTTTTATGAGTGGTATACTTTGCACAGAAATGTGTTTGTATCAACAAATAGCAAAATGCTGGCACGATACATACTTACAGCTGTTCTACTGTCACTGAATTTGTTTGTGCTGATCTAAAAGGAAATCGGCAATTATTTTTCATTTCAGTGTGGGATATGAGCTAAAATTCTAGACTGTTAATAACAAATGTGATTTTAGAGATCATAGAATGTAACTCCTCTCTTGCTATAGTAAGGAGTACAATGTTAAGCGATTTCTCAGTTAGTTAGGAGTGGTCTGACTTTATATAATAGTAGTTTTGAAATGAGTGGACACTCAGAGCAAAGATCTTTATATGATTATTAATATATTGCTCTTGAGTAAATATTATTTGCTTGGTTCACAATCATTTGTTCAAGAGCAGGCATTTCTAGAACAAACAGTTATGTTTCTCTGATTCTACTATTTTATTTTTTTTTAAGATTTATTTATTTGTGCATACAGAACTGGGGTACAGGCCAGAGGCTCAGGGGCGGCGAGAGGCTTCACCAGAGAGAGTGGGAGAGTTAGGCAGATCTACAAAGTACACTGCTGAGGGGAGCAGCGGGCAGGTCAAGAGAGGTCTGCCTCGCCATGTGGTCACCTCCAGGGCAGGTGGGAATCGAACTCATGCGGAAGTGGCTTTAGCTTCTTAGTGCTGTGTTTTAATCCGCTGTGCCACCAGGGAGGGCTGATTCTACTATTTTAATGTGAAACCAGGAAATAAGCATTTTGAGTTCCAGTCTCAAAACAAATAACACAAAGGAATGTGGAATAATTATGTACAGGCTCACAAATTCCCCATCCCTTGAAAAGTGCTATCTTATATAAACATGGTACAAAAGAAAGAGGCAATGTGATCTTCCTGTGCCATTGTGGTCCCTTAGGGTAACTGATATCAAAAACAAAATAAGACACCACACAGGCCTCTCCTGAAAATTATCTTCTGCCCATTTGCAGTAAGACTCTGGAGTCCTGCATGTATACACCGATGAATGCCAAATTATAGCTCCATTCTCTCTCTCCCTTACTCTGCTGAATCTATGGCAGAAACTTCATTTGCACATTTCATTTTATATCTTCCACCCAATGCTACTACTTGCTCTGATTCAACCTAAACATGGACACAAACCCAGGCCCAAAGTATTGTGACAATGATCAGTTATATAGGAGTTAATGTTTTTATTATCTCCACAATGAAATTAGATTTTGAAATTGCCCTTGTGAACTCTTCAAATTTTGAGAAACTCTTCCCTAACGATCAGAAGCATGCTTTCCTTTTAAGGTATGGACTTTCTTTCATTCGGGAAATACTTACTGAGCACCTACTCTATCTCAGACACTGATCTTGGTGTTGGGAACTCAGTGGTAAGAAATAAGGGCGAAGACATTGGACCATATGAATGTACAGTTTAGTGGAAAACATTTTCTTGAAATGAACCAAACTTGCAATAAACTGACAGCAAGAACATGGTCATATTTGTGTGTAGCATGAAGAGCTGTAGAGCTGACTGTATAGAAGCCAAGAGACATGTAGACACTTAGACATGTGAGAGTGTTTTAATTACTGAAGCAGTCCAGGTCTCCACATGAGACCTAGCATTGTGTGTCGTTGTTATCACTTTGTCATCATAATTAAGAATGTTGTTTTAGAGCGTGTGTCAGCTCAGCAAGGCACATACTTTGAGAAGTGGTCACACTGTGTGATAAATGCAAGGGCGCCAGAAATAAAAAAAAAAAAGAAAAAATAAGGAGATAATTGGGGGGGTCAGTAAAGATAGGTTTGGCCTTTATCATTGTTTTCCAGTTGTAAGCACCTGAACATCATCTAGGTAGCAGGTGAACAGAAGTCACTAAGATCTGGTGAATTTTGTTAAAGTAAAATCAGGCTAAACATAAATAGCTAAGACATAAATAGTTCAGTAAAATATACACACACTAATCAGTAACATCAGGCCTGAATGTTTATGCTATTGGTATTCAGCATTGCTCAGAGCAAGCCTTGATACTTGTGCTCCAGATCCCAAGGGAGAAAGCCCCTGAGCTTGTGCCACAAGAAGAGGCCATGCCTGCTACTCAGTGTCTTTGAGTCAGCAGCATGGATATCATCTGTGGGCTTTCTAAAAATGTAGTGTCTTAGGCTCCACATATATTACATGAGAATCTGCATCATAACATGATTTCCAAGTGATTTGAAAGAACATTAAAGTTTGAAAAGCACAGGTCTAGTAAACTCTCTTAGCCTCCCTTAGATTACATTTGCTAAGCTGTTGAGTCTACCATGAAATTATGCCTTTATGTATGGAGTTTATCGAGTCTCCATGATTCAAAGTAAGTACCTTTTATGACATCCCAGTATTGTACATCCTTGTTTGCTTTTTCACAGTACAGGTTTCCTCTCCTCATGTGTGGTCACCATAGTTTTGCCATCACCAAAGCACACATAATCCTCTACCATAGTCCTCCCATTGTGCTCTCCACATCTACCCACACACACATTTTCTCAGCTTCCAAGGGCTGATTTTAAAGTTTTCTTTCTCTGATATTTATTTGAGTTATCCATATTCCACATCTAAGTGACACCATCTGGTGTTTAACCTTTCTCCATCTGGCTCACTTCAATTAGGACAATCCCTTCCACTTTCATCCATGTTGCCACAGATGGCATGAATTTATCTTTTTGATTGCTGAGTAGTATTCCAAAAATATATTTATTCACTGCATCTTTTGCCCTTGCTTCCGTCACACTCACCACACATCTGTTCTGGGGGCATTTAGGTAGTTTTCATAGGCTATGGTACATAATGTTGCAATAAACATTGGAGTGCAGGTTTCCTTTTGAATTAGTGTTTTATGCTCATTGAGCAAGTCTCTAAACATGCAATTGGCTGGATCATATGGTAGAACCATTTTAGTCTATTGAGGAGTTTCCATACTTCTTTGCATAGTGGTCACACTACGAGCAGAGCACGTAGTGTATACTTTCCCAGTCAACAATGTTGACTTTAAAATGACTCATTCATACTTTCATTCACACAGCCTACTTAGAATTATTGAGCACCTTCGTGTGAGTCACTGCTCTGTAGGTGGGGAGCGAGGAGTGATCCCAATGAGCCACATCCCTGACTTCCTGAAGCTTTTAGCTTGGTGTATTTTCCATGGCAGTCCTATTTGCAGATATTCTCTTTACTTCAGACCATTGGTTCTGATTTTTGGTCTGCAAAATTATGCAGCATGACAATGCATAGTTCACTCTAATGAGGTTTGAAAAGCAGACTGTTTTCAGTCATACAGACTTCTCTTGCAGTCTTGGATGTACTCTGGCTTACTACATATGTGGTCCTAGAAAGTTGACTTAATCACTTTGATTCCTAAAATGTAGTATTATGGATCAGTTCACAGGATGAAATAAAATTAGGTATATTGAATGTCTAGGAGAGTACCTGACCTGAAAGACTCTCCATAAATTGGTGAAAAGGTAACTCTGGCTGTTACTATTAGCACTTATATGAGGAACAGCATGAAGTTCTTTGAGGTTAGTTCATTAAATCCAATGAAACCTCTATTACTTTTAATGAAATTACATATCCTTTAGCAGTGCATAAAAAGGTCTAAACTCAGGTGCCTGATATCTTCCCAAGAGCGGTGGTTCTCCTCTGCCTGCCTTTCCTCTGAGTGTGACATTCCAATGCTTGCCTAAGAAGGGGATTTGGAGGGGTGCTGAATTTAAACTGGTGGCCCCCATGTTTCCTGTGACATTCACAAACAAGGCTGAAACACAATTCTTAAAAGGATGGCAGTATTGCTCTGCCCAGTTCTCCCATACCTGTTCACTCCATAAGAATGGATTTCTTAAAGCCCAGCCTCCAAACTCCAGACATCAGGTAGCTGGAAAGAGCCCATGAAGCCAGTGACCGTTACTTTTCGGCTCCTGTGTAGACGAGGGTCGCATGATCTGACTACACAAAATTGTTAACCCCATGTGGTTTACCCACTGGATGTGGCTTCTGCTTGTGAGGAATTCCTCTGAGGTGTGTTCCCATAAAGTATCCAGGAGACTACATGGGGCTTAGAAGAATCCACAGCCATAAACCAAAATACAGTCTTGAAAACCCAGCTAATTAAGTAATGTGCCCAGTTGTGCATATAATCATTAATTTAGTATAGGCTGAAGGACACTCTAGTATGAGAAGTAAGCCCAAAGTTACTTGCTTTGGACTGCAGGAGGGGAGATAGCAATGTTGTTGCCATGTGATCAACTAAAGGTGACTCCAGCTACGGTTGTTGGGAGAAATCTGCTCAGTACTCAGATGGACAAGAGTAAGAATTGTGCTTGGCGAAAATGAGGCGGGCTTTATGGCTGTCTATTATGGATCAAATTTGTTGGGTGGACAAGATGACAATGAGGTTTCTATAAATACTGTTTTAGTGAGCATTTTGTGGCAAGAAAGTTTTCTTGGATGTAATCAACCCCATATCCCAAAGGTCTCTACATACAGCCCACCCACTATCTCCTTCCTTCTTAGGTCACTCCCACTACGGCCCAGCCGTAGCTTTCTACTTGCTCATGTGGTAATATGCAAAGAGAGACGTGGACATAGTGGGTCTGCCGCAGAAAGTGTTTACGTGTCTTGCAGGGAACCTGCAGACTGGAAGCAAGCCCCACTCATGTTGCTAAGAGCTCCTGTGCTCCATTTAGCTAGCCATGCTCTGAAGTTTTTCTCTGATGGATCCTACTTGACTGCATTGTTATCCTGGGCATTTAAAGATATCAGGACTCATTGCCACTATCTTCTTACTCATTCTCCAGTCCCTCTGCGACCCCTAAGCTTAGTGAGGTCATTGGTGTCACTGGGGCCTAGTGAGACATGGGGTCGTAAATATGCCAGGTGGGAGCATGGTTACTGTAATGACTGGATCCTCTTTTTGGAGAAATACTAAATTCTTTTTAGCTGTAACAATTATTGAGAGATCAACTTGAGTATCAATGAGTTTTCCTTCTCTAGAGGATGCCACTTAGATTTTCTGATGCCAGCCTTGAATTCTCTTTAAGCTCATTTATATATCATTTTGTTAGTTGTAGACCTCTGATAGGAACACTTGCTGTTTTGTCTAGCAGGCACTTAATTGTCTCTCCTATAATGTTATCTTAAAATGAGTTTTGTCTCCATGTTCATACGCGCTTCCATATTCCTGATAAATATCCCAGTGTCTCTTCTTTGGATTTTATTTTAAAACCAGTTACAACATCTGCCTATTCACTTATGAATTAAATTAGAATCTTTAACACATGTTCATTTCATATGTATATGAGTGTCATTACTTCGCCCTTTTTGAAAAATAGATTTTAATTATTTTGGAAAGCTCACTGCAATGTCGAGTGATTCACCTGAGAGCACCAGGTAAATTTCCAGGACAGAGGTGTGCACTTCATATGTAGTTGAAGGCCAGTTGTGCTTTTCATGGATCTCCTTAGGTGAATCCAAAGCACTAAGAAAACGTTGTTGACTCTCTGTTTTTCTAGTTTTAATTTTCCTCTCTACTAATTTTGTGTTTCTGTTCTGTTTTGGTTCATTTACAACCAATAAGTTATTACCCATTATTGGCAGCAGTGGTTGGGAACTTGATTTTAAGGTCTGGCAATTTGGAGATCCCTCTAAATGGATTAATGGTTTATAAAAATCTAATTTCTGTGCAGTGAAAATAGAGAATCTGGTTTGTTAGACTTTTGTCTTCTTTTGAGCTCAAATCAATAAATAATGGCATGCCCTCTGGAAAAGCAGCTCTTTCATCTGAACCAGAAAGACTTTCTGTTTCTGCATTGACACTTACCCCATAGCTGAAATTGTAGAACTAGAACTGTGAAAGTTTTATTTTTCTGTGCTTGCATGTCTGTGTGTCTGTGATTGAGAGGTGCCTTCACCCCTGACAGTGTAAGTGTATATTTTTCTACTTGCAGATGGTAATAATGTATTGGATTATAAACTCTTAAGTGTTCTACTCTGATTGGCAAATAAAATAATTCATGAGTTTTCCTAAAATTCCTTGAAAATAACAAAAGTTGAACTACTGATTCTTTGTTCTGGACTTAAAATATATATTCCTTAGGAAAACAACTCAGGGCCCTCCCTGGTGGCACAGCGGGTTAAAGCACAGCACTATGAAGCTATCCACAGCCACTGAAGCTTGAGTTTGATCCCCTGCCAGGGAGGTGACCTACCTGGCACAGCAGACCTCTCCTGTCTCTCCTGCTGCTCCCCTCAGCAGTGTTTTTCAGTAGATCTGCCTCTGCTCTCCACTCTGTCTCTGGTGAATCCTCTCACCACCCACACCTCTGGCCTGTACCTTATTCTTGTGTGCATAAACATATAAATCTTAAAAAAAAAAAAAGGAAACCAACTCAAAACAATTACAAGAAGTCACAGTCATATGGCTGAGGTAAATAGTGGGCTAGTTTAACCTTTGGTGTTTAATATAAGCTGCTATTTCTTCTCTGATTTTTCAGATATATATTTTTTAAATATATGCAGGTTTACTGATTATATAAATTAACATTACTTCTATTCTTTGTATAGAATTATGAAAAACATAAGTTTGTGCTTGCCCAATCAAACCATTATTCTGGCAAACTTTTATTTCTTTTTATTACAAAAAGAAGTAAATTTATTTACATATTTTACATCATTAGTCATTTTTGCACAATGTTTTCTTTCTTGGCAAACTTTTCTTTTTCTGGTATATAAATTTAGGCATACCCACTGAAAGAGCTTTTCTGAGATGTTTAAATAACTCCTGGATATTATATTGAGTAATCAGTGGACATCCATTGAATGCTTAGATCATTTCTATGTAAGAGAGAACACTGAAATATCAGATTGCTATGTATAATACAAAGTTTATATATTTTAGCTCCTTACTTGTATATGCTACAAAAAAAGACAATATCTTTGAACCTGTCATGGAGCATGTTCATTTCTGCCACATTGAGGAATTGTGTAAGGGAATTGAGCTGCTGTAAGAACTGGGTGATGTGCATTCTGAACTCTGCTAGTCCATCAAAATGACAGACTGCTCACAATTACCCACCTTCTACTTTTTTCTGGGAAATAGGAGTGATTTTGCATAATAATTGGAATTAATATTTGTGAATTGGACTCTACCAGGATTCTCGGGACAGTGAAGCCCAAGCATGTGTTGGTGGATTAAGGACAAAAGAGAGAACGCTTCCTTCTGAAGTGAAATGACTTTTGTTCTGGACTTAGAAAGAGCACAGTCAAGGACAACAATGAGCACACAGAGAGATTTGTAGATTTGTGGAACAAGGATCTGAAAAGGAGAACCAATTTGTGCTAAGATTTTGCCAAATCTGGCTCACTTTTGATGGGCTTATTCATGGGATTTTCAGAAAGAACTCTTGTAGAATAAAATATTTCAGTGATGCAAACCTAGAATTTGGTTTCTTCTCTTGGAGCTTTCATCTGTTCTTAATAAGAGGTTGTAAAGCTTCGCTCTTTACCTTAGAGGCTAATTTGTCCAAATAGCAGTTTCCATATCTCACCACAGTGTTTCTTATTTTGTCATGCTCTTGGTTATTTTACTTAAAATGAGAAAACAACAAATGTTCTTCACTTCTGAAAATTCTAAGGCATTTTGCTTCGAATCATAGGTCGGCAAGTTACAACCATTCACATCTATAGGCAGCCATGATTGCATCTGATGTGCTCCAGTCTCCCAGAAAACTTTGATTTTTGCCTTTACCAAATACAATAACTCCATGAAAAATGAAATAAAAAAAATATAACACTTACACAATGGTATTTATTCCTAAATATATTTTATAAATTTCCCAGAGAGTCTATGCAGTGTCACAACAATTTGTTCTTTTGCCTTAATGAGAAGAAGTGCCATGGATATAACTAGGTGTATTTATTACGGTGTTATTTATGAGCTTCATAATTGTCAAATCAAAAGAGATGCTACTTAATACTTTTAAGAACTACTCTGAATTCACATAGATAGCATCATTTTGAATGAATGAGAAAGACCATTAAGAGTTTTGATAAGCTAGTGCAATGGTTATAATGCATATATGCAATTACAGGAGCTTTTGAAGAGATGAAAGTTCATTTTTTGGCACACAGTCACAAAAAGATTTCCAAATATGTTATTTTAACAGTGTTCTCTGCATAGTGAAGTCTATGCCTTTGCAAAGTTACATCCTCATAAAAGTTACTTTCTATTGTTTTGCGCATGTAACTTTAAAAACTTGAAGGTTATTTTTGTGATCATAATGTAGCATATACAGATGCCAAAATATAATGCCACACACCTAAAATTCCCCCCTCCCTGCCTTCTACTTTCTACTTTAACTGATGCGATATATGTGCCTCATAAGTGTCTAACTTGGACTGTGTGCAAAGCCAGGTCAGACTATATATGAATTATTGGTAAAGCCTTATATTTTAAAATAAAAAATCAGAATAGAGAAAAGGAACATTTCTAATATGTTGTCCTTATGCTTCAGTAGGCAAACTTTCTCAACTTTGGAAGTCAGTGGAATAAATTACTAGTTTTATGTAATCACTTTTCATTGTATGGTGGTAGCACCTTCTTAAGAATTCTTGATGCAGTAGGGATACACAGCATATAAGTCATTTTGTAATGTTCCAGAAAGCAAGGCATTCCAAACCATAAACCCAGTCTGGGAATGGAATGGAAAGTAGCTTTTAAAAAATGCACAATCACAAAGCTTCCCATAAAAGATGCTGCTGGTTGCCTGTCATTCCCCTCAGCTTTATCCTTCCTAGCACAAGCCATATTTTGTTCAGTATCCAGCATTTGTTCTGATGAACTGTTGTGGTAAATGGACTCTTTCCATCCGGGCCAACATGGTCTAATCCAGCTATGGCAGATATATTCCCCATGTGTGATTCATTTTAGAATGGCTTCATATTATAATCTGGCAGTGAGTTGAGTGGCATAGATTTTAGAAAGGTGGTGGTGTTTCTTTGAAACAAATTCGAAGTGTTACACACATACAAGGAAAAGAAAGGTCCCTTGAATTATTTTGTATATTAGCAAAAGGTCATGCCATTGGAGAAGCACTGGCTACCCTGTATGAGGGAAGCAGGCAATCAGAGAAAAGGCTGCAGAGGGCCAACTGAGCTCATGTTTAGCTGCATTGATACACCTCCCTTAGCTTTTAAATTGAGTTAGAGTTCTTTTTTCCCTGCAATTTATGAAATGCTAATAGATACTTACCTATACGTAGACCAGAAACCTTAGACGTGAGAGCTTTTTCCAGTGTTACGGACAATATAGTTTTCAGCGATATCCTTTTTAACAAGCTTGTTTGTCTGATTTTCCCCCACACAGAGCATTTTTAAACTAGTAAATTAAGATTAACATCTGGTAAGAGGCTATTGGTGACAAACAAATGGTAGAAGATTTGAAAATCAACAGGTTACCTTTGAAGGCAGAATGGGCTAAATAGCAGAGTCAGGAGACATGACATTATACCAGAATACACTAAATGAACAACTTTGAGACGTCAAGAGAAAATTAAATTATCTTTGCTATATAAAGACTGAGAATTATGTATTTTACAAAGCATTACATCAAAGCATCTTAAAATGTATAAAACATGTAATGTTGTTTCAAGAGGGCGGTTACGTAGAATGTTGATTGACAAGGTATTCTTTATTTCTTAATACATTACCCAGGAAAAGGAATGTAAGAGGTAGCCAAAAGTTTATTAAGTGGATGAATAAATGGATTTGAGGACAGATTACATGTAATTACATAGCAGTCCTGTTTTTCACATTTCCATAACTCATCTGACATCTAAATGATCAGTTCTAAATATCTTTTTCCTATTAATTTTCTATGAAGTCTAAGACTCCTGCAGTTTATCTCTGTGTATTTAAGAAAAAATATATATACAAAAGGTTTTTTGAAGGTCTTCTACTACAAGATATTATACATAGAAATGAACCTGCACATTTTTAATTTCTTGTCCATTTCATTCATCTGGCAATATGGAGCATTAGGGTCAAAATGAAAAGCTAACGATGAAAAAATGTTAAATCAGTTTATAGCAGTGATGCATGGGTTGGGAAGTGGTGGAAAACAATCTTCCAAATGGGCGAGCCATACGGGATGAAATATCTGTAGAACATTTAGAAACAATAAGAAAATTGATTTCAATAAGGTTTTGGAATACTTTTTTTTTAAAGATTTATTTATTTATTCATATGGAACTGGGGTACAGGCCAGAGATGTGGAGGGTGAGAGGATTCACCAGAGACAGAGAGGGGAGCAGAACAGGCAAATCAACGAAGTACACTGCTGAGGGGAGCAGCGGGCGGGTCAGGAGAGGTCTGCCTCGCCATGTGGATCTCCTCTGGGGCAGGCGGGGATTGAACTCCTGCGGAAGTGGCTTTAGTGTCTCAGTGCTGTGCTCTAACCCGCTGCGCCACCAGGGAGGGCCCGTTTTTGGAATACTTTTTAATTATCATACACATCAGTGCTTCTAAATAATGTTTTTGATACAGTATTTCCTCTGCAAAAATAGTTTCCCTAATTTCTAAACTATTGATGTGGCCCCTGTTGAATTTTAATACTATTATTGTAAGTTTCAAATGAGCACTGTTGTATTACTTATCCTTGACTAAATATTTAACGCTCCACAGTGGTTAACTCGAAGACCTCCCAATGCACATGAGAGCCTCGCAGACAGTCTCAGCTGCATACATTTCTATGGGAAACACCTAATAGTTTGTAATATTCTGAGCTGATTTGGGAAGACGTTGCTATTTCCACTCAGTTGTACTTGCTTTTTTTTTTAACTCACCTGGAGATTTGATATAAACAACAATGGCACAGTGATTGTGAAATGAAGAACTTGAGCATGAGTACTTCAGCTTTGACAGTTTGTCACCCCTTCGTTTTTATTTGTGTTTAAAACATAGCAGCGGAGTGTGCACTACAGGATAAACATCTTTGTTTAGAAAGAGGACATCTTTGAGAAATAAATTATCTTGCTGAATTTGCAAAATATCCTTGAAATTTCTATAACCTGTGTTTTACTTTGAAACCAAAGAACGATTCCCGAAAATAACGACTAATTTCAGTTATTTGATGATTCTGCTGAGACTAAATTTATCACCTAGAAGGGGATACTAAAGGGCAGTCTACTTCAGGAGTCAAATACCCTCTTTACTCCATTGGGTGTCCCCTTCCATGTAATATGCACACTGATGGCATGAATTATTCATAATTATCATGGAAGTCATAATAATTAAATACCAACTAAGTCAGGACTGTAATTTTCCAATCTCCATGGATCAATTTGGAAGTGAGAAAAGGGATTACATTGAGCCTGATAAAATATATAGATAGCTTTTCAATTTTCAAGTCCATGCAATTAAGCCAAAACTGTGTTTCTGCTTGTTCATTTTCTAGCTTGACATGATTGGCTTCAAAATCAAATATGAACATGCATTTATTTAGCAGAAGACGAAATGGGTATGAAATGGATAGCTTAATGACCTGATAGCAAATACATCTTTCTTTCTTTTTTTTTTTAAGATTTATTTTACTTATTCATACAGAACTGGGGTACAGGCCAGAGATGCGGAGGGTGAGAGGCTTCACCAGGGACAGAGTGGAGAGCAGAACAGGCAGATCGACAAAGTACACTGCTGAGGGGAGCAGCAGGCGGGTCAGGAGAGGTCTGCCGTGCCGTGTGGGTCACCTCCAGGGTGGCGGGGTTCGAACTCATGCTGAAGTGGCTCTAGCTTCACAGTGCTGTGCTTTAACCCGCTGCGCCACCAGGGAAGGCCGCAAATATGTCTTTCTTAAAGAAATTAATCCTTTAGATGATGTTCATAATCTTAAGCTTCTTGGGGACACTTTTATTTTGCTTATGAAGTATATCCTGCCATCATCCTTCTTGGCAACATTAATCACAGGGGTCTGTGTTTCTTCTTGGGGGAAATTTGGGCCTGTGTGATGTCATGCTTTTTCTGTTTTTCTGTTTTGTTCTTCTGTCTCCTTTATTGGTTTATATTTCTCTTACTCTTCTTTTCATCTGAGAGTTTGTCAGAGTAGGTGGTATGGCTTAGACGCCTTCCTCCTCTCATCTTATATTCTTACCTTAGGATATCTCAGCCATGTAAGATTCATTCACCAGCTCTGTGGGTAGCTCCAAAGTCTGTATCTTGAGTCTCTCTGTGAGCTCCATGTTCCCACTTAAACCTGTAAATCTCTGCTTGACTGTCTAGAGACACTTGGAACTTAATTGTTTTTTTGTTGCTACATAAACAATAGCAGTCACTATGAGTATCTATAATATTTTAGAATTGGGGGCATTAACTGGTGGTTTTCTTGCTGCATCTTTGTGGACTCTAGCATCAAAGAGTTGCTTTCAGCTGGAGGCTGTTCTAAAATACTTAACATGCTCCTACACTCCACATAGTGCCTCTTCCTCTAAGGCCCTTCCACATGTCTTCTCTCCTCAACAGGGTAGCGAAAATTCCTTTGGTTTCCAAAGTAGCAAAAATGGAAGCTTCCAAGCCTCTGAAGCTTGGAAGCTTCAGGCCTAACACTAGCTCAGAGCAGAGGTGCCTTTTTTTTTTTTTTTTTTTTTTTGCCAAATGCTTGTACAATAAACATTCTTGTAAAGTTTTAGAAATATAAAAATCATTCCCACTATAAATAAAGTTTTTTTAAAAATAGAGATGTATGACATAGGGAGGGAGGAAGCAAGGATGTTAGTCTTAATCAACTCAGAATAAGAGAAGGAACAAAAATATTCAACAATATTGAAATTCACCTGCTACTCTATTGTGCATATACTAGTATTTGGAATGAGAACTACATTGTGCAATTCTGCTTTTACCTATCAAAAAAAATACATGTGCATGGATTACTAAGTTCAAAATATTACTGCTTTTCCATAATGCAGTATTTTAACATTGGAGTCATGGTTTGGTTGGTTTTACCTTCTCCATCTGTATCAGTTCAATCAATTAACACGTTTTTCAGAATCTGTTATTTCTCCCATCAAGTTGTCCATTTTCATCTTCACTACCATCATCCTGCTCTATTTCCTTTCCATCTTGAATCTGAAATAACATGAAGAACTGCCCACCTTGGATTTAATCTTCCCTCAGTCAAGCTATTTTATATATTGAAGTGCTTATTACTTGCATAATACAGTCCAAACATCTTAGTGGGGTATTGAATGTCCTTATCAAAATTTCACTCCAATAATATTCCTATTCTTCCACACACACTCTCTCCCTAGTCTTCAACTAGTAGATTTCCTCCTTGCTATTGTTAAGCTGTTCCCCAATTCATTGTTCTTTCTTATGTCAATTTTACCAAAAAACAACTTTTTTAAACTGGAATTCAAAAGGGAAGTGTGAGAATCTCGTCTAAGGAAGATTCAGAGACAGAGACACTCTGAGAACCCACATACCAAGAAGTCCAGTCTCCTCAGGGACTGACACATAGGATAAAAGAAATCCCACAATTTTTCATTTTTCTGATACATTATTTATAAAAGTTTGATTTTTTAAAAGATTTATTTATTTCTGCAAAGAGAACTGGGGTACAGGCCAGAGGTGCATGGGCAGTGAGAGGATTCACCAGAAACAGAGTGGGGAGCAGAACAGGCTGACTGAGAAGTACACTGCTGAGGCGAGCAGTGGGCTGGTCAGGAGAGGTCTGCCGCGCCATGTGTTCACCTCTGGAGCAGGCAGGGATAGAACTCATGTGAAGTGGCTTTAGCTTCTTAGTGCTGTGCTTTAACCTGCAGCGCCACCAGGGAGGGCCATATAAAAGTTTGATTTTAACAGAATCTGACGTAAATCTTGGGTCACACCCTCTCCTTGAAGTGTATGTGGAAATTGGTTGAAGTGAATTTAATTGACTTCATATCAAGATTCTAGTGAGTGAGAAGTAATGTCCAAAACGGACTTGGGGAGCTGTTATCAGGAAGGTGGGTAGCAAATATTGGGCAGTATATCATCAATTCTTCCTTTGTATCAAATATAATTTATCTGTGTATGATATTTTCATAGCCAAAAATGATGGAAACTTACTTAGAAAAGCAAGGGAGCCAGTAAGAAAATTAGCACTGTTTAGAATGGTTAGAAGTGAGAGCAGAAGAGAAAATTAGGTTCAGTACCAAATTATTAAAAATTTTATCATGGACATAATTTCCTCCCCAAATATTAGTAGGCAAGAAATTGATTGGCATTTCAAACTTTTTTTTATCACAGTTAAAATATATTTGTCTTTATTAGACTATTGTATAGTTCTTTAAAATTCTGCCTGGGCTGTCTAAAACCTGTTAGAAAAGTTCTAGAATATCAAACCTTTTGGGAAATAGGTGAAAAACAGAAGAAGCTGCAAGGCTTTCCAGTCAAAGGCTAACTTCCCAGTGTTGAAACCAGAACATGATGTCATTCTTTACTGTCACACTGACACTATTCAACGTGACACTGGAGCAGTGACTGGGTAATACATTTTAGTCAATGGGCCCCATGGAGAAACAGATGACAACTATATTGCTTTCTCCCCAAAACATACATTTTCACAACTGCCCACAAATTTGAAAGGTCCATGTGTCCCTGAAAGCCCATCTGTGGATGTTAGATTGAGAACCTTTTGGAAAAAAAAAAAGTGTAAGCATCTTAGAACTACAATAAAAGGGCACAGAAGAAGGTGTAACTCTCTTCCACAGGAATATGCTCTCTTCCCTCATGACAGGAGCTGGTTACATTGTCTCTCAGCCAATACTTGATTCCATCCCTACATTATAGGGCAACAAAATTCGCAAAAAGGTTCCAGTACACAGATCCCAGACTGTCACTTCGGTCCACCTCCCTTGTGCAATATGTTAAAAAAGAAAAGTCCAGTATGTTGCTAATTTGATTGTAGACTTTATCAACAGTGTTCCTTAATTATTGCTTAAGAATTTCTCTTTGAATTGGAAATATTTAGGGACCATAACTATAGTTTTGTTTTTGGTGTTGGGCTGCATGCTCCTTAATGCTCTCTCCCTGCTTACTTCATACTTTCAGTGTGAGTGAGTTTTTATTTATATTCGTAGTTATTTACTGAACACTTAGCATGTACCAGAAACTATGCTAGGCGCTGCTACTATGCATATATAAGACATACTAGGCTCCTGCATTTAGGGAATATATGTATTCTTAATTTACCATCTTTTATTTTTTATACCATTAACCATTTATTTAATTCAGGCAGTAAGGCAGTTCAACAAGCCTGGTTTTATTTGGGTAGTCTGTTTGGGGCTTGGGGGCTAAAATTATTTTTATTTGTTTAAATTAATATTTTATTGAGGCAAGATTGGTTTACAACACTGTAAATGATTCAGAGGTACAGGATGACATCTCTTTCAGAAATTCACCACATAATTTATTTGACTAATTTAAAGCTGTCGCTAAATGACTTAAAATTTCTTTTACTTATTCTTTCTAAAGGGGATCATATAAATAAGCACTATTCAATAAAAATATAATACCAACCACAGTAAGTGATTTCAATATTCTCAGAGTCACATTAAAATAAAAGTAAAAAGAAACAAGTGAAATGAACTTGAAAATATTTTCTATAAACAATTATTTCCAAAAGATCAGCATTATAACATGTAATTATGGAAATTCACTGATGTGATATTTTACAATCTTTTTTATTCCATCTTTAAATTCTGGCCTCATTTCAAATAATCTATCTCCATGTGTGGCCAGTGACTACCTAACCAGGTAAAGAAAGCCTTTAGCTTTGACTCCACCTACTTGCTCTTCCTCTGAGGACTTCAGTCTCTCAGTATTTCTTAGGCAGAGCTATTTAACTGTTGTACGTATTCCATCTTAAAAATCCTCTCCCTCCCCCAAACTACTTAATTATCCCTTTATTTGTAACAAGAAGCAAAAAAAGACTCTTAGAGGAGCTTTCTCCTGAGGAGAAAAGTCAGATCATTAATTCAACAATAACAACAAAAAAAAGTCTACTATAATTTATTGAGCTAAAAAGACCATGGACTTGGGTCAGTGAAACTTAGAGGTCGTAGGATATGATGGTTCAGAAATGGTCGGGACAGGTTGACTTTACTATGTTATTGAATTCTTTTTTGTTCTCTGCTATACTCAAAATCAGGGCCAAGGATCTTCAGAGAGATTTAACTCACCTGGAATAATTGTACCAGCTGACAAATGTGCACACTGCCAATCATCTATCGCCTTATTTGTGCAATTCTGAGGCAGCCTGCCAGATTCTCAAAGTAACGTCTGCATCCCAGTCGAGATTCTAGTGTGCACAAATCTCAATTGTGACAGCTCCATTTGGTTCTTCTGTTGCCCAATGAAGTGGAAATAAGCATGAAAATTTTCAAGATTTTGAAAAGTAGTTATGACTATTTAAAAAGTCCCTATTCTAAAATGATTTCTATCTTATAATGTTAAGAGCTAAAGTAACTGAATAAAATCCTGCAAACTATTTAACTCACTTAAGATTTTTCTGCAGATTCTGAATAGGGAGCACTTATTAATTGAGCAAAAGAGAGTCACTCAGTCATATTTTCTTTTTCTAGTTAAAAAAATAATAAGTACAACATAAAATAGACTCACATTCTATTTACACATGAAGTTGATGTTTAGTGCATGGTAAAGTTTCTCTGTGCAACTAGGGAAGAAACTACAAAATTATTTATTTTTCCTTTGAAAGCTGCCTGAACGAATGCCTGGTATTCTTTTTTCAAAGTGAAGACTGATGCATGCACATTTTGCACAGCAAAAAATGGTCATTCTATGCAAGAAGAAATCCCAAATATATTGTGCCTATTATCAAAGTCAATAGGAGTTTTGTAGAAAACATAGGAAATGTATTCTCAAAAGTATTCTGCACAGTAATACCATTTTCAAATTTCTCAGAATTACAAAATATTTATTGTAATGCACACGGGCATGTACACACAAAAGTACTAAATTAATCACTATTGCCAGACATCTAAATACAGATAATCACAGTATGGTTCATTTTTAAATGAATGGTGAAAAATATGGCTGCACTTATAAAAAGCATGTATTACGTAGCTCTTCTAACTATGAGTATTTGCAAAAGATAGAAAACAGCATAAGCAGTGTCAATGTCAATCTAATTCTCCTGCCCATGAGGGAAAAATATAGCATGGTCTTGCTTGATATAATGTCTTTGCCAAGGAGTTACATCATGTGGTTTAGCAGAATGCCATTTTTACCAGAAATACATACAACTTACAAATCTGAGGAACCAGAAAGAGTTTCAGTCCAAAAGAATTGGAGAAAACAAATGTGTAAACATAAATATTATATACACAAAGGATTATATGTGATAGCATTTTAATCATACAAAAATATCAGGCATGTACGTTTGTTTCTCCCTCATACTCATAGCACTACTTGGGGCTGGAGGTATTCAGATGGAAGGTCTGGGAGAGTTCTTGAAGTCGCCGTGGGGTGTGAGGAAGCTTAGGAATCCTATTTTGTAAACCTTTGTTTTTCTGACATTCCATCTCTGCACTGGATCTCACCGCCAGATTGTGGGCAATGAATGATGTGCCTTGAGTAGATGGTATAAGAAGACCCTCCGATGAACGAGGCTCATTGGAGTCTGCAGAGATTATTACATGCTAGAGGCCACACATTCAAACAATTTCAGTTGGAACCGGTAACAGGGTCCTGCGAAAGAATCACTGTGGGGACAAGAGCAGATGAGAAATTTCATCTTTGTGCACAGGGTCATGATGATCAGGTCGGCATCGCTTTGATGAGGAGTCAGGTTGGAAATCCATTTTCTGAGACAGTTCATTTGGGAATATATAGATGGGGAGGAGGAGCAAAGGGTCTTCAGATTTTCTGCTTTATTTTTATACTCTAGTCCAGCTATCAGTGTTTGTAGCACAATGTGTTATGATATGCTAATTCAGGGTCACTGGAGGTCATCAGGGCCCCGATTTAGAGGCACAGCTAAAAGATGGAAGGAGGGTTTGTCATAGAAGCTAAACAAGGGAAATAAAGGGTATATTAAGGAAGTCTGCTCCATAGCCCCTGACAGGTGCGTTTCCCCTGGGAGGCAATGCTGGAGTGCTCTATTATATGGCGAAATCCAAACCAGGTATCCGGTGGGGAGTAACTTAAAAGAGCAAAAGACGGACTGGACTGTTATAAGGGCTTCTTTTTTAATTTCTCTACTGTCATATCGCCACAATTCTGTCCCCTAAGTGTCCTCATGCTGTTGGATATAACCATTTATTGATCACCTGCACGCCAGGATCTGTTCTATATTCTCCTAATTAAACAATGGTGAAGAGAAAGCTCTTTTCCTTATAGAGTTTCTAGTCCAAGCACTCTTAGCAAATTTGCAGTGCTACCATAGAATGTGTAGGAAAATGTCGCCATGGTTCCCTAGAATCTGATTGTCAGTTATTTAGTGATGCCAAGACTGATCCGTGGACTCAGGTTGTAACAACCTGAGTTGTTGAAATGCCTGCTTTAAACATGCCCCATCAGCCTAAAGACTCCTAGGATTTAGAGGTTCTGGATAATGGTTTCTTAAGATTTATTCAATTTCCTTCCATTCATTCATAGAGCATTTATTTAATTTATTCTAAATACTAGGCACTGTGTGGGTGCTGGAGATTCAAAAATAAATAAGCCACAAAGCACGCGGGGGAGACAGACAAATAACTGCAGTGCAGCATGAGAAATGTGCAGGGCTTGCAGAGTCTTCTGGAAATACAGAGGAAACAAGGTCCCTCAACATGGCTGTCATGTCTAGCCTCCGGGGAGTGGGGGTGGGGGGTGGGGCGTTGCACATGTAGGTCAGAAGCTGTTATGCTTTAACAAACAGCCAGTGTCCAGTTAGGACATGCAGTTGGACAGCTGAAACAGAATTGATCAGTTCAAATTGCTGCATTTCAAAGCCAGCTCCTAACTTTATTAGAAGGTTGATACCTCAGACTTTGGGGATCCATGTTTCTGGCTCTGTCACTATTAAACTAAAGCTCACATGTCTTGGTTGGACAACCCTGCTTCAGACTACGGAAAAAATAAATTAAAAAACAGTTACCTCTTTAGAAATAAATTGCATCAGTAAAATAAGAATGTCCCAGGTAGTCCACCGCACTACCTAGATTCCCACTAATAATGTATTTTCAGATAAGAACTGTTGTCTTTCTGTCTCGTTTTCTGCTGCCAACTTTGAGGTTTGACCTAAGGAAATCAGCTTTCAGATAAGAATGACTTGCTGGCTGTTGCTTCCTCTGCATTGCGAACCACAGATTATGCAGTTCACAAATAAGATCCAGTCTTTCAACCCAGGGAGGGGAAGGAGGCTCTGTTTTCCCATGGGACTCCATTCTAGAGTCAGCCATTTACTTAATTTTCCAAAGAATACTGCAAGAGAATACTGAAAGTGTTTCCACAATACAATGGAGCGAATACTGCAAATG
Organism: Condylura cristata; assembly: GCF_000260355.1. Taxonomy (NCBI): domain Eukaryota; kingdom Metazoa; phylum Chordata; class Mammalia; order Eulipotyphla; family Talpidae; genus Condylura; species Condylura cristata. Next base: position 14,490,118 of record NW_004567128.1, read on the forward strand.
TTATCTAAATTATAATTAGAAAAGCTGAAAGAATTCATAACTAGCCCTGAAATTATTCTCTTAGGATGTTAATATTAGATTAAAAATGCTGATTAGCCTTTAAGTTTCCCCTCTCCCAAACCACCATCCCAACCAAACAGCAATTGATTTCTTTGAATAGGGACTGTAAAATCATCAGAGCCTGGGTAGTTTATAGAGAACAGAAATTTATTTCTCACAGTTCTGGGTGCTGAAAGTTCTAGATCAGGGTGCCAACGTGCTGGGTGAGCCCCTCTTCTACACTGCAGATCTCTAGCTGTGTCCTCTCATGGTGAAAGAAGGCCAGGGAATTCTTCTCTGGCCTCTCTTATAAGAGCATTCATCTCATTCATGAGAGTTTCAGTCTTGTGAACTAATTACCTCCCAGAGGCTTCATCACCTAATACCATCCAAGTGGGCATTAGAATTTCCATCACTGAATTTGAGAAAAATACCTCCATTAGGCCGTAGTAGTTAGCACTGAGTCAGTCTTCTGTGGCACACGCTACTCTAAAACATTTTATATTTGGGAAAGATTATACATTTGTGTTATCCTAGGTGGGTTAATTTCTTGTGGTTGCTGTTACAAGTTACCCCAAACTTGATGGCTTAAAACAACATACATTTATTTTCTTTCCATTCTGGAGGTCTGAAAGCTAAAATCACTGGACAAAATTGAAGGTGTCAGTAGACATAGTCTTCTTTGGACACTCTGAGGGAGAATCATTTTCCTCACCTTTTCCAGATTCTAGTGTTCCATTCCTTCGTGCCTTCTTCCTTCTCTTATTTTTATTCTTCTAAATATTTATTTATTTATGCATACGTAATTGGGATACTGACCAAAAAGTGCAGGGGAGGGAGGAGGATTCACCAGAGACAGAGTGGGGAGCAGAACAAGCGGATCTATTGTAATAAACTGCTGAGGGGAGCAGCAGGTGAGCCAGGAGAGGTCTGCTGCGCCATGTGGGTTAGCTCCTTGGCCGGGGATTGAACTCGCACTGCAGTGGCTGTTGATAGATTTATAGTGCTGAGACAACCCCATGTGCCACCAGGGAGGCCCCCCTTTTTCCATTGTTTAAGGCAGCAGATAGCATCTGCGTCTATATTGTAATCTTTCTCTGTGTCTCTCTTAAAAGATTTGGAATTCAACTTGAGGATCACCTGGATAATGTAGCATAATCTCCCCAATCTCATAATCCTTTATTTTATTACATCTGCAAAATTCCTTTTACCATATAAAGTGGCATTCACAAATTCCAGGAATTGGATGTGAATTGTGTGTGATGGAGGGGGCATGGTTTACCACACTAATCTGAAGTATTCATATCCTCATCTATCCAGTCCCTTTGGTCTACCAACATTGTTTCAGACATGTTTTTCCTCAATAGCTGCTAAATATAGCATAAAGTATTGCAGATGGAATTGTGCCTGTAACATACAGCCAGTTGAACTACAACAAATGGAATCCCCTTTAGCTTTTTATCAATGATGTATAAAATGGTCAACTGAAGAATGTTTCAGTGACTTCTCTAAAAGCATACAGAATATTCAAAATGTCTTCTGTTATGTTGTTGATTGTTGTTTATGGAACAAAGTGATGATGTTTTAAAATCTGTGCCCCTTAGATTTAGAACTTGTATTCGTCTATCATGACAAACTAATAAGTAACTAGAGTTATTTAACTTATCCTGATTTAAAAAAAAAAATTAACTTGGCTTCCAGGAAATGCAGGATAAGTTTACTATATAATTAAAGTAACTATTCATAGCTAGTATTTCTTGAATAATTATATGTTCTTCACCTATCCCAAATAACCATTTCTTCTACTCCTTACTATGATATCTTTGATAATTTATCTCCATTTTAACAAGCCTGTTAACATGGATCTTTTATTACAGTCTACCTCAAAGTCCTTTTGGAAAGCAACAGAAATGAATAAAGCAAACAAATAAACAAACTTGGAAGATATATCAACTTTATGAATTATTGCCCATCTGTATCTTTTTTGAGTGCCAAAGGCATAAACTCAACTATGAATATATTTTGCTACTATAAAAGCTTTTTAAATTTTGTGTTCTTGTGCATTCTGTAGCTTATTAGAATATATAGATAGATTATATTAGATGAGAAGTATATGGTAAATAATGCCACTATACCCTGTAGCTTTCTTGATTTCATTCAATACTTTCCAATTTTTATAATTTAGAATCGAGATCAATGGCGTTAACAAAATTTGAAATGACAGTGTGAATGACCTGGTTTTTGTTAATATTTTCTGCATTAAGGTGCCATAAACACAGGTTTGAAATCACAAGTATATTTTCTAAATAGTTGCCATAAGATAAAACTTCAGTTTGGAACTTTTATACCAGTCCCCTCACCCCTGTTCTGCTTATTAGAATTGAACATAATACCTGATATAAATGAAGATATTTGAGCTCCATAATAGGTGTATACCATAGGTCAAATACATTGGCTATTGTGGAGGTGTTGAAACCCTTTCCTAGCGGCAAAAAATAAGAAAAAAAAAGTTTAATATAAAGGTCAAAAACAATAGTCTGATTTCCCATTAATCTGTTCATCTTGTTTCTGGGGGTTACCTGGTAGCAGGTTTGGTTGATCATCTGTGATTAATAATCCCCTTGGCCCCTACTTCTGACTGATAATCTTTTCAGACCCCAGTCCAGATTCCTGGAAACTTTCATAGCCAGTTTAATTTAAGACTCATTAACTGTCCCTGTCCCTACCTCTGGTGTGGGTCCATGTGAGACCTTCCGTCCTAAATTTTTCTCCTCTCAGCTTCTGTCATCACCACACCACACCCACTACCAAGAATTCACAGTCCACTGGGCCCCTACCATCCGAGCCTGCCACCCTCCCTCTCCTCTCTTCTCCTCTGATATTCTCATATGTACAGATTTCTAGGGTTGGTTTCTGGTTCGGTTTTTCTTCCCCTTTGTTTTGCCTCTCTATAGTCCACCTGACTGACACCACTTGGTGTTTGTCTTTCAGATTCTGCCTTATTTTAAAATAACCCCCTCCAGTTCCATCCATGTTGTCCTCCATGGCAAAAGTGCATCTATTTTTTTAAATAACTGAGGAGCATGTAATTGTGTGTACATACCACATCTTTATTATCCATTCATTTGTCCTTGGGCACTTAGGTTGTTTCCATAACTAGACTAATGTAAATAGTGCTGTGATTAACATGCCAGTGTATATATTAGATCCCTTCTAATTAGGGATTTTGCATTCTTCAGGAGAACCTAGGAGTGGAATTCCTAGCTCATATGGCAGATCTATTTTTAATGCTTTCCGAATTTTCCATCCTGCTTTCCATAGGGGCGAGACCAGTCTATATCCAGTGTGTGAGAGCTCCTTTTTCTCCACACCTTCACCAACACTGGTTGTTTCTAGTCTCTTTTGATATGGGCCATTTCCAAAGTGTAGTTTTTCTAGTTTGTTTTGTTTGTGATCGTTGGTGCCTTCACCAGACAGCATTTAAACTAGAGTTGAGAATTAAATTCATGTGAGGTAAGGTAGCAATAATAGTTCCCTTTTGGGGGTAATGTATCACTCAGACCCAAATGTGGTCTTGTATTTCTTACTTATTAAAAATGCAACTATGGATCAAATTCTGTTGTATGGATAATTTTCTTCACACAGGTTATTGTCTCCTCTGAAGTTAAAGTGGCTTATTCTTAGTTTGCCCTCATTCCAAATTGTGTGTAGGCAATACCTACAATGTCCATGAAGAAAACTCACATTTAACATACACCTGCTGTGTACAATATATTATACTGGAGCGATATGATATAAAATCCTATTTCAATCAGAATCTGGTTTCACTAACACCTTTTCCATAAAGAGGAAAATGCTGTACTATTTATAAGATAATGGTGAGGCTTATTTTTTAAAATACCAGTGCATTTTACCACTTGATTGGTATGGCCTTCTAAATGCATAAAGAATGCAAAATCTTGTTTACAGTTCTAGCAATAGCTCTTTAAATGAGTACATAAATTCATCTGCAAATGATACTGTTTGAATTTGAATTTCATGGAGTTGACTCTGATCTTGCTGCCACTGACTTATTGCTCTTAAGGTAGCAGATGATTTGTAAAATACCATCCATGTCTAGTATCCTGTGGTTTTAAAGACATGTGTTTGGTAGTTACTTGCTATGTTTCACACATAAGATCTGATTCTTTGGTGAAATCAGTCTTAATGGACTTTGATGTGCTATTTCAAGGTTTTGGAAATACAGAAACTCTTCTGCTCTGCTGCTTCTTGATTGTAAAGTTAGGAGAAAAGAAAGATCCTCACATTATCCTAAGCCCTTCAATATTTTTAATTCTCCAAGAAGGTGAGATTTTACTTGTTTTAGTGCCAGGAAATAAGTTTGTGATAAAACAAACACCTGATTTACTAGAAATATTGGCATGCTACATGCTAGCGGGAATTCCATCTGAGAGCATCTGAGCTGCTTCCTTGAACTAAGTGAACTATGCTGGTTAATGTCTGAGAAACTTTTAAGAAATATAAAGCACAAGAACTTTTCAGTGTTTCAAAGCAGAAATGATGTTTTACACTTTTTGAAGCCCTGGTGGTTACCAGGAGCTTGCCTCGTACTAGATCAGTAAGAATATTCATGCATTAATGTATAGGTCATTAACTTTCAAACCAGATTCTTTATAATAACAGAAGATTTTATTCAGTTGTTTCCCAGCTCCATGGATGTGAAGCTCATAGGCTTCTTACTTTTGCTTTGTATTCCTTTAAAGCTGTGACACAAATTAAAGCAGCTTTTAAGGGAAAAGTGACTATTATTATAGTTTTTCTTAATGCTTAATATGTATAGCTATAGGTTGAGGCCCATCAGGGCACAGAAACCTGCTTGTGGTATCCACATTTTATAGTGATATCAATCGTTTTCCCTGTACAGTTGCTCCCTACAGGGTTTTCCTTATGTAAGAAATATAAGTAAATCAATATGGAAAAGTACAAAGGGAATTGAAATCTTGTTTATGACTAGGAAAGCTTCATCTAGCTCTTATTTATGATAATAACATGTGTGATATTTCTATTTATAATATGTATATATCATAATACAACAATGTGTTAGAATATGTAATGTTATAATCATATAATGTATAATAATATATTTCATGTTATAATAATTATTATATTCATGTCACATGTAATGTAACATTAAGAAAGAATTATAGTCTACATTGACAGATTTAGGGATATTCATGAAACATCAATCATATTAATTGATATTGATGTCACTAGCAATGATGATAAAAGATTTGGAAACATGTCCTAAGATCCGTAAGACAGGGATCTGCAAATTGATTTTTTTTTTTAAGATTTATTTATGTATACAGAACTGGCCAGAGGTGCAGGGGTGGTGAGAGGATTCACCAGAGACAGAGTGGAGAGCAGAACAGGCCGAATGATGAAGTACACTGCTGAGGGGAGCAGTGGGAAGGTCAGGAGAGGTCTGCCACGCCACATGGGTCACCTCCAGGTCCGGGGATCAAACTCATGCTGAAGTGGCTTTAGCTTCACAGTGCTGTGCTTTAATGCACTGCACCACCAGGCAGGGCCTGAAAACCGTTTTTAAGGGAACCAGAGAGCTAATATTAAACTCTGTCTTCATAGCATAAAAGCAGTGACAGACAACATAAATAAGAGTTAGGTATGGGTCTAGTCTAATAAAATTTTATTTATAAATACAGTCACAGGCCATACATAGTTTGCCAACCTCTTCCTCCAAAATCATTGACTAGTACAATTTTAATAATTACTACATTTTAGCAAAAACAAAAAATCAGTCTTATTTCTTCATGGAACTTATGAGAACAATAATTTCCAAAAGAAACAAATTAATCTGAAAAAATAACCCAAATAGATTTCATGTTGATTATTAAATGAGAAAGTGGCTTTTTCTGTATATTTGATGTAAGTATGTTGCTCTAAATTTCCATGACCTTCCACCAGAAGAGTTGTCAGTAAACACATTTAAACTGATTTTTAAAGATTATTTTTCCCTGGAAGGTACTTGTATCTGGGCCCAATATCTCCTTATTGTTGAACTTTAAATTGCATGTCTATAAAATAATGGATTGGGCTTGATTTCTCTTATGTGTCTCCAGACAATACATTTCTACTTTTCTGTGAATGTCACATCATTTGCCAGTAAGAACAATGTCTGTGCTTAGAGCGCTCTTTTACCTTTTTCCCCAACAGATCTTACTGTCTTTGAAAGTCACTTCTGATTTCTATATGAAAAATATATCTTAAAATCAATACCAGTGAAAGTTAATCAGTGATAAAGTGATAACAAGTTGCCTTGTTTATCATTGGAAGGTTAATATAGTTATCGCTGTGATTACCCTTGCATCTGATTTGAAAGGGCCGGGGAAAAGCTTTTTCTCTCCCTCCCATTACTAACTTGTGATGCGTGCCCACATAAACTCCTTGTATGATGGCAGCTTGCCTTTATTGTCGTATTCTAAAGAGATTAATCAGTATTATCCCTCGAGTGCCCAGATCATCACCAACCGTACTTCCATCTTAAATTTTATCCTACATTCTAGATAGTCAGAAAGGGAATGATCAAAAAAAAAAAATCTCTTACATTCCATCTCATTGTTTTATTGTATATACAAAAAAAATAGTTTTACAATATAGAGTATAAGAAATTGGGTCATATTGCTGCTCCCCTAATGTTCGATTTCTGTTACCATTGCTGCCATTGAAGTGCAAAAATCACTCACACTGAGACACAGTTATTCCCCCCACAACTAACTCTTCTATGCCTGTTCCATTTAATAGCTCACAGTAAAAGCTGATGGAAAGGAGGCTGATGTAAGGGGCGACCATGAGGGTTCTTCTCCATAATCTCCTTTATAGGGCTCTGCCTTCCCAGCATGGCCTCACTCTTTGGGAATTAGTTTTCCCTTCTTGCCTCACACTTTTGAATGGTGCCAGTGGAAACAATTGTAGTTTTACAGGGTGACCCCATTTCATCTGTAGAGATGAAGCCAAAGGTTGACTGCTGACCCAGGCTGAGGTAATCCGAGTTATTTCTCATAATTTTAGAGTTGCAACTGGGAAATGATCACCCAGTGAAAGGTTGCATTCTTAAATGAAGATGATGTAAACTCACAAACAGTTGACAGCAGCTACTTTCTGTTATGTGGTTTTAGGAGTAGAGAAGCCATTACACAGAGAGAGAGAAAGCAAGAAATCATTTATATGAAGAGAGGCTGAGTTGATACAAGAAGTGCAAGTTCTGGTTTCTCTAACTTTGAGGTCAGGTTTCCAGTTCTGAAGCACTGTTCTTGGAAGGTTTGAGACAGTCCTGCATGCACTTAATAGACTTCCTTTTAATGAAATTGGATCAAATGTGTCCCCATAAGTTAAAACAAACAAAAAACCAAATTTGAAGTCTATTTCATACTATATATACTCTATAAAATAGAGAATATAAACACAGTGCCTATGGTATGTTTTATGGTACTAAATTATTAAACAGAATTAATGACCCAAGAGATACTCCTTAGAGAGAGATCACAAAAGGTTTGTGTGTATGTGGTGTGTGTGTTCACATATATATATTTTTTTTTTAATAATTTTTGAGTGCTTCCTATGAGCCAGGCAATGGTGTTAGGTAGGAAGCGAACACGCGCATGTATATTCTGTTAGTGAATACATTAAGACGATTATCACAACAACGAGTCAATAATTAAAGAATTTGGAATGTGCTATGAGGAAGAAGCAAAGGGCAGGGAGCCAGGTAGTGGAAGCAACATATGTGACGGCCCTTGGCTAATTCAAACAAAGAATCCCAGCATTGCTAATCAGGATATTTTTCTTTTATGAAGTCATTTATTACTTAGGTCCTGAAAGCATCATTTCTGACATTCCATGACCGTATTTACATGTAATAAGAACATTTTTGTTTCAAATTTAATTTCTCAGATAGTTTCAAGCAGTGTTTCCTTAAAATCATTATTCAATAAAGGCACATTGTAGACATGATATTGGCACCATCCGTTTATTCAGCCAACATTCTCTTAGTAGTCTGGGAGGGGAAGGAGGGGAAATATCCATGGATTCACCACAGAGTAGTGAATGAATTAGGAATTCCCAGCAGTGTACACATGGTAGAGACCAACACATTATCCCAGGGTATTCTCAACTCTATCTCACTCAAGCAGGGTCCGACAGAAGCCTGTGAGTCCAGAGCTGAGTGTTCATCTCCTTCCAGAATTAATGGAAAAGACAACCTTCAGTAAGATGCACTATGGAAAGCAGTGTGAAGTGCTCTCTTGAGCTAGCACCCGTCTGTTTTTAAATTGGCAACCAATGTAACATTTCAGTGATATTCTAACAAATGGTGTCAAGGATATAAGAGAGAACAAAATACACTTTGGTATTTCTCCATGTTTCCAAGTGATGCATGAGCTATTTAACTGTGTAGATGAAGAACTGTACATTTAGTTGCCATGACACTGCTTATCTGTTGCCTTTACTGGGGATCAAAATAGTACTCTTAACAACTTTAACTCATTCCTTGAGGCAACATTGATAAAGCTGCCTTTCATAGCTTTGAACCAGAATGCTTCTGCTGGCAAAGCATTTTGTTGCTTTTGTTATTAAAGACAAGATACTAGTTCACAAACCCAGTTCTAACTGCTGTTCTCAATGGATAGCTTTGAGCCAAGATGGAATATAACCATAATAACTCACACATAATAGCTGGACAACAAATCAAATGGCCATCACGGTTGTGTTTTCCTAACATGTGCTCTCTTGAGTTACACCTGAGCACAGGTGGACATGTAGCACTACTGCCCTGCCTGGTTCTCTGGATGAGAAAATAGCAAGGATTACATGCCGGGCCTGCCCCAATAAGAAGTCTTCTCGTGTTCCATGCAGGAGAAGGGTCTGAGTAGAGTCCAGTGAGTACTAAGTGTGTGAGTTTAAAAATTTACCAGAGCTGCCCTCCCTGGTGGCGCAGCGGGTTAAAGCACAGCACTGAGAATCTGAAGCCACTTCCTCATGAGTTCGATTCCCGCCTGCCCCGGAGGAGACCACATGGCGAGCCAGACCTCTCCTGGCCCGCCCACTGCTTCCCTCAGCAGTGTACTTCGTAGATCTGCCTGTTCTGCTCCCCACTCTGTCTCTGGTGAAGCCTCACACTGCCCCTGAGCCTCTGGCCTGTACCCCAGTTCTGTATGCACAAATAAATAAATAAATCTTTAAAAAAAAAAAATTTACCAGAGCCTCCCTGGTGGTCTAGTTGCTACCACTGCAGTGGCCCACCTCGATGGCCTGAGTTCGATCCCCAGCCAGGGAGCTGACTCCCATGGTGCAGCAGACCTCACCTGACCTGCCCACTGCTCCCCACTCTGTTTCTAGTGAGTCCTCTGACCCCCCTGCATCTCTGTCCTATACCCTAGTTCTTCTACACAAAATAAATAAGGTAATAATTTTAAAAACTCTTAAAAATAAAAGGTAAATCAAAATTTACCAGTCACTGCAACTTAAGGGCAGAAAGAAAGTAGTAGAGATTATAAAACAAATGTTCCCATCCTGGCACAACTTTTAAGACCTCCTCCGTGCTCCATAGCACTGAGTCCGTACTAACATTATAGCTCCTCTTCATTGCTCCTTAGCTTTTTCCTTCTATGAACTTGGGTTACCTGATGGTTGAAGTAGAATTTGTCATCATCATTATTATTAAATCAAGTCTCGAAGAAAGAAGAGCTTGCTCTTTTTTTCTCCTAAGTGTCTGCTTGAAAAAGCGATGCTCATTATGTTTTAACTTTCTGTAAGAGATACAAAGAGAAGGAAATAACTCTGAGAATGTCCAGGATCAATTTTCTAAGGAAAGAAATGTTCTGGGTTGAACTTAGACTATTAATAATTCTAATTTCCCCTTAATCACAGAAGCCCCGGAGAAAGCAGTCAAGGCCTGAGAAAACTCTTTTTTATTTTTTTATTAGATAAGTGGCAGAAGCTACACTTTGGGAAGTTTAGGAACAAAGACAAGTTATTTCCTGGAGCTATCATAGATTTCGGGGGAGGGGGGGGAGTGAACTAGCCTATGTCCCTCAAACTGTCTGAAAACAGATAGTTGTCTGATAGAAGTAAGACAAAGTCTTAACAATAATTTTGCCTTTGCAATAAAATTACTAAAAAAGAAGTTAACTTGGCAATGGGAGCCGAAAAATTCTGCACTATTAACACTGAAGAAGGGTACTAAGTGACAAGAAGGTGAGAAGTGTGCATCTTTTATCTTTTCCTCATATATTTTTCTTAGCTGAATCCCACTAAAGTTTTCGCAGGTGACACCAAAATTTTGTGAAATATGAAAGTCATAATATAAAATAGCTTACAAATTTTTATTTGGTATGATTTACAGTTCAATTTTCACTGAGATAGAGACAACTTTCAATATTATTGCCGATAGTACTAAAAATAAAAGAAAAATGTGCTGTATTTAAAAAACTAAATTCAAAATTACAGCACACACATGTGTTATCCTAGTTTAGAAAATAAAGAAGTAGTATGTGCTATCCTTTAAAGGTTGGCCTTTAAAAAAATATTTATGCATGCAAGAACTGGGGTTCAGGTCAGAGGTGCAGGGGGTGAGAGTATTCACCAGGGACAGAGTGGGGAGCAGAACAGGCAGATTTACTGAAATACACTGCTGAGGGGAACAGTAGGCAAGTCAAGAGAGGTCACCTCCTTGGCAGGGGATTTAACTCCTACTGCAGTGGCTGTGGACAGCCTCATAGTAATGTAATATAACCCATTGCACCACAAGGGAAGGCCCCAAGGTTGTACTTTTAAAGAAATGCATTTAATTCCTAGTCTTATATGATAACCTCTATATCATTCTCTCCAATTCTTTGTGATCAAATGTTCTCTGTTTTAGTTTCTCTAACCACAACTCATTTTTATTCCTTTTCTAAAAAATGATCAAATTCTGTCTTTGATAGACAGTGGATTTCTTCCACCACAGGAACCATCAAAAATCATATCTTCATTTTCCTTTCCCAGTGTGATATTCAGCTGGAAATCATTCAACCCTGTTTGTTTTCATCAATAACTCAATATAGTGGGGGTGGAGGGATTTTCTGCCTTCTTTCTAAAATAGTACTTAATAAGCTTAAATGAGCATGTAGTATGACTCAATTAATCCTACTCAGTTGGAGAGAAGGTGATTGGGATTGGATTTATTGGGAAATAGTTTGCTGTTGTGGTTGTCTTGTTGTTAAATGATTCACCTGCGTGTTTTTACTTGGTTGAGATCTAAAGTTAAGAGCTTTGAAATGTCTTTCTAATAGAAAGCCTTCCTGCAGAGTAGGTAAGATTATACTTAAAAGTAAAGAGGGACTTGAACAAGTTTATCGCCTTTAGTAAGTTGAACATTCTCTGAAATATTGTATACATTCTCCAAAGGCATATTAATTGTATTAATAGGAAAAAGCAAATCATAAATAACCTTCTTATTCTCATGATTCAAATAAAATATTAATGTTCTGACTTCAACTTGTGAAGAAAGTCCAAATAGAATAAAATCATATGAGAAACTAATATACACTTAGGCTATCTTATTTAGAAATTGCAAGACTCCTACATATACCTGTCTAACTACCGATTTTACTCAGAATGAAATATAGAAAGTAGTTTCTCCAGATTTTATTTAAATGGGTACCACGTTTAAATATTTAACTTTTCTGTGTCCTTTGTTTATCAATTTGCATTTTGATATTTAAAAATGTTAATGTGTCATTGCAGTTACACATTTTTGGTTTAAACAGTTGAACCATAGATGGCCAGTAGCACAAGTGAGTTACTATTGTGAGAATTTGTATAGTGACAAGAATAGGACAAGTAAATTGGAAGCATTCAATTGCGACCTTTAACTAAACAAGCACTTCTTGTAATTGTTTTCGTGCTAATGTATATGACTATTCCATTTTTTTCCACCATGATTTTATACCTATTTGAAAAGTCAGACCATAGGTCACAGATACTTAGTTAAGATAGTTCAGTGGGATTATGGCTTATTAGATATCACACACACACACACACACACACACACACACACTCCCAAAACCCTATTCAAATAATATGTTGTCAAAACTATAGTATACAGAAGAAGTAAAATTCAGTGTCACAGTCAGATAGTACCGTCTTTGATCTTTCCAAGAAATTGTAATCATTGTCAACTGAACTTTTAAGTGTTAAGTAATGTGACAGAAAAATCAGGCTCTATCTCACCTCACTTTGAATAATTATATATTAATGTGAATTTTAAGTTCCTCCCATTTAACTTCAAAATGGCGCCTCAAGCTTATGAAATCCCTCAGAAGCTTAAGGATAAGGCAGATATTTTTAGTAGAAATTTTAAACAAAGTATTTAATCTATTTCATTGAATATACTGCCCCTGAATGTATGTGCTTTTTGGTTTGTGGACATTGGGGGGAAAAACATGGATTTAATAGCCAAAATGTTTCATATTCAAGAATCATAAGAACACTATAGTTCTGGTGATAATGGGATCCCATGGATCTGAAATACCATTCCTCATGTTATGTTGATGATACATTGTGTGTTAGCTTCATCATATTTGTACACAAGGAGGTGCCTCCCGGTGACTTTAACAAATTTAAGCTTTTCATGGGAAGAGTTTCCATATGAAAAGAGTGTTATTTTTAGCTGTTTCCAAACAAGAGTGATCAAATGTACAAGACATTGACTATTCATAGCTGCTAATCCCTACATTTGACTGTTACATGATACCAATTATTAATAGTGGTGTTAGCAAGATTACTCAACCATCCTGAATAACTCCAAGCACTAGTAATAGGATTGCATATTAGTACAATCATTTTGTAAAACTTATATCAGTATCTACTAAAGCTGAACATCTACACCTATCCTTCCCCTTCTAGCTTTATATTCAACAAAACATATAAAATAGAAACAAAAGTGACCATAGAAGCACTACACTGCCAATATTCACCCCCTCTTGAAAATTAACTGACGTTCTGTCTACCAATAGAAGAAGGAGTAAATAAATTGTCATATGGTCTCTTCATGGCATAATTTACACTAGTAAAAGAAAATTAATGATATTTCACTGTGAGTGCGAATCTGATAATTATAATATTAGATGACAGAAGCCATGCCAGGAAAGTACATATGTATAATTTCACTTATATAAATTTTAAAAGAAGTAAATTTAATCAGTTCTTGTTAGAAATTAGTATAGTGCTTAACTTTGCTGAAGGAGAAGAAATGGCAAAGGACCATGATGAAGACTTCCGGGATATTGGTGTATTTTTTGACCTGGTTGCTAGTTACCTAAATATGTTCAATTCATGATTCTTCATCATAATGTACACTTACAGAATAGGATAGTGAGCTCACTATCCTAACTCATACATGTATGGTGAATTTATTTACAACAAAGTAGTCAAGAATATGCAATGCCCAAGTTGTCTCTTCACTAAATGGTGCTGGAGGAAACTGGACAACCACATGCAAAGGTATGAAAATGAACAGAGTGCACAAATTAACTCAAAATGGGTTAAAGGCTTTAATGTAAGACCTGAAACCATAAAACTCCAAGAAGTGAACTTAGACAGTACGTTCTTTGACATCAGGCTTGACAATGATCTTGTTTTTATTGGACACCAAAAGCAAAAGCAACAAAACAAAATTAAAATTAACCAGTTGACAGTATGTCAAACTAAAAAACTTCTTTAAAGCAAAGCAACCCAAAAATAAAATGAAGAGAAAGCCTACCCAATGGAAGAAAATGTTGCAAATCACCTATCTGATAGGTTAATACCCAGAATGTATATAGAACTCAAAAAACAATAGCAAATACATATGACTTAAAAATGGACTAAATATCTGAATAGATATTTTACCAAAGAAGACATGCAGCTAATTAGCATGTAAATAAAAAGGTCCTCGGCATCACTAATCATCAGGGAAATGTAATTTCAGGCCAAAATAAGATACACTTCATACTTGTTGGAATGACTTATCAAAAAGGCTTAACACCTGTTGGTGAGGATATGCCAAAAGAAGGAACTCTCGTGGACTGTTGGTGGGAATGTGTGCTGGTACAGGCATTGTGGAAAAGAGTATGGAGATGGCTCAAAAAATGAAAAGTAGAGCTACCCTATGATACAGCAATTCTACTTTTAGGTATTTCTCTAAAGAAAACACTAAAGATTTTAGTACACTTGTGTTCATTGCAGCATTGTTTACAGTAACCAAGATAGAGAAACATATAGTTTTATAAACCAGTAATAGCTTGCAATAAATTAATTAACAGAAACAGCCTAGGTATCTATGGGTGGATAAAAAAATACAAGAACACCATATCTTCTTTATCCAACACACACAGTATATACATATATGTGTGCATAGATATCCTATACACACAGTATATACATATAGGCGTGTATAGATACACGAATGGTGGAATATTATTGAGCCATAAAAAGAAGGAAGTCCTGCCATATGCACCAATATGGATGAACCTTGAGTGCATTATGCTGCATGAAATAAATCAGACAGAAAAAGACTATATGATGTCATTTATACATAGAATATTAAATGAAAAATGAGCTTATATACAGAAAGCAGACAACACATTGGCATCTACTACAGTATTCCCCAAATCCACAGAAGTCATGGAAATATAAGAGTAAAAATATTACACAAACAAGGAAACAGGAGGTGAGTGGCAAACACAAGAGGCATTTTCAAGACTGGAAAACAGAAAGTGAATATTGGTTATTTAGCAGAATACAGGACGTTAAAAATGAATCCCAAAGGAGCAACTCCTAACAGGCTTAGGATTTGGAGATACAGGTATTTCTGAATGCAAGAGTAAGTCATGGGCTGACAGTAATAACTTTGGTTGAAAGTCGATATAAGGAAATCAAAGCCTCAGCTAGCCTCACCCACGCTTGTCCTCCAGGTCACTAATCATCACATACAAAGGCAGAAAGAAAATTGAAAATAAATATTAACAGAGAGAAGAATCAAAGTAGCTCTGGACTTGCAGAGATGAAGAGTCGCTGGGGAGGGGTCGAGGCACAGTAGTGAAGTAAGGAGAATAAGAAACAGTCTTTATTTTGAACGATAAGGACTCCCTTTTATCACCCCTCTATGCTCATCTCCCATAACACTGGCATTTGGACTGCTTCCCTACTCAAGAGGTTGGAGGAGTCTTCTCTGGGAAAACTACAGGCTAAGAGAAAAGAAAATAAAAACTTCCTTTGGTAGGGCTGTCTGTGAATGAAAGAATTAGTACTTTGCTGGCCACTTACATACAATGCTAATATTTAGTCACCTGACCATGCACACACAGCTTTCACTCAGCTTTCTAATATCTAACACATACACAACGGTGGTCAGCCAAGAGTTACAAGATTTGAGGAAAGCTCACATTGTGAAAGCAAATTTTAAAAAAGAAGCAGGATACAGATAAAAAGAGCTACAATGAAACAAAGACTGTTGGGGGGGGGAATGAGAACTTCAAAAAGTTGTAATGAATATTCTCAAACACATTTAAGAAGCATTTTATAGCATCCAGGATGCTATAAAAATGGACATTCAGAGAATTCATGAGAACTCTTGAGAGATTAAATTATTATAGCACAATCTCCTAGAACATAGAACAAATTATCACAGAGATGAAAGATTTTTTTTTTCAAAAGAGGATTAATACAGGAAGTCTAATTGGAATTTTAAAGAGCTGGAAAAACTGGAAAAAAATGGAGAAGAGGAAATTATCAAATAAGTAATGCAAGAAAGTTTTCCTTAATTGGTGAACTTGATTCTCTATATTTAAAGGCTTCAACTGGTGACCAGCAAAGGGAATTCAAAATGACTCATATCAAGGTATAGCAGCCAGAATTTTTAGGACCTCAAGGGCAAAGATTCTAAATGTTTTCCATAAGGGAGTGGAGATAGGTCTTATATAATGTAACAAGAATCAGAAGTTGTACTTCTTGCAAGCAACATTTGAAGAAAAACTTTAAGTAATGTCTTTCAAATTTTAAAGAAAAATTACTAATCGTTTCCTACATACAATTCTACATACAGCCAAAAGTCAGGAGAAAGACAGTACTGGATGATTTCACTCTTGTATAGAACATGAATAAACAAATGAAGAAACAGGACACAACCCTCAGATTCTGATAGCAAAATGGTGATTACCAGAGGAGGAAGTGCCTGGGGTGAGAGGAATAGATTGATAAAGGGCTCAGTAGGATAGTGGTAGACTACGACTAGACCTGTATTGGCAGTAGTGGTGTAGTACATGCATTTATTGAGTTGGGAAACTGTACTCCTGAAATGTACATAGTATTGTAAATTAACGGTACCTCAAAAAAATTCTTAAAAAAATTAGATGATATATTGGTAAATGAAACACCACTAGCAAAACAAACTACTCCAGTTCTAAACACTTGCTGAGTATTTCTGCCCTTTCTGTTTCTTTAATTTACACACCCATTACCCATGATCATGGTCAATACACTAGTCTTTAGAAGTTCTAACACAAAACGTAGGAGAGTATATGTCCTTTGTTAAGGAAAGGTTTCTTAGCATAGATACAAAATATAGCCATAAAAATAGAAGCTCAAAGCTGACCACATTATAATTTTAAATTATTGTAAAAGGAAATATATAATAACCAAATATATAAGGTAAAAGATAGAGTGGAAAATTGTATTTCCAATGGCTATTATGGTTTTAAAAAATGGTGTATGAAATCTATAGGCTTTCAGACTAATAAGAAAGATATGAAGTGCTATGAAAATAAATTAATGTAAAAGTAGTCAAAGTTATAGCATGTCATTCACAGGTAATTATGTCTAAATGTGATAGGCAAACTGCCCTCAGCTTTAGCAGCTGGAAAACAACAAGAAGTTTCCATTTTAACTGTCATATTAGTAAAACTAAATAATTAGGAATCCTGTTTATCAACTGTTATGGAAGATCTGACAAAAATTGCACCCATAAATGGAAGGGAAGTATGAACTGATAAAGCCCATTTGGGGAATCATTTATATAGCATTAACCCATGAAATTAAAAATAGTATGCATCTTATTACTAGGTTGAATATATAATTTATTGTTCTATCCAAGGCACATAGAACAACCTTTTGTCTAATTGTGCTATGTGTGTGAAAAGCTACTGCAAAAGTTAGGACTAATCTGTCAAAAGAGAACTCAGTGCCTACAATGTATAGTAGAAAATATTAAATAGCAAGGGAAAGAAATGAAGTTGATTTCTCTAAGGATCAATATCAATAGATATCTAAGACATAAACTTCAGATGTGGATAGAAAATGCCAGGATGTGATACCTATATGTTGCATATACTTTGTGTATTTTATATAATGTAATTAATGTAATTGCATATGTGCAATTCAAAAAAATGCAATGGAAGACCACATCTGCACGTTATCACAGAAGTTCCTCTGGTAATTTAAAAAGGCAATCTAATCATGATGAAAGGTTTATTTTCAAGTTTTACTAGTGATGTCTTATTTCTTAAAAATCTGAGGTGCTATTACAGATGATAAAGTGATATGTATGGATCAGTGAATTAGGTATACTTTTTAAAATCATTTTTTGTGTAGCTAGTGACTTTTTTTTTATTTAGATTTATTTATTCATATAGAAATGGGGTACAGGCTAGAGATGCGGAGGGTGAGAGGATTCACCAGAGACAGAGCGGGGAGCAGAATAGGCAGATCGACAAAGCACACTGCTGAGGGGAGCAGCAGGCGGGTCAGGAGAGGTCTGCCTCGCCATGTGGATCTCCTCCGGGGCAGGCGGGGATCGAACTCATGCGGAAGTGGCTTAAGCTTCTTAGTGCTGTGCTTTAACCTGCTGCGTCACCAGGGAGGTCTGCTAGTGATTTTAAAACAATGATGCCTCTTCCACAAAGCCTTCCTTGATCTCTAAGCAAACATCTCCATTCCTCTAACACTCTGGCATTCTTAGAGGAGTCATGCTACTTTGCTTGGACTTATGTCTCCCACTAAATTAAACAATTCTTAATTAAAAGATTGATGTTTTGGCCCTTTTGGAGCTGTCCGTGGTACCTGGTGAGGTATGTAATTCACAGTAAACACCACTAAGACTATGAAACGAAATAGAGAAGAAATAGGGTGGCTTCCCTAAGAGTGCTTGCCTCTTTTTGACAGCTACATTTAATGTTTAGCATATTCATACTTTTCACGGTGGGCTTATTTTGTGTCAATTTATAGTGTCATACTTTCAGAATAAATCTTAAATAAAATCAAATACAGTTGACCCTTGAATACTTAGGGGCTTCATCTCCTGAGGAGTGTAAATCCACACATAACTTCAAACTCCCCCGAAAATTCACTCCAGTCATCCTCAGGAATCTACAGGATACTTTTTCAGCAGTCTGCAGATACCAAAATTCATGATGTTCAAGCGCCTTAGATTCAGCCCTCCAGATGCAGATTCTACATCTATGGATTCCATCAGTTGACATGTATAGTTGCTGGAATTTGTCAATGAGGAACGCATGCATAGAAAAATAAATCTGTTTATAGGTATATTTGTTCCATTCAAACCCATGTTGTTCAAGGATCAACTATACAATATTTTATGTTTACGTGTTCCTTAGTATGTTGAAGATGCTCTAGGATAACTAGGAAAGAAAGCCTAGATTATCATGGTGATCAAAAGGACCAGCTTTAATTTCTCCTCCTGGAAACATTTATTTTGCATAGTGTTGAATCCTAGACAACTGAATAAAATGTGGCATTTTTCTTGGTTACTCCTTTGTATCACTTTAGCTCAATTTACTACTTCAGTGATGTGAACTTTTGTCTGTTAACAGCAATTAGCAATTTTGACTGTTTACTGGGTCCATAGCAAAATACCAGTTACCTGCTATTCATATAGAGTCTAGTTGTTAAGCAAAACTTGAATAGAATATGGCATTTGTTTTACATTTCTTTCTAATTTCAAGTTTCATGGCTTCAGTTTTCTCACTCTCATAAATAAAATATAGGCTTGCATTTTTTTCAAGTTATCAGTTTGTTCAGTTGAACAATGCCCAAATCACAAGTGAATACTTTTGAAAATACATATGGTAGATATATAAGTACATATGTGAATGAAATTGGCTCCAATGTGAGTTGATTAAATGTGCTAACCAAGTTATCCTTTATCAAAAAACTGTTAATGAGAACATCAAGTGTGCTTCTCATATGTACCTAAAGTGCTAAATTTAGGTTGTAATGCTGGCTTTTAAAATTACTTATTTGCCTGCTACTTATACTAATACTGCAAGGATGTTTTTATTCTTGAAAGTGGAATGTGTTTTTTTAAAACACATTTCCTGATGTTTTAGACTCATCTTTTGTTTCCAGTTTCAGACGTAGGACCAGACATGCCCAACTGTCATATGTCCCCTGATCATTATCTGGCTGTCTTTTGAGACAATATTTTTCATGGAACGTGTTTTTTTTTTTTTTTTCCTGGATGATTTCAAGGATTGCTAGACTCTGTGCATGGTGTGATGTGTCTTACAATTAGATGTGACTAGATTATCCTGGCACTTAAGAAGTGTTGTTCTCAGGTACCCTTTCACACATACACACAAAAGATGTGCTGATAATAGCACCAACTTTTCAGAGTGATCTTTTCATCATAATTAGCGTTAAAAAAATTCCTGAGTTGAAATACACAATCCTCACATGGCTTTGATGCTTCTGTAGTTAAGAAGGGCAGGAACAGCCTTGGGGAACACTTGCTGACTTGGCAGCATGAAGCAAGTCACTTGTCCCTCCTGATGAGCAGAAAAGCAAGCTGATTTCATTCATCTTACCCCCACCATACTACATCTGCTGGCTGGCCAGTTACTTGCTGATGTTGTCAATGCTGACCCTTAAAGATAATTCATCTGGTTAAAATTTAAATACCTCATACCCAGCATATGAGCTACCTATCTTAGGTGGGCAGGGATTTAAGTCAGGAGCTGTATTATAGGTGCCTGGCATTTTTCAGACTCTTACGTGCATACTTTTTAGCACTCAGATACCCACAGGTTTTGGAAGCCCTGTGACCCTAGCATCTTTTTGGCCCTCACTGGATCTCTAGCCAGCTGTGTTCAGTGAAAAAAAAAATGAAGCTGAAGAGCCATCATTGTGGCTACAGCTGGCTCTTTGGAAGTTAGTGTTATGGTAGCAGATAACTCAGACATTATTTTTACCCATGTGGAAGACTGCCTTGCTGTGTATTTCTAAGGCTGTCAAAGAGATTGATTCTTGAAATATTTTGAAAAAATGTTAAGTACTAGCTACTTTGGGTATTTACCCAGGGGCATCACAGCTGCCTGGCATTGCTATGTGGCAGCTGAGCGGTAATCGCTGCTATTTCTCTGATTTGTTTGTGTCTTTGTCAGCATCTGAGGGGAGAGAGGTTCAAGCCCAGAGCAGGGCCTCACTCCCCAATGATCTCATCCAGCCCATGTTTTAAATACTCTGGGTTGCTAATGGTTCCCAAATTTATATATCTGGCCCTGATGTCATCCCTGCATCCCATATTCATGTATCTGACCGCCTACTAAAGAGCTCAGATTTGATATCTAAGCAGAATCTCAAACAGCATGAGCCAAACTGAGCTCCTGATGTGCTCACCAATATGCAGCCCCCAGCTGCATCTCCTACTGTCTTCCCATAAAGTAAATGCCAACTCCTGTCCTGCAATTGCTCCAGCCAGCCACAGCCTTGTCACCATCCTTACCACCCCCTTATCTTACGGCCCGCATCCCAAGGATTCACCTTGAGAGTAGATTCAGTACTTGAACACATCTCTGCAACTTTAATCAAGCCAACCATACATCTCATATCCACTGGCATTGCCTCCTAACATGTCAGCCTGCTGCCCCATCCCAACAGTGTATTTTCCCAGAGCAGCAAAAGTGAATTCTAAGCTACAAATTATATCATGTAATTCTCCCCTCTAAAATCACCAGTGACTTTAAATTCCAATGTCCAAACCAAACTTTTTTTTTAAAGATTTATTTATTTATTCATACAGAACTGGGGTATAGGTCAGAGATGCTGAGGATGAGAGGCTTCACCAGAGACAGAGTGGGGAGCAGAACAGGCAGACCCATGAAGTAAACTGCTGAGGGGAGCAGCGGGCGGGTCAGGAGAGGTCTGCCACGCCATGTGGTCACCTCTGGGGCAGGCAGGGATTGAACTCATGCGAAAGTGGCTTAAGCTTTAAGTGCTGTGCTTTAACCCACTGTGCCACCAGGGAGGGCCCAAACCAAACTTTTAAAGCTCTGTGTGAGCCGGTATTCTGACATTTCTCTAACTTCCTATCCTTCTGCTCCTTCTTAGCACATCTTCTACTCATTCATGGCCAAACACAGTGGCCTCCTCACTTGTCTCTAATATTCCATCCATGGTCCCACCTAAGTGCGTTTGTACTTGCTTCCCTCTCTACAGTGTTCTCTTAGGTATTTGCATGGCCTCTAATCACTTCTTCAGGTTTCCATTCAGATGCCCCCTTACCACAAAAGATCTTCCCTCACCTGCCTTTACAAAGTATCATCTTACTTTGCTCTCCTTTCTTAATACACTTATGCGTTTCCCCCTACATGCAGGCTGTTTTGTTCACTGCCAATTCTCCAGCACACAGATATTGCATGGTGCAAAGAGGTCCTTAGTGAGCATTTGCAGGAAGCACCCCGAGCTGATTCTTGTTTCTTCCGCTATCTCCACCAACTGTATAATGCCTGGGCCTTTTTTTTTTTTTCCTTTCTTTTTTTCTGGGCCTTATATTTCTCTGAAACATATTTAGCTTTCGAGCAGCAAATCTACATAAATCCAAGACCTCACGGAGCTTGTTTCATCACTCCTGACTTGACAAGCCATGAAACACATGCTTCTAGAAGCTGAAATTGTAAACCACAGGTCTTGGGCCTGCCTCATGGCCAGGAGTTAAGTCTCAGTGCTTTCCCTGTGATGGCCTGAATTCGATCCTCAGCCAGAGAGCTCACCCGCATGGCTCAGCAGACCTTTCTTCTCTCACCAACTGTTCCCCTGAGCAGTGTGTCTCAGTAGATCTGCCTGTTCTGCTCCCCACTCTATCTCTGGTGACTCTTCTCACC
Source organism: Condylura cristata (assembly GCF_000260355.1). NCBI lineage: Eukaryota > Metazoa > Chordata > Mammalia > Eulipotyphla > Talpidae > Condylura > Condylura cristata. Next base: position 14,512,368 of record NW_004567128.1, read on the forward strand.
CTCCGCTCCCGGAACACCTCTGGCTTTTACCCCAGTTCTTCTATGCATAAATCAATAAATAAAATCTTAAACCACAGGTCTTACTACAACTTGCATACCTTGTGTGGCCTATCAATTCCATAGTGTTAATGCTGGGAAAATACAGATTTTGTCCAGCAGTGTAAAATCATTATAAAGAAAAGGCATTTCTTGTATCCAGAAAAGAAACTTAAAGTTCATAAAGACATTATTGCTAATACTTTCTTAGATTTGATTTACTTCTCTCCAATCCTCGATTAATCGCAGTATCTGTACTCATCTTCTGTGTTTACTGTGAACCACTCACCTTTGACCTTTTGTCCTGTTTTCCAAAGGAAAGAAGCTATCTTCTTCTTTTGCCTTTAAAACCCGTCCTAACATGTACTACATGCTATTTAATTATTTAATTAGATTTCAAAGGTGAGAGGCACAATTTTGTTCTGTTTTGTTGAGTTTGCCAGTTCTTACGGAAACAGGAGCCATTATTACAATATCATAAGATAAAATACTGAAAATAGACAAATAAAAAAGGAATGTACTCTCAACTTCTACCATGGCACCCAGCCAAAGCTTTGCATGTGATACACTATCAGTGATATATGTTAGTTTGAGATTTAGCCTTTTCAAGTATCTCTGACATGATTACCTGTCCTTTTCTTCTTTTTTTTTTATTATAATGGTTTATTTTTACATCATTTTGCTCTTTTTTCCATCTCAGTTGTAATCCCCATGGACTTCCCATCACCAGTTCTCCTGTGTGCTATCACTATATTCCCGTGCACTCCCCCCACCATTTTTGATTCCATTCCCCACTCCACCCCCATAAAATGTCTCTGGTATATAGCCATTCATCATTATTTTTACCCCCTGGTCCTTTATGCTCCTGCTATGAGTGAAACCATCCAGTATTTTTTCTTTTTCTTTTCTGGTTTATTTCACTAAGCATGATCCCTTCCAGCTCCATCCATGTTGCTGCAAAAGGCATGAGTTTTTCTTTTTTGATTGCTGAATAATATTCCACTGTGTATATGTACCACATCTTTTTAATCCAGTCACCTACTTTTGAGTTTTGGGTTGAATAAAGCAGCAGTAAACACAGGGGAGCAGGTGTCTTTTTGAATGAGTGTTTTTGTGTCTTTTGGGTAGCTACCTAGGAATAGGATTGCTGGGTTCTATGGAAGCTCCATTTTTAGCAGTTTGAGAAACTTCCAAACAGTTTTCCATAGTGGTTGTACTAGTTTGCATTTCCACCAGCAGTGCAGATTACCTGTCCTTTTAATTGGAAATACAATTCTGATTGATAATTGTTTTTTCAACGGGTCATAACACTATACTTTTCTAATGATATCAGATTGGATATCAACCAAGGCAGAGTCTTCAAATCCATGGAGAGTAATCCATGATTGTACCCCAACTGGATTTTGCATATGCTAAGATAATGGCTCCTATAAACTCACAGGGACAGCTAGAGCCCCCCAGACCAAACCCTCTGAACACAAGCTTTCTTGCCCCAGAGTGCATGAGAAAAAATCGTCTTGCTCAGCATCACATAACAGAATGTTCTGCAATACTAGAAATTGGTCCAGACCTGTCTGCCAAGTAAGGTAACCAAGACACACATGGCTGCTGAGCCCTTGAAATGTGGTTTGGTGGCTAGGCTGGTAGCCATTGTAGTGGACACTGCAGTCTCAGTTTAAACTAAACTCTCTATTAGGAGCCAACAATGGAAAATAAGCACAATTTTGCAATTTGTCAAGCTCAACAAATGTTAATTTAAAGTGTTAACAAACTATAGTGGGACCAGCAGGCAAAAATTAAATTAATAGAGCACTACTTGAGAATACAGGCATCAAAGAAGACCTAATCTTTTAATGTGGCTAACATAGCTGGATATTTGCTGGCTGATGCAGACTGTGCACACTCTCTCTCTTATCTTTTTTTTTTTTTTTTGTCTGATGATGTGGCAAATGACAGTGCCATTGCCTGAAAGTGGCTTCAGAGTCACACCTGCAGGCCTTACCTTACTGAGTTCAGGTGAATTCTGGGCATCTACATTGTTCTCACAGTGGGGCCTGGAGCAATCTAATAATTTGCCTGTGGCTTCTATAGACCATGTGTTATTTACCACCCACCTCTCCATCTTAAATGATCTGGCTATCATTGATCATTGATGAGTCCAATTCTCTGTGTTTAGTGATGCTTTTATGCTAGCCCGATCAGTATGGAATTAGCAGTTTCTTACAGTCATTGCCTTTGAAGCATTCTGGAGTCTGTAGATTTGTGGATCAAAACACACAACCTTATTCTTATTTATAATGAGGAAAACTGGACTAGGAAGCCTATTGTTTATTCATCAGTTAGTGCATGGCTGTCACCTCATGAATCCTGTATTTGTCAAATATTTCAATAAAGTATTTTTGGAGATACCTGCTTGACCATATTTCTCAAGGTGATATAGATCCAGTGTGTCCTGGTGCTCTGCTTACAGGGTTTACCAGTTTAGCGCTGTTACCTAAATAAATCATTCTAATTTTTTAAA
>NW_004567128.1:14515024-14606894 GCF_000260355.1 Condylura cristata
CCATGTGGATCTCCTCCAGGGCAGGTGGGAATCGAACTCATGCGGAAGTGGCTTAAGCTTCTTAGTGTAGTGCTTTAACCCAGTGCACCACCAGGGAGGGCCCATAAATAAATCTAATTTTAAAAAAGCAACCAAGAATTACTCACCAGAGATGGGTAAAATAGCTGAATATATTAACTCTTGCTCATAAATCACCTAAAAGATGACATATTTCTCATAAAATTATACAAATAACTGTTACTTTTTTTTATATTTATTTATGCATACAGAACTGGAATACAGGCCAGGGGTGCAGGGGTGGTGATAGGCTTCACCAGAGACAGAGTGGGGAGCAGAATAGGCAGATAAATGAAGCACACTGCTAAGGGGAGCAGTGGGTGGGTCAGGAGAGGTCTGCTGTGCCATGTGGATCACATCCAGGGCCGGGGATCGAACTCACACTGAGGCGGCTATAGCTAGCTTGCAGTGCTGCTTCCTTACCTGTTGCACCACCAGGGAGGGCCCTCCTTAATATTTTTAAAGAGCATTAATAGTAATTTGCTGGGTCCATGTAGTATATTTTCTAGATGAGTAAGCTTTATAAGGTAACTGAAGCTTATCTCTCATTAGTCATCAAAACATTTTTAGTGAACAGTTTTAAATGCAAATATTTTTAAAACCTGGGCATATAGTTACATACAGAAATGCATGTATTTTATGAATTTAAAACAGAAGGATGAAATACAATTAAAATTTTCTATAGTCATTCTGAAAATATTCAGCAAGGTGGTGGGGGCCAACATCCATTGTGTTCTACCTGTATTCAGAACACTAAGAATATTAGAGGCATGGGGCATTAAGGTGAAACAACTCATTTTAAAAATCATAACTCATGTTCTTAGTCTTAAGGTAAATCATATATGTAGGAGGAAAAGATATAGCCCAGACTCTTATAGACACAACAGAGGTGAGAGCTATGTGGAGTAGCTCAATTAGAAATCAGGAAAATTTAGCCTAAAAGTTGACATCTATGGGTATGGAGATTATAGAGTTGAGAGAGGATTTGAGGAGTAATATGACATTCCAAAAGGAACAACAGAAACATTCCAAAAGAAACCAATAAAATAGTGAAACCAGCAAATAGTAGGAGGTTCAGGGTATAGAGCAGCTTAAAGCTAGTTTCAGACTTTAGAAGAGCATTAAAATAAGTCATTTTAGAGCATCCAGCTCCCTGCTTACAAACCCATGACTGATCCATGAGTACATACTGAATATAAAAGTCTTTGCTTGCTAAATGCAAGAAATGTAAGCAAACCCAGCCCAGATGAATTTCAGCCACATGTTTGACTTACAGTTGACCCCAAATGCAGGAGCAAAGTTCACTCAGGCCAGGCCCACTCTAATGAATGTTAGCTTGTTTATAGACTCATAAATTATAATAAAGGGCAAATGTTTTAAGTTGCTAATATTTAGGGTAATTTGTAACTCAGTAATATTAAACCACTAAATTGTATTAATGTTTTTCACTTCCCTTTTCCTAAAATAAAATGCCTTTCTTATGTTTAATATAAACAAAGATATATCGAAGGTGTAATAGAAGCAAATTTTGCTGAGCCAATAGAGCTGTGATGTTGCTTTGAGCTGGCACACATCCAGCTCAGTTCCATTGCATTTCTTGTTCCAAACTTGGCTTGAGACTAATTTATATTCTACTATATGGACATATGTAGATGTATGCACATATTCTTGCTGTATATGACCCTGGAAAATTTTACCAAAGCTTCAGCTTTTCGTATCGTTGACATTGTTTTTTTTCAAGCAACTATTTTCACTTTGGACAATTTCCACTGCAATAAAAGAGGGTAGTACAATCAGTTTCTGTGTACCCATCACTCCGCTTCAGTAATTATCAACATTCCATGTATGTTGTTATTTATAACATGCCGTTTTTTTCCTTTTCTTTTGAGGATATGGATGATATTCAGTGCAACTAAGAACAAATTTTGCACTTGATTCCTGCATTGCTGAAAAGAAGATGCTTAAAATGACTAACCCCTATTTATTGCCAAGTAACTCTTGGCTATGTACTGATATCAAAAGTAATATTTCAGCACTTACAGCATAATTAAATTTGAATAGCAAGTTTTATTTAAAGAGTGTTTGATCTTACTGTTCATAAGCATGCTTTTCTTTCTTGGATTTTTTGGTAATAATCTTTTTTTAATGAATTTGGATAGATTTTCATTTTATGAAACAGCAGAAAACCACTCTATGAACCGTAAGACTTTAGATGTTGCTGAAGCTGTTTAAAATCCCTTTAGATAAGAGATTATTATTTGTTAAATAAGCATTGTTATTAAATGACTTCTGCATAGAAGGTAATTCCCAGTGGTGTTAGTTGGATGATTGATAATTAATCTGAACAGGAAAAAGTGATGACAATGTCATCAAGTACATTGTACTATTCCACTTGTTGACTAAATGAATGAATGGAGATGCAGCATTTTTTTAAGCTCTACACAGAATAGAGAAAACAAAGTGTTTTCCCTTCAGTATGCCTTCAAGGTATATTTATTGAACAGGAAGGAAGTATAAACTGCAAAGAGAGATGAATTGATGAAGAAAGGAAGGGAGATAAGGAAGGAAAAATGAGAAGATGGAAGGAGGCTAATTACTGATACATATGTTTCTTTAAGCTGTTGTGCCATTAAATCACAGTCAGCCTGTAATTTATATTACTATTATGTTAACTTTTCTGTCCCAACTATGTAATTTAACAGAGATTTGAAAAATATCAAAGGAACCAGTGCAATCTTATCATTGTCAAGGTCAAGAAAATTAAAACAAATGCTAATGTTGAATATATCACCATTTCACAAATCTGTTATTATTGGCCCATAAGCTGACCACCAGTGAAGTTTAATTCATTTAAAGGAATATAATATGGTAGCAGTAGAACTATCCAATATGTTTCCAAATTTTATTTAACAATGATGACATGCTTAAGGGTTATAATAAAATGTCAATGTAAAGGACACCTCTAATATTTTATATAATTTCTGTAATAACTGAAAAATTTAGCTATTATTCACAAATCTTTAATTTCAGTAGAGAACATGCTCAGTAAATTCCACTTGTTATTTAGTAACCGTTTTAATGGAATTTCTAGAATGGCTACTTTTTTGTTTCTGTCATAATGAGAGGCTTCACTTCCATGTTATCAAGTCTTATAATCATTAACAGTCCTATCTATAACAGCTAACCACAGGTATAATCCTCTCTCCCAATCTTAAGCAAGCAGACCCAGACTTAGTCAATTTCTGCAGTGAAATTTTCATTGTTGTCAAATATAGTTTATTCCTAATAAAATCTATTAGGCTCACACACCCCTTTACATCTCTGTTTCCAAATGCTAGCAAAATAATATTTTCCCCAGTCTGCCTCATATCATCTGAAACTCCAAGAAAATTAGTGTCTAGTAACAAGCACATTCAAAGAGCACAAATGTTGAAAGCAATCTTGTCTTCTCTATTCATTGGCTGTCCATTGGGAGGAAGATTCTAGATCTTTTCCTTGTAGGACATAGTTGAATGAAATAAAATAGCAGCATACTCCAAAATATGATGTGTTAATTTTCCTACATATGTGCTTATTTGCAATCTTATATTTATGCTTTTGTATCTTTCTAATTTAAATTTGTGTTCAGTTCCAGCTAACATGTCAATTTTTTGTAAATGAGATTAAGCAGAGTATGTTATGTTAATTTCAAATGAAAGATTGAGATATTTTACAGGGGGCACTTTGTTTTTAATACTTAGCATAGTCCCTTGAATACTTGCCATTTCCCAAAACAAAGTTGTATTTAGGGTACCCTTTTTTCTTAAATATGTGTTCAGTGATTGCAAGTAATGTCCATGTTAGTTGACATAGAATAATATTAGGAAGTGTTTGCTGTGAAATAATTATGTAATATTTCAAAAACTAGAAGTTTTATAATACATTAGAATGACCCTGCGTTTCTGGAATGCCTATGGAATTCTACAATAGATGGCTTATTCTATGTCTCTGGAGAAATATGTCTTAACTTTTAGTTGTTTGTTAGGGGGGCAGTTCTTTGGAGGTGGTCATTCTGGGAGTTTAGAAGGCAGAAAAGAGTGTTATTCATTCTTTGTGTGGACTGTCAATTCATTCTCCTTTGACCACCCATCTCTCCACTGCACCCAGTCATACCTGATCTTTCTGGGTACTGAAACCCACACTGAGTGTCATCTACTCTTCATGGACTCCTTCATTGTTCTCCTCAAGCCTGTGGTCTACATTATGATAGCTCAGACTGCAATATCCCCCCACTGTATCATCAATCCCCATGTTCCCAGTAGCTTTCCGTCTATCAGAAAACTCAAATTGCTTGTCCAATTCTGTCTCAAAATATGATAATGCAATAACTTTTTATATATGGTGATCATGGGCAGGCGAGCTCAGCCTCAAAGGTATTTGTGCTGAGGCCAGCTGATTCTCATGGGGGTTGGGGGGAGCTTCCTTGTGCACTGTAGGAATTTAGCAGTATCCTTAGTCAAGTGGCACCTCTGGAGACATAGCCCCAGTAGAGAACAACCACGGTGAGGGAATCACACCAGTGACTAACTGTGCAGAATACAGTATAATTAAGAGAAAACTGAGAAATGTAAATATCTTCTCTAGTGAAGTGTAATATAAATAAATAGAGGCATAGTTTATGGAAGGTCATTAAGTTACATTACGCTATTCTTTGGAAATGCATTATCTTATTGTGACTGTCCAAGCCAAGCAGAGTTAAAATTTTTCTGACTTTCAGTAATCTTATGATGCCTTTTGTCTATTCCACAGTTTCCTTTCATAAGCATTTCCAAACAGCCTGGGATTTACCATTTTCATTCCTTGAAGACCTTTTTTCTGCTAATGGAAACATTTTAAAAAATATATGCACTGATAATTTTGCTTACTTTCTCACTGCTAGAGAAGAGATACTTACCCTCACAGGACATATAATTTCTTAGAATTGACTATTGTCGCTGGAAGTTAATTGTTGGCCGTTAATTTTTTCCCCTGGCCTGTCAACAGAAATGTAAACAGTAGTTGGCAAACTCACCTACTTGATTATAGCTATTACATTAATCAGCATCCTTTTCCTAGGGCCCGTCATAATTCCTCTTGATAATTATGTATTGTTTCATTTCTCTCACCATTTTTTTGGTGTTAGTTTTGTCTACACATACATTTATTTATAATGGTTGAAATTATCCATGCATTCATCTCGACTGGATTTGAGCAAAATCCACTGTAGCAATTGTTTGAAAAATAAAATTTTAAAATATTAAACCATCTTTTACTTACTCTGTCTGTCCCTGCTCTCTTGTTGACCCACCATGTGTGGTGTTGTTTTGTTTTGCTTTGCTTTGTTCTGTTCTGTTTTGTTTTGTTGTTTTTTTGTTTGTTTGTTTGTTTTGGTTTTGTAGCTCACCTGGTCAGTTTCAGGAGATAGAAGTAACTGAATCAGAATCAGACTCAGCCTGAAGTCTGAGTCTGGGCAACACAGGCAGGACAGCCAGTAAAGGAAGCAGGCGGAAGCCAACTATAGGCAGTGGCCAAGGAATAGAGAACCTGAGTCCAGACATTAGTTTCATATGAACTAACTTGCTTATAGTATTGTTCAGTGATTTGATTTTGAAAACAAGTATTCATTGTAATAATTTTCTCACTAAGTTAAGATAAACACCATCTTGCTTTTCAAGATAATGGAAAAAGTAAGTACAAATTCTCTAACTTTTAAGTTAGACTAGCACTTCAACATAAATATTTCTTAAAATAAGAAAACAAAACTACAATTTCAGTTTGTTTTTTCTTCTAAAGACCCCAAGATCATTTCTACTTTGATGCCTCTCACAAGTTTTAGGCTTCACTGTTAGAAAGTAAAGTCAAAACCTTCCAGAATGAAGAACACAGAACTGAAGTCCCATTCTGAGCCATTGAAACTATGTGAACTTTAGAGGACAAATGTTAAAACTTAAAGAACTTAATAAGTTCTAATGGTTGCTGTCTTCAGAGTTCTGTGATTCCTTTACTAACTTGAATTTATCACATGAAATGTAATATGAGAAGTCTGAAAGCTACATAGTTTTATATCTTGAAAGATACCACCCATGGTGAGTTTGGGTGAAGAACCACACAACCATTTTATTGAACAAATGTGCTGCATTTGGATTTAATTATCGTTTATTGTAATAAGGGAAATAATCCCTTCCCTCTTTCTATAAATTAGTGTGGACATGTTTGAGAAGGTATCTCAGCTGCTTTCTGTAACAGCTGTTGTCTACTTGTACATGTTGTAAACTGGGGTAATTTACTAAATAAATCTGTTATTTTGATAGCATAATGACTTCTGAAATTCACTGAAATGATTTGATAACAAGATTCTAAGATGTGTGACTTTTGGCCTATTAATGACATACCTATGTGCCAATATTTAGTGAATATTCTGCTTAGTTAACTGGTAGGAGAATAAAAATCTGTTAAGATCATTTTAGGCAAAAAATAAGAGTATTTAGATTTAACCAGAGTGGTGTCATCTTTTTAGAAGAACTTCAAAGTGATAAATCTCATTATTTCAAATTTCTCTTTCATTTCCCAGCCCTGTGTTAAATATTAGTGAATAATACATTCATTCAGTTATGAACAAAAGCTATTGTTGCTGGGCGAGGTTCATCTCCTAAACGGGACTGTTAAAACTCATCACTTTTTCTTATGTGCGGTGTGATCCCTTCCCGCTGGCTGTAGCGTCCACTAAAAAGAGATGGGGGTGACCCATGGGAATTACAACTGAGATGAAAAAATGCACAAAATGATGTAAAAATAAACTATTCTATTATTAAAAAGAGAGAGAGAGATGGGGGTGAGCTGCTGAAGCAGATTGAATTCTTGAATTCTCTGTTGATGAGACATGAGGCCAACTCCTGACACTTCTGTCTGGATCAGCCTGTCCATTATCACCCAGACTGGCATGTCCTCCTGGCAAGGAAACAGGAAAACCCTCAAAGCAGAAACATTCAGTTAAGCAACCCCTAAATGATCCTTTCTGTACTTGGTACTGATTGGAAGCTGCAATGACAAATTTCAAAGGACCTGGACAATTCATCTGAGAGGGTGGAGAATTAGCTTAATGAAGAACTGATTATTTCTCTAAAACCTGAATAGTCTAGTTTAGCTAGGAATGAAGTATACAAGATGTTGAATAGTACACATTTAGATCTGTAGGCTAATAATCGATAAATCTGATGTGAAGACAGCAAAAATATATGGAAGCTAAAAATTGTTAAGAGAGTAAGTGGCCAAAAGTTACTAAAAATACTATTAAAATCCAATGCAAAATAATAATGAAGGGTTTTGACTACATAGAAAGTATCCTTTGAATCTATTATCTTGGTTCGTATGTACATGCATATTTGACAGTGCAGCTTGTTCTTAAACTCATTCAATGTCATGTTGCTACCCAATTTGTAGAATGTGTAAATAGGAAATACTTATTCTAATTACTAAGTTACAGGTTTTAAGGTAATGTGTTCCAGGATACGGAAACTAGGTATGGGATTAAGAAAAATGAGAGATACATTTTGCCAAAGGGGAAAAAATAAATAAATATATGATACATGTATTATCTGTGCCTTTAATGAACACAGACAAACATAGGGAACTCTTAAAAAGGAAAACAACCCCTGTTCCCAAAAATAGACAACTGGATCATGAAAACATGGTATATAAATACAGTGAAATACCACTCAGCAATCCCACACACACACCAAAAGCTTATACCATTTATAGAAACATGGATGGAAAGGGAGGGAGTTGTGTTACAGCAAAATAAGTCCGAAGGAGAGCTATAGATACTAGATGGTTTCACTGATAAGTAGACTATAAAGAAACCAGACGAAGAGTCAGATAGTGGGGACAGGTTGGGTGAGCACAACGTGGTGCCCGAGCGCATGGATTATGTGGTGGATTAGGGGTGCTTTGGGTGTGAGACCACTTCACCAGAAGTGGGGGGACATATACTTGCAAAACACCAACAATATAAATCAATATTCCTTCAAGGGAAGTATTCTTTTTAAAAGCACACTTTAAAAAAAAGAAAGAAAGAAAGAACGGTGTGCAGATTGAATATATTCAGTGAATGTCAGTCACATCCTTAAGGACTGACCCACCCTAATTCTGTACTTTAACAGGCCCCCATGACTATCAATTGGCAAGTGTATGCCATCTGGCATCTGTTCAGTTCTCTTGAAGGGGCCACCTGCAATGTGTAAGCCACTACTTGGTAGAACACTTTGACACACTGTTTATTCTAAGAATGAAAAATATTTGAGAAAATAAACAGTATTCTATCTTTCATTTCATGCTTCATAAACCAAAGTCTATGTTATTATTATTTTGTTGTTTTTCAGCCCCTCTGACTGATAAGCCACCCAAGCTTTTGTATCCTGTGGAAAGTAAAATGACGATTCAGGAGACCCAGCTGGGTGAGTAATTCTTCAATTCTAGTAAATATACATTTCTCAATGCATTCTGACAGTGAAATAGCCTAGTTTGTAACCGGATGTAATTCTCACTCTTAGTTAAGCCCAGGTGTGTTTAAATGGAGCAAAATTAGAAACTACTAGCAAATATGGTCCTTCCATCGCCCACCATTCATGTATTAGGACCAAGCTGGACATACAGATATTAAAGCTCATGTGTTGTTTTGATGATTGATGAAAAATGAGATGGGCTGAAGGTTTTACTGATGTTATTATGGTGTCATTTTATAAGGCATGGATTGACTGTAAAATAGGCAATATAGAACTATTTAACTTATAATATCCATTGACACATTAAAATAGTTTTTGAAAATTGGAGGAAAAGGTACAGGTTCATGAAAGTAAATGCCACCATTACAGTTAAAGATCAGCTTTATCCAATCAGGCATAATAGGCATTATGTTAGTTATGAATAACATGTTAAATAAATGTGAGCAAGTGGCATTTGGTTAAAAGGACTAAAAGGTTTGGGACAAAAGAGCATGAACAGAATATGCTTTGATAAAAGTGTTTAGTTGCCCACAAATAAAAAAACTAACGTCATTATCTTAGAGTTAGGTCTAGAATTCCTCAGTCTGACTTACCATATTCAGTTATACCAAATTATGGAAAATTTCGCCTCTTAATCATAAATTTGTATAGCACATTTTTATTATTTTAGATCAGCTTTTGTTTTTATGTCAAATGTCTTGAGCACACACACACACACAACACAAACTTTAGCAGAAAATTATTTGGTTTTGGTGTCTGGATTTAAGGGATTATCCAAAGTATTATTTCATATATTCCTGTTTGTTCATGAGCTTTATCTTACATGGATTATTTCAGAGTAGAAATGCATGCACTGCCTACAACTATACCAAAACCAGTAGCTCATCCTCTAAGTTATTGATGGTATTATAGTTCCTGGTCTTTAAAAATGAAGATTGCAGATGTGATAATCTGTACTGAAAGCATATGCAAAGTCATAGTGCAAAAAAAAAAAAAATAGTGATTTTTTTAGACCTGTAAGATTATTGTAGTCAATGAGATTCTAACATTGGAAATATTTTTTTAAACTTTGAGTTACAGACATATCCAGGGTTTATATGTCAGGGTATTAATATACTCCTTTGATGATAAACCCAAGCCTTTGAGCTAATGCTGTTTACGTGCACATATACTTTCATGCCATTGTTTTGAGATGAAAAACTACAAGCAGTATTGAAGCAATACTGTGTGTGAAGCAAACATATATTAAAATTGTGTCACATTCTTTAGTCACACTGTGGTATATTGAGGTATATTAGATTTTATTGCTACTTTATAAGGAAATTTTGAAATGTAAATTCTCATAAGTGGCCATTCTCATGAAGACCTTGCAATAACTTCTAGATTTTTTTTTCCTAAGGAATTATACAAAACTGTAAATATCTTGGGCCAAGAAGTATTGGTTTATGGTACCATACCACTTATCTGTAGTGAACACGATGAAAGTTAAATGAATTGTATCTCTTACTTGGCAATCAAAATAATTTTATGATTGATGGTCATCTGTTGGCTTTCCTTATATATTATCCCTGAATTTGAATAAATTAGACTGTCCTCTGCCTCCTACTAGTGTTTTACAAAGTAGAATAAATAAAGCTATTTTTGTAAAGCTATTTTTGTTAAAGATTACCTTTTCTTGAACAGAAATTAAAAGTAATCAAACAGAATTGAAAACATGAAAAGTTCTTCCAGTTGGAAGGCTTGATCATTACATGTTCATTTTTAAAAAGGTGGACATTGCTGTTACCAAAATGCTCTAGGAATTACTCTAAGTAACTCCTTTATGGTCTCTGCCAAAAAGAACATTAACTCTCAATACAGAGCAAACTGGACACATCAAGATGGGATTTGAATTATTTATAAAAACTTTTGTTTTCTGATTCTATAATAGGATAAAGAATAAGACAAATCATTTACCAATTAGCGATATTTAGCCTTAATCCTTGACTTTTTGGAGCAACAGCTGACTTAAAATAATTATCTTGCTAGTGTTGCTATTAATAGTAGCAGAGCACGTGAACAAAGGTAAGTGATAATGAAAACAAAAAGTGACTGCAATTGCTTAAAATATATTTGTTCTCTACAATACATGCTTTGCCTTTCACCTTCTCAGGAATGTAATTTTGCCCTTTCTAGATTTTGAAGTTTAGCAGGTTCAAAATGTGATATCAAATACTAAGAAAGGGGGGCTGAGTGAAGATTCATTTGGTGGGAGTAAATGGGTGACCAGAACCCCAGTTTGACGAGAGCTTTATAAGTGCTACCTACTCTTCTGAGAATGTGAGAATATCTAACAGTGTTTCTTTAGCCTGGGGTCTGACTCAACACTGTCCTAAGTTGAGGGTTGCCCTTAGAGGGCAAAAGTATAATAAAACCACTGTATGGAAATTGTACAAAGCAGAATTAGCACATGTCTGGTGACCTTAACTTGAATGTCCTGGCTAAACTACACATTCTTGCTTCTGACTTCGGTAGCATTTAATTCATCATTTTTCTAGCTTGTCTACATGACAATAATAACTTAGCTTGTCTGTGTGAGTAATAACTTAGATAAAATCATGAAATGTATGGATTTGTCTTCATCTCCAAATTCTCTTTTCTCTGTCTCTTGCTGGCCATGTCTACCTTTCCCTTTCCACATCCCTCGTGTCTTTCTTTTCCTCCAGTTCTTTCTTCTTCTGAAAACTAGAAATATACTGATAGTGATCATTTAAATGAGTTCAGTGAAGAAGAAAGTGAAAGGCACTAAAAAGCAAAATACTTCTGAAAAAAATTAATAGCAACTAAATTTGTATAAAATATGTAAATTGGTAGGTTTGAATTTCCATCAATATGTGATCACTGCCTAGCATTTCCATTTTAAGTGGTATTTGTGTACAGTTTCTAAATGTGAAGAAATTACTTTGTCCTTTTAAATAACTTTCAGGGATCAGCAAATGTATGGGCAGCACTTTTTTGGGCAAAAGGCCCAGACATCACTGTACAATTCTGAAGGTCAATCCAGGAGGTGAGCCTGACTTAGTCCTTTCAGGCAGCTGTAATCAAGGGAATCAAAAGGCAGACATCATTGTCCTGCTGGGCTTGAGCCCTGAGGATGTCAATCAGATACTTCTTGTTATGGCTGAGTGCCCATTTTCAGAACCATCCAGAACGGAAGATGGCATATTCCGTTATCACCAAACTCAAAGAGTAGAAATCCATTGTATTCTGGACCTAGTGAGGCACATTATAGTTTGCAACTTACAATTTACTGAAAATTACCATTAATTGCTCATCCAGATATGGGTGCCCTTTTATTCAGATAATCGGTTTTGTTTTAAAAATAAATATACAAGTCAATAGCAGAAATTTGGGAGTGAAATACAGAAAAGAATCTTGTGTTTTTAGTCTTTACATTGTGTAAAAACTGTTTCTAATATTCTCAGGAGATAGTCTCTTAATGGCTACATGATGTTTATGTCGCTGTCCTATTACTTCATATATGCTGGAAATTTGGATTTTTCTAGTTTTCATCATCATAAATAATGATGGAATGATTTTTACCTACACATTTTCTCCTGCCTTTGAAAAGAACAGATTCATAAAGTGAATAACATGGAGTAAAATAAAATAATGATGTCAGGGTTACTTGCTACATATTTTTTAACTTTTATGAGAGGTATACAAATGTTCAGCAGCATTAGACAATTATCATAACATTCTAATCTTTGTAAAATTGACTAAATGGTATGTCTTTGTAACAGGTCTCTTGATTGAAAAGCTACTTTCTTTTGGTATCAGAATCACTTCTTCCTTCACCTTCATCTCTTTCCCTTTACTCACTGAATACAAGTGACTTCTCCTTTTTCAGGATTATGTACAGTTGGAGGGTTTCAAATTAATCCAGTCCATTTAGGTAACTGTCTATTCATGGTGAAATACACAGACCTCAGTGAATGTCCACAATCTCATTCCATCTTCTTTTCTTTTTCACTGTAATACTCAACTGAGAACTTCCTCTAGATCCGGTGTTCCTTAATAAAATCCAGTGTACTCTTGTGATCTACTCTGGGAATAAGAAGTCAGCTAATAGTAATTGGTAATAAAGTATATATGCCACAAGTGGGATCCATGTCCAAGTTTGCAAGAAAAAATGGGACTTAACTGAATAAGCTGCCTAATAGTAGTTTCTTTTCTTGCATGTTTTCTTTGTTAAGTTTGTTAAAACAAACACACAAACAATCAAACATTCAGGTGTAAGAGTTAGTATCAGGGATTCACCAGCCATTAATATCTTGATGAAAGTTATTGATGGCAATATTTGAAACCTCAGAGGTTTTT
Organism: Condylura cristata; assembly: GCF_000260355.1. NCBI lineage: Eukaryota > Metazoa > Chordata > Mammalia > Eulipotyphla > Talpidae > Condylura > Condylura cristata. The sequence continues at coordinate 14,527,960 of NW_004567128.1, forward strand.
GAACTGTCCTGGTAAAGGGACACAATTTAATCACAGGTTAGTTAAAATAAGTTTGGAAAAGTTTAAATTTCATGTAGACCCAGAGAAAATATCCATACATTATATAAGTTACTGAATTGTTTTTAATTTAATTGGTTGATATTTGTATAGCAAAACATTCTCTCATGAAAACTGTATGTTTAATTTGCTTTTTCCCCCATAGAATAACTAGTTACTGAAAGCACCTGCCTTGATATTTTGTATTTCTTGTAATTATGTGTATAAATGTACTGTGCATGGGATGGGTTTTGTTACAAAATAGTTATTTTTAATCCAAGGAAAAATAATGGAAATTATAGAATGAAAAGTAGTATTCTAATATCTGCTATCCAGAGCCACATCTACAATTGCTGTTTTCTTGAATTAAAGCACATTTCTATATTATCAGCACACTGTCTTACTAAAGTTGGGGAGCTTTTTGGTTTCCTTACTCATTTAAAAAAGTACTTAATACCAACACCATAGAAACAGAACAGTTCAGGTGCTAAATTTGGTACCTAATTCTGAAAGCGGCACTCCAGACTGTTCATGCTAAGAAACACTTCATTGCTGGGTCATCCAAGTGATGCAAAGCTGACCTTCAGTCCCAGAGATAAGGAAGTCAGCTCCCACTGAGTTTTCCATTTGCAATTACTCTTGCTGTTCTCGTGAGCAAATATAATGCTGTTGACTCAGGTTTCACTGCACCGTAGGGAATGTACGAGACATATTTCCGCTGATGAACTCATATTAAAAAAAAAAAAAAACCAACTATGAAACTACCCTTTCACTCTGGGTAAAAACATTCACATCCCAACTCCACATTTTCAGTGAAAAATGATATACTTGTTGCCCACTTAAGGAAGGCGTGCAGATCAGCATAATTCTACTGTCTGAAATAAAGCTTGTTAGACATAAATTAGATCTTCTGGACAAGTAGACATCATAATTAAAGCATGTAAAGGCAAATAAAGTCTGGTATTATAATTACTCAATCTGATGGCATTCTACTCAATCCAAATTTATTGTGCCATGATAAATGAAAGTAATAACTCTTGACAGCTGTTGTGGTCTGATATCTTACTTTTGAAAACCAAAGCACCTTGAAATTGTGATTCTACATAGAGGAGGAATTATTTTTTAAAGATCTCTTTATCTATGCATACAAGAACTGGAGTACAGGCCAGAGGTGCGGGGGGTGAGAGGATTCACCAGAGACAGAGTGGGGAGCACAACAGGTAGATGGACTGAAATGCACTGCTGAGGGGAGCAGCAGGAGAGACAGGAAAGCTCTGCTGCACCATGTGGGTCACCTCCCTGGCCAGAGATTCGAACTCATGCTGCAGTTGCTGCAGATAGCTCCTAGTGCTGAAATTTAATCCCTTGTGCTACCAGGGAGATCCAGAGGAGTATTTTTTTTTGTGTGTTAGCATTTAATTCATATTTCGTATCCTTATTCAAATTATCATTCAATAAATGGAAACTAGTATTAGTACCGTTACATGACCTAGCCTGTGTACATCTCATAGATTCTCAGAATTGAACTTTTTCCTTAAAGTCTTGAGAGGAGATAATGGGGAACAAATGCCACTTTGCATTATTATTATTTTTTATGGTAGGCATTTAATGAAATATACACAAATTGACTAGATTAGTGGTTCATTCAGGGTAAGTGCTTGTCACTTTGCATTCTTACTTCAAAATTGCTCTCTAAGGCCCTCTCTGGTGGCACAATAGGTTGAAATGCAGCACTATGAAGCTATCCTAGCCACTGCAATACAAGTTCAATCCCCGGCCAGGGAGGTGACCCACATGGCACAGCAGACCTCTCTTTGTCTCGCCCACTGCTCCCCTCAGCAGTGTATCTCCAAGACCTGCCTGTTCTGCTCCCTACTCTGTCTCTGATGAATCCTCTCCAGAGTCCCTTCACCTCTGGCCTGTTCCCCAGTCCCATATGCATAAATAAATAAATAAATAAATAAATCTTTAAAAAAATGCTCTCTAAGCATTTTTAAAGTCACATATTAAGCTACTACTAATTAAAGATCAATCAAAAAGGAAGGGAATACTTCTCAAAAAGTATGATTATTTAGTTTACCCACAAATCTGTTTCTGGTCTAAGAAGTCAAGCTTCCTTTTTAGGCATTAAGTGATCAAGGCAGAGCTATGATAGACTTGAAAACCATACAAAGATGAAAATGGAGGTTAGAACAGCTCCTATGGGTCATAGATATGTGAAAGGTAGAAAGGCAGTTAAAACATTTGTTAAAATGCTTTGAAAACTGAAATAAAGACAATGTAAGCCTACTTGTTTCTGACTTGAACTTGGAAGGGAGAGAAGATAAGTAGAAAGAAAGTGGTCCAAGAAAGTGTTTTCACAAAACCAGGAGGAGAGTTTGTTGAGATTCCGGACTGTCTAGTTCTTGTCTAATTTGCTAAACACCAGAAAGAATCATGCATATTGCACTTTTAGTAAAGCACTAAGACTACTGTTTTATTTGTTGTTGGCCAGTTAAGAAACTACGTATGTTCTGTGGTGTTGGAATAGGGTGACTTGATGGCTGGTGCAACTGTGGTGATAAACCTGTTAGGGGTACCGCAATATTACCTCAGTTAAAAATAAATAAATATAAAAACAAGAAACTTCACATGTGTAAGTTTTCAGAAATACAGATTTAGGAAATTTATGGAGTGGAGGGATTTTGGTAGTTGTGAATCAAATCCTCCTCTTTAAATGACTGCATGTTTTTACATCAAAAAAATTTACTAAAACAAATTGTTTATATCGTCTTCTTTTCCTCCTCCTCCTTCTTTTTCTTTTATTTCTTATCATAATCACCACCACTGTCATTACTAGGTTACTGAAAGGAGGCTGCATCATCCAGTAGATCTTTGTTCAGGTTATTGTTAGACAGGGCTATATCACAGTCCCCTTACTGCAGCCGTAACCTTGTATAAACAGCCCTCATTTTACTAGTCAATAAAAAAAGCATCATGATAATACCTTCCTCTGTGAAATTAGTGTAGGTATATAAAGAGATAATCATAAAGTTTAGTACCTTTCTTGGAATATATTAAGTAGTCAATACATGATTGCCACTAGTAGTTAAAATATTTGAATGCTGTAAATATAGAAGAGCTCTGCAATGCATTTTGAATGCCAAAGATTGTTTGATTGTGTTTATATTCTTATCAGAGTGCTGTACTATGGCAGCAGACATAAGATGGATAATATTTTACGGAATTAATTCCCATTTCTTCTCTAAGAATGCAATATACATACTATTTTTTCTACTTAATGAGACATAATCTTAAAGAAGTTATTGATTTTAGATTACTTAATTCTTCGACACAGCTATCCAAATGCAAGTGTAAGTACACAGTTTAACAGAAGAAACCAACCCCCATCCTCTTAAAAAAAAATTACCATGTATTGCAAACCATGCTGCATGGATTTATAAATGGTCATTGAAAAGGAACTATGTGAAAAATTATTTTTCTGACCCATGGGTATTCAAATATAATATCTTCTTAAGACAAGGGACATGAGAATAGTTTCGTAAAACATCAATATCTGTCGAGTTCCTTCTGAAGGTTTGGCAGTAGTCATCATTTTGTAGAAAAGTACTACTTTTCTTTTGACAAGTACTGTTATCACAAAGCTTCCTGAGTTCTAAATGATTGAAGTTTACTAGCATAGAAGAGTGCAGTGAGTATCCTATGTTAACAAGAACACTTTCTGAATTTGCAAAGTAAATGCCAAGTTATCAGAAATAAACCTATCAAAGTGCATTGTGTTGTAGAATATTGAAAGAGGTTTCAGAATAAGAGTCTGTACCACATGACTGATGTTCATTAAAATAGGATCTATAAAAAGACCCACATCATTTAAAATTTGAATATAAAGAGAGGTGTTCGTCCATAAATTTCCTCTCAAATTTTGGTTAAATAACTGAACGTTCTTATATGCAGACTCTTCATGAAAAATAACTTGTGCTTGAATACAGTTATGAAAATAGGAGCTGAGTATTTTATGGCCTAATATGAAAACACTTAACATTCCACTCATATCTTCCTTTACCAACTTAGTAAGTTCCTACAGATTTGTGGGTAAATTGAATCATCATAATTTTAGAGAAGCGTTCCCTTCATTTTTGATTGATCTTTAATTAGTAGTGATTTAACATGTGACTTTAAGAGGCTCTATACCCCAGTCTCTCTTAAGCAGTTAATGATCAATGAAAGATTTATACTCACAAGGGAAATACATTATTTAAAGAACTTGGTGGTGACTAATTTTCTATTATATGAGAAATCTTTTGTAACGGAATAATCATCCCTATAGCTTTTATGAGTTGGGCTTTTACATTTTCATATGATGAAGTTCATTGATAGGAAACTATAAATGATGTTGTTAACCGTGCCACCCCTCACCTCAGTATCACTTCTCCCTTGTCTGTCAGTGGAAATAAAAGTCTCCTTTGTGACTTTTTTTTTTGCCTCCTCTGAGATAATACTAAAATTACTTAGTATTTCACCAGCTTTAGAATCAACAGTACTTTGTTTCAGCCTCGTTCTTTGCAAATCCATGTACTAGAGTAGACCATTTGAGTAACCATTACATCTCATGCTTAATTATGACAAGATGGTTTACTTTCATAGAGGATAAATTTTAAAGGATCTTGTTTTTAGTGAAGGAGCATTCATTTAAACATTATATAGGCTTCAGGCACACAGAATTGTAAATCAACATCTGTATATACTACATTATGTTCATTACCAGAATTCTAGTTTCCATCCATCAACATACAGTTAATCACTTTTACCTGATTTACCCCTTCCCTCTGGTACCCACTGATTTGTTCTTATAGTCTAAACGTTTGGCTTTTATTTAGCTTAGTTCATGCATTTGTTTCATTTAGCTAACACACAAGAATGAATGCATGCAGTGCTTGTCTTTCTCCAACACATATTTTTCACTAAACATTGCTGTAGTTACATCCATGTTACTGCAAACAGAGGATTTTATTTTTTTGATTCTGAGTAGTATTCCATTGTGTTTATCAAAAAGACAAATAAGTGTTGGAGAGGATGAGGAGAAAAGGGATCTCTTGTACATTTTGGAATGGAAGTGGGTCCTCAAAAAATTAATATCCACTCCTGGGCATTTATCCAAAGAATACAGTAACATTAACTCAAAGAAATATATGTACACTGGGGTTCATCACAGAATAGCTCACAGTAGCTATGAGTTGGGAACAACCTATGAGCCCATCTACAAAAGAATGGATGAAGAAGCTGTGGTTTTGTTGTTGTTGTTGTTGTTGTTGTTAAATGTATTCATAAGTATTTAATAGTAATTTTCATTTTATTCTAAAGGTATGAACAGTGAAGTTCAATTTGTTACTTTATGAATGAAGCTATTTCCAGATGTGATAAGCCTATACTGCAAAACATGCCAGATAAGCTCAACCCATAGATTATCCAAGAGGTTTTAAGACTTGAGCCTCACAACACACTACTAAAGGGGCCTCTTTTCTAGTTCTCACCACACAGAAGCTCAATGTTACCTTTTCAGAAATGCTAGGAATTTTTAAAAAATCATAGTGCAAATTGTACTATCTAGTCATAGCTTATATTAGCCAATTTAATAATTAAGAAAGGAAAAAGGTTGATGGTTTATATTTTCGAGAATGATATGTATTTACGTAATTCTTGGGCTCAAATTCTCATGAGATGGTCTCTCACTTCCATTTCCAATTTATAATGTGTCCAGAAAGAGTGCAAGTTGCTTAGGGTTCTGGGAAAATTGCAATTCCCTCTTCCCTCCCTTTTCACCCCAGTGGTCTCCTGAAAATCACAGGCAGACTTTTGTCTGTGGTTTAATAAGGGAAGGACACTTACCTCAGACTTATCTGCTGAAGAATTATGTTCATAGAAGCTCAGCAGTTCTTAAGTAGAAGAGAACAAAGGAATGTGAGTTGAATTCATGGGGAAATTAAATCAAATGCATCATGTCACATCAAGCCATCACTAGAAATAGGATACCAACAATATGATGAGTTCTAGGAAGATTTGAGATTATTACTGCAGGTCTTCAGTAAGAAGCAATTATGTGAAATAACTTAGAAAGTTGAGTAAACGTTTTTGCTTTTTCTTCTTACATGAGAAGTTTCAGTCTTTCTGCTGAACATGTCTTTCTGATTTGGTAATGTAAATTATCTTGGCAAATTTAAGACTTTTAATCAATCGATTATGCTTTTCAAATGCTTTCTGAATAATATACCTAATTTTGGCTAAAATTACTTGGGATGCAATTAGAATATTATTATGCACCCTGCTTATTATGAACAGCCTATTTATAAGTAATATCAGTACTTAGTTCAGAATTATATGTCACATATTTATAAGAGGATTTACACAAAGATTTTCTCTTAGATATAAATGCAATTTGTAATGATTTTTTTGAGTCCATCTCTGTTGCCAATGAATAATGTATTTTCAGTCCAAGTATGCTTATTAGGATTTGATACTAATTAGAGAGTGAGAATAACATTTTTATGTAACCAGAGATAAATAAAATAAGTGAATTTTGCATTAGATGAATACATGAGCTTCAGGTAAAGTTAAATATCACAAAGAATAGCAGTTACTATATATAGAAGAAGAGTTCAATCAAGAGGGATTTCCACTGTTAATATATTTCAGGGCACACAGACCTTTATTTTGTTTCACTCACTATAATAATGAAATAAATAAATACAACAGAGAACTGAGGCAAGGAGAACAACAATTTAGGAGGAAAACTTTCCAGAGAAAAATTGTAGTCTCAAATACTTGGTCATTTCAAGTAAAAGTTAATTGGAGCCTGCTGTTGTTGATGTTGGGTCAAGTTCTTGTGCCTGGACAGTTCACACTTGAATCAGGCTCTGCTATTTCGTGGTTAAGGCTCTGGTCACAAGTGGCAAACCACTTAAAACACAAGAGTGGCACTGGTTTCAGTGCCATCTGTAACAGTGCTAGAATGTTCTGTTAATTTTAATTTTGTTCTCTTCTTCTCACTGCATAGCCTCATTATTTCTTTAACAGAACTGACTGTGGCAGGGATATGCAGTGAGGGCATTGCTTTGCTCACATCTAACCTGGAGGGAAAGTGGAGTTCAGAAGCCTACCTGGCATTTGAGATGCCCTGAGGAGGAAAGAGTATTGGCCTAGCTTAGGTTACAGATCTAAACTTTTAGCAAATTGCCATGTCACCAGTTCTGAGGAGCAGCATCTTTGCACATATTGTACAGCCTCTCTCTGGTAAAAGGAGACCTGCATGTTTGTGGGAGTGTGTGAATGTGGATGGGGGGAGAAGCTTGTCCCAAAAGAAGGTAGGGAAGAATTAATAGTTACTGCAGAGGTTTTATTTTTGCACTTAATATTTGTTAAAGTCCTTAGATAGCCACATTTTATTAATTTAGGGTTTTTTTGATTATGTCTCTTCATTAAGTTAGTGGGGACAGAAGTAGCTAGCCCGATGCTTTTGAGTGCAGTCCCTTGGACAATGAAAATTCTGCCTTGCTCTCCTCTCAACCAACACTGGCATCTTCTCGTCTGCATCTGTAGTGTACACATCTTGGCACCACTGCATCCATCTCAGACACTGTCTACATGTTATTTTATCCCCCTCAACCTTGAAACTAAAGTCTCAGCACCACTGCATCCATCTTAACTACTGTCTACATTTTATCCCCCTCAACCTTAAAACTAAAGTCAGCCATAGAGCAAATGTCAGACATTTCCAAGTAAGAAGATATGGCTCCAGAAGAGTCAGAAATGTTACAGCATGGATTACAAAGTCATGTTCATGTAATATAAGTTTGTAAAGTAAGACCAGGTGTAGTGCAATAAAGAGTGTTGGAAATAAATCATAATGAAGTGGAGAACGTATAACCTAAAGTAATTTAAATTCATTATACCACATGGGCCAAATAAAATTATGTCTGCTGCATAATTTTATTCTAATGGCCTCAGTTACTTGATTTGTCAGTTGGTAGGTCCTGTGTTCATATAACTGGATCTGGTGATGTGGCACTGTGGCACCACCTTAAAGTCATGTAGCTAGGCCTTCCCTGGTGGCGCAGTGGGTTAAAGCACAGTACTGAGAAGCTAAAGCCACTTCAGCATGAATTCGATCCCCTCCCCAGAAGTGATGCACATGGCATGGCAGACCTCTCCTGACCTGTCCACTGCTCCCCTCAGCAGTATACTTTATCGATCTGCCTGTTCTGCTCCCCACTCTATCTCTGGTGAATCTTCTCACCACCCTTGCATGTTTCACTGCCCCTGTACCTCAGTTCTGTATGCATAAATAAATAAATCTTAAAAAAATCATGTAGCTTTACACAATGGGATAATAACTCATTCCTGTGAGAATGGCCCATATCAAAACAAACAAGCAAACAATAAAACAGAAAAGACAAATGTTAGCGAGGGTGTGGGGGGAAAGTGACCCTCATATACTGTTAGTGGGAATGTAGACTGGGGCCAGCCCCTATGAAAAACAAAGCTGTACGGAGGTTTTTCAAAATAATAAAAATAGATATGGCAAGTGATCCAGAAAACTGATTCTTCGTATTCTCCAAAGACTTCAAAAGTACTAATTTTAAAGAATCGCAGCACTATTTGTAATAGCCAAGTATGGAAGCACCTTGCATGCCCAATGACAGATGACTGGATTAAGAAGCTGTGGTACATATACAGGATGGAGTAGTACTCAGCTGTATAAATAACAGATTAAGTCCTGACATCTACAGTGTGGATGGAACTGGGATTATACTGAATGAAATAAGCCAGAGAGAGAAAGACAAATACCGAACAATTTCGCTCACATGTGGACTATAAGGAAACAAAACAATAGAACAGACAAAACTAAAGAGTAGCAAAGTCTGGATATATGACTGCAGAACTGAGCTTCCTGGAGGGGGAGGGCTGGCACTGGAACAAAGAGTGGAGGGAAGCAGTGGTCTATGACAACGGGGTATAGGTGCTGCGGTGGTGGGCATGGTGGGTAACATACATCTGAGGAGGTGTCAGTCTGTTCCCCTGAATTGCTGGAGTTTTGTAAGCCAATGTTACCTCAATAAAATATTACCAAATGGGAAACCCACGGGGATCACAATTGAGATGGGAAAAAAACGTACAAAATGATGTAAAAATAAAAATTTTAGTAAAAAAAAAAAAAAAAAAGAAAGAAAAAATATTACCAAAAAAAAAAAAAAAGTTAGGTCACAGAAAAATCATGTAGGTTTATAGCAGGATGTGGATTCAGAATGGCTGTCATGGAAGATGAACCTGCTCCATCATGCTATAGATTAGAACATGCTGCAGACTGACCTGTAACATATTTGAAACAGCAAATATAAAACAATCTATCATCAGAAAATTCAGGAGTTTAGAGCAGCAGTGAATTATGAAAGGAGACTCGCCCTTCAGGTGATAATCATGGAGGTAGTGTCTGATGGGCAAATTCTCTTTAGCAATATGGTCCTACAGAGAATCTATGCCTATTCTGTTATCAAACACTGTCTAAATTAACAAAAATGGAAATTTCTGTTAATTATTCTAGCAGAATGTGCCGGGGTTCATCTTTGCTCCTAGGGCTCCATATTTGAGAATGAACATATGCTAACTCATTTGCAGACATCTACCAAGAAAAGGATGGACTGTAGGAACACTGAATAGACTTGCCTTATGAATAAGAACCTGCATGCCATGGCTTTCATGAGTTTAATGCGATCATCAGAAGTGAGGGAGACAGATGAAAAAGCCCAGGAGTCCGGTTGAGTTACGTAGATCTAACAGGGAAGCCCTGAAATAAATCAAATCCAGATTAGACACCAGAGAAGAGATCAAATGGCTGCTGAAGGTCCTCAGAGCAGCAGGTTGAGTTTAGAAATAAAAAGGGGTTAAAGGACATTTCAAGTCACAGTTTAGCCAAGAAACTAGTCAGGAGTAGACAGTTAACTGGCACGTTGAGCTTGTGGCAAATCTGTAAAGCTTAGTCAAGTGAATCTTACAATCTCTGAGGCCCAGAGTGAGAAATGTGTTCACTAGTTTCACTTAAAATATTGTTACTCAGTGTCTCCTAACACAAGGTCTGCTAAAAGGTACATAGACACACAGATGATTGATAGATCATTAGATAGACAGACAGATAGCAGACAGGTAGACAACTGTCTACACCTGTCAACAATATTGATAAACCTCAGGGATAATGCTTATTCCTCAAGAAGACACCAACACTTTCTATCCTGTGTATAGTTTCAGCCACGAGTGTCAACTCTCATTCAAATAATCATTTTAATCAATCAGAAATTCAAGCCCCTCTAGATGTAGCTTTCCTTGGTAAATGATCCTAAGCTTTCTGCTCTTGGAGTGCATTACATTTCCATATATTGTCACATTCATTTTTTTCCCCAGAAGTCTGTGGTGTTGTCTTGTGTTTTTATTACACAGATTGTGACCGTAGCTCATGTGCTTCATTTCTTGGGACACCACTGTACTCTAGGATGGTGATTATGCTTTCTTTCTGCACTCCTTTGTTAAATTCTAATTGTGAACAAAACTCTCTTGAATCCATAACCCTTCTGTAACATTTAGAATGGTCTCATCCTCATAAAGTACTTGATTTCTGTTTTATCCATGCTTCTAACAGACTTTATATCATGAAATAGGATGTCTAGTAATATGAACTTGTCCTTGAAATGTTTCTCAGGTGATTTTTCCCCCACTCAGTTGCATGCGTCCTGAATGTGCTTCTGTTCGTCTTTACACCCTGTTTCCTCACTCCAGTTTATTTTTTATTTTTTGTACTCCTGCTCTTTCAAGTACATTTTAACAGACACTTTTCTTCTCTCACTGATCTTCAAGCATGAAATTTCTTTTCAAGGCACTTAAGAAAATGGAAGCACTTAGAACGTTCATGAACAGAATGTCCCGTGAGCTCCAAAAGTTAATGTGAGAAAAGCAGCTAGAGAAGTTGTCTACTTCATCAGAGTTTTTACTCTTTTAAAAGCATCAAGTTATAGTCCCTTCTTAAATAGCAAACAGAAAGGAAGTGGTCTCATTTCACTTCTTAAAATAGACAAAGTGAAACTAATAATTGACTTGTCAGTTCACTGTGACTCCTAATTCCCTGCACACAAAGTTGGCTTTTGTTAATTTAGGATTCACATTTTCTTTCCAAATATAATTACCTGACTATAAATAGATAAGTAATTTAAAGCCAGCTAATGATTGTTTGCGCACTTAAAGTTGAAAACTATGTAGACATTGGTAAATTGTCCATTTAGAAAACTTGTAACAATTGGATCAAATTTAATTGACTGAGCTTTGGAGTTACAGAGTTGTAGCTATGGTGCCCCTATGCATGGCTTATAAATGTATGCTAACTTCGAAGAACTTGGAAAGAGTTTCCTTGAAATAGAAATACTCTGATAATGTAAATGCATGTTGCATTTACCTAATAAAGTAATTTGCATTTTTCCTGACTTGACATTTACTAGGTATAAGGCTCTGTAAACTTAGTATCAAGAAATTTCCACCAGTTGTGAAAATGATTGTAAGTATGGAAGTAGCAAAGTAACCGACTGAACACACTTATTTTAAACTTCAGTCACTAGAAGAACCTAAGCTTTATTTGTATTTCACTAGAGAATAACATTGATAACGAGATGGAAATTGACTTTATTCTAGCTTATGAGAACAGTTTTTTCTACGGGGAGATAAGACTAAGATTCACAAAGGTTATTAAAATATGATCAATTTATTCCTTAAACGCAGATTGGTATTCAGGTTGGCAATGTCAATAAGTGATGGAGACTTTCTGGGTTATCTCATCAGTCAGACTGTAATTGGCAAAAATCTGACACCTAAAATGCCACTGAACTTCCTTCCAAGCGGAAGCTCTGCCCTACACGAGGGAGAAAAAAGGAACTGCTGAAAGCTTAGTGGGCAACATGTTGAGTCACTTACCCAAACTTTTACTTTGGGATCATTTTACCTTCCTGGGACTGTTACAACAAACTACCAGAATCTTTGGTGACATTATACGGGTGAAATTTATGCTTTCATAATTCTGAGCACAGACGTCTGAAATCAAGCATAGCACTGCCTCTGGAGACTCTGGAGGAGACTTTTGGCCTCTTCCAGCATTTGCAGGCTGTCCACACTCCTTGACGTCAGTCTCTGCATCGGTGGTTAGCATCGCCTCCTTATCTGTGCTTTTGCAGTGTCTCTTTCTACTCTCTCTCTCCCTTCCTTCTCTCCAGCCCTCTGCTCCCTGTTCCCCCCTTTCTTTTGTAAGATGCTTGTCATAGTATCAGTGGCCTACCTGGATAATCAAAGGTGACCTGATTGTCACTGCCAAAGCCTTCATTTAATTACATTTGGGGGAAAAAATGCTTTCCCACATATAGTAGCATTCACTGTTTCTGGTGATTAGGACCTGGTCATATATTTTCTGGAACCACTGTTCACTCCCCTCTACTACCTGTCACAGGCTATGCTACATCCTACAAAACTGTGATAAGAAGGACAAATGCACACGATGAGTAAATAGCCACATGTCTACAAGGGCCTGCTTCTGCATCTTTATGTGCATGCTTTCCAGGGAGTTGTGGTGGCTACCACTTGGGGAAGACATTGTTAGAACTCACCCATGGCACAAGACCATGAAAGTACATGATAAATGAAACAAGGGGGGGCATCCATTTCACCCTTTTCCTGGGGTGGGGTGGGGGGGAGGAAACATGATAGTCCTGATAGTTCTAAGGGAGCCAAAAAAGTTATACCCTAAATTTTCAGAGGTGAATTTGGTAGTCAGTTCTCCAACATTTGGCAAGTATTGCTACAACTGACATAGAAAAGAATGTTCAGAAATGGATTGGTGATTATAACTAATGGGAAAAAAAGGTCTATGGCTCCTACCCAATGTCTTCACAAGTAAAATGCTGTAATATTCCTCTTCCATCAGTAAACATCCTGTTCTCCAGCCCTAACAATATAGGCATAAGTTTTTCAGACTTATGGGCAAAGAGTTTGTTGTTGGTCTGGTTGTATCTGACCCTTTGTTTTCTCAGTCTATATTCCACATAAAAGTGACACCATGCAGTATTTGCCATTGTCCTTCTGACTTACCTCACTTGGCAAAATTCCCCTCCAGTTCCATCCATGTGGTTGCAAAATCTGACTGTAGAGCTGAGGTTACCAGGGGGAGAGAGGGAAAGCCAAAATGGGGAATGTCTATGGTGGGGGCCTAAAAGTGCCTTGGTGGTGGGTGTGGTATACTAACACCACATGTAGAGGGAGATCCCATACCTCTAAACCACATGCATGCTGGAAACCTCAGTAAAAGTAAATAAACAATTAAAAAAAAAAACAACAGAAACATTGACTAGGATATATGCCCTTGTATTCATAATAAACACAGGTATATTCTTTAAAAACTTGTGGACATAGTCCTATTGTTCAGTATTGTGGGTCTGTGATTCATGATCAAACCTATTAATATGGAAATGTTTCAATATGCTAATAAGAGAATGTTTGTTTGATCAGTTGTGTGTTGAGGGCTTGCCTATGTTCAGAATGATACTAGGTAAATTATGTAGGGGTAAGTTTAGAGAGGAAGAGCTGATTCCAAAAGCAGAATCAAGAAAGGCTTATTGTGAAATGCTGTCAGTTAACCTTGGTTAAGGAGTCGCTTTTCAGCAGGCAGAGCTGGAGTAGAAAGACACTGCTATAATATCTGTGTTACGGAGGTACAGACTTGAGCACATTGGCTTTGGAAACTGGGCAGTATTACAGCCAGCAAAGCAGAAAGTCAGCCAGCTGACTGACAAAAGAGAGTAGGGGCAGAAAAATTGATCGATTTGTGAAACCCTCAGTCTGCTGAAGGTGTTGAATGTTTTAGAAAGAGAGCCCAACTGATAATGTAATCTCATAGTAAATTGTGAGATGAATAAGAGAAGATAGAAGCCAGAAGCTGGAGAACCAGTTGGGAAACTAATTGTGTAATTGGGAAGCAATCATATTCTCAAGAAGGGGGATCCGCTTGCAGGAAAAATCACAGGTATAAATTTTATTGATGTGTGAACTAACAGGAAGTAAAGTCAACCAAAGGAAAAATCAAAGAAAATGACTAGCTGGGAATAAGATGATGACAGTATCGATGAGTGTCAAAAAGAAGAGCAATATTTGGGACAAATACGTTGCATCAGATTGGGAGTACGGAACTATGGTAGGTTTTGGAAAAACTCTTGCACGATTGGAAATGTGACCATAGCTTGGGTGAGTTGTTTGGACTGGAAAGCATTTGTGAAATCCTCCTTGCTATAAAGTCAGACAGCTAATTGTTCCAAGGTAATATATTTGCCCCATCTTGTCAATTTGTTATTGTAATTAGTAACTATACTAATGTCTTAATGTCTTATTTTCTTCTTCAGGACAGATGTAATTTTTAGTCTCTGAGTAATGAGCAGCTTGTGCTCAATAAGTTCTTGTGAGAGAGAGACTTTAGTGTAGTTGCAATGTTTCTGAGATTATTTTCTTTATCCAAGTATAATGGAAATGCTTTATATTTACAACAGTGTCCCTAAAAACACTTTTAGGAGTTTTGTTACAATGAAAATATCAGATCATTGTGTGGGCTTTCAGGTTTCCAAGTATTTATACCTTAACTACTAAAACATAAGGTACGGGCCCTCCCTGGTGGTGCAGCGAGTGAAAGCACAGTACTACGAAGCTAGCCACAGCTGCTTCACCACAAATTTGATCCCCAGCCAGGGAGGTGACTCACATGGCGTCACCTGTCTTGCCCTCTGCTCCCCTCAGTAGTGTATTTCAGTACAACTGCCTGTTCTGCTCCCCACTCTGTGTCTGGTGATTCATCTCACTGCCCCTGCACCTCTGGCCTGTACCCCGCTTCTGTTTTCATAAATAAATAAATCTTTACAAAGAAACATAAGCTACAACTAAGGAAACTGCTGATTATTGCCACAGATGAGTTATATCCATTCATATCCAGCCATTTTCAAATGTGTTTTATCAGTTTCTGTCTCAGTAGATATGTGATGACCTATACCTTTATTTATACCTTTTTGTTTCACTACTGCTTCATTTTCTTTCTGTCCATGAAAGAAAGGTTCTGTGTGTGTGTGTGTGTGTGTGTGTGTTATTACAACATTTAATAAATTAATAATTTAGGAAAGATTTTAATGTATGCAGAAATCTGGTGGAAAAATAAAAGGAATTAATGGACTCAGTTTCTTTGAACCATTTCTTAAAGAAATAAACAGCCATATGTTTGATTAGTATTGATTTGGAACTGTGTCTATCTGCATTGGAATTCCTGTAACCTGTTTACCACTTCTAGGTCTTATATTGTTTTCTTCTCCTTTGTCTATCTTTCCATGTGATATTGATTTCTGAGTGTTGGTGGGACTTCCATTTTCCAGGTCATTTTAGTGCATTTCATCCTGCTGTGTTGGTTATCAACAAGGCACAAAAATGGCACACAAATGCAGTGTGATTTGAAACAAAGGAGGATTGCATTTGCCTATAGGCATGGAATTTTTATCCTGGGTAGTTCAATGTATCTAGGAAGTAAAGACTTACCAGATTTTGATATAAATGTAATGAAAAGGCTGAATGCCATTTGCAGTAGTGGTTCCAAAACATTTCGATTTTGGAACCAATTTAACTATTTGAATGAATGAATGAATTGGACCATTGCTAAGTTGTCAATTTGTTTAACTTGATCAATTATATAATTGAAAAATGAAAAAGCTAACATCTGTTACCAATTTAATTTGTAATTTCTTTAAAAAGAAGAATTCCAGACTTGGAAGGTCTCTCTCTCTCTCTCTCTCTCTCTCTCTCTCTCTCTCTCTCTCTCTCTCTCTCTCTCTCTCTCTCTCTCTCTCTCATTAATTTTAAAAGCTCGCATGTACAATGGGTCAATGCTATGGTAGTGAAGGGAAACTAGATTTTTGGTGGTGATCATGATGTAGTATATACAAAATATAGAATTAAAGTACTGTGCCCATGAAATACATTTTCCAGAAACCAATGTCACCACCTTTTTAAGAAGAGGAAAAAATAAAAAAATAAAAAAGACGTTTACTCTTTACTCTATTGTCCTTACCCTCCCCTTCAGTTCTCCATCTCTGTCTCAAAATTCCTGCTGATCATGTTCTACCTCCAGGAAAGACTGTAATCATAAAACCTTTCTTTTTACACTATTTTTTGACAATGGGAACTAGTTAAAACGCAAAACTGTATTTCCACTCTTGAGAATGGAATATCCTTATTGATGTGTGTGTCTTCGTATTTTATTTCCAATGCCAAGAGAGCTGTTTTCATCACTGTTAACACAGCCGTACACTTGCGTCTCCTGTTGTGAAAGCCGCCCTACATACAGCCTAAGGACTTCTCTCCCCACCCACACAGCATTATCCCACTTGCCACAGACAGCCACCTGCACCTCTTACAGCGGACTTTTGCTATGCACTTCCATATCTTGAAGCACATAATTTGTGCCACAGCGTCTGCATCTTTCATTTGATTGAGACTGATTCATCGATTGGCTGCCTGTGATTGTGGATGAAGATGCAGTTCTCTTTCAGATTCTCATCCCTACTGCAACATTGGGGTCCCTGCCTGCTCATCCCCAGTCATTTTGGCTTCATCACTGCCTACCATTCATGGTGACTATGGAAACATTTGTGCAAGCTGAGCCATTCTGTTTAGTAATTTTCTGCCTTTTTCTTTTTACTTTACTTTCTCAGAGATTTCCTAACCTTTATCTTCCAAGTCTCTTAATGCATTCTTTTTCATTTCTAATACATATGATAGGTAGATAGATAGATAGATAGATAGATAGATAGATAGATAGATAGATAGATATCTACATCTATATATGATTTTTGTATATATCAGCCTGTTGTCACATGTCAGCCATCACCACTCTTGTTCTGAGGACACTGAAATACACTCTGATTTTTTTTGGGAGTTATTTCTTCCCATAATCGTTATGCTTTCCAGTTCCCTTTTGTATATTTGTTTGCAAGTATACATCTCCCTAATGCTCAAGGTTTCCACCAATTTTGTGTGATCATTGGCTGTCTGTTCATTAATAGGTATAGAGCATAAAAAGTTTCTTGAGGCCCTCCCTGGAGGCGCAGCGGGTTAAAGCACAGCACTAAGAAGCTAAAGCCACTTCTGCATGCGTTCGATTCCCGCCTGCCCCGGAGGTGACCACATGGCGTGGCAGACCTCTCCTGACCCGCCCGCTGCTCCCCTCAGCAGTGTACTTCGTCGATCTGCCTGTTCTGCTCCCTGCTCTGTCTCTGATGAAGCCTCTCGCCGCCCCTGAGCCTCTGGCCTGTACCCCGGTTCTATATGTACAAATGGATAAATTTAAAAAAAAAAAAGTTTCTTGAGAACTCTGCACCGGTGGCTTCAGGTCTTTTATTTTGCACTGGTCAGATTTATAGAGAAGAGTCCTTCAATATCCTGCTTGTATGTGTGCTTCTGAGAGATGAATAGGAAAGACTTCTCTAGTTAGTGTAAAAGCTTCATCTCTACAGAGACTATCTTTCACCCTCTGCAAAGAAAAAACTTCTGGTCTTTGCCATGATGGAACAGAGAATCGATATTTTACTTGATTCTTAAAAAGAACTTTGAACAGTCCTCTTACTTTTTCCCTACTCTGAGTCTTCATTTCCTTCAATTTTTGGCATCATCAATCCCTTAGCTCTTGAATGGGCTTACTTTGGCAGTCACGTTGCCTCTTTTCATCAGTGTTTCTAGGATTAAGGGTCAGGTTTTTTGGGGTCTTTTAAGTTCATTAACTGACTGGCTTGGAAAATTCTCTTGCTGTAGTTCTTTTCCGTTTTCTTTGTCACTTTGTCTTCTTTCCTAATTAAAAAGCCCTTCAGTTATATGTATGTGTGTTCTTAGAAGGAAGAAACCCTGTATATCTGTGTTCAGCCCACCATCACTAATTGACAGTTTAGGAAACTGGTTCTTGACATTTTGTAAGATGATGGTATTTAAAAAAAAAAAACTCTCAACAGCATTTCATAGAGGATTTATAAGCTTGAGCAACAATTGTAATACTCTATTAGCTAATCTGACACAACTCTAAATTAAAGTGAACTCAGTCATGTTTGCTATTGTTTATATGCTAGTAACAATGTGAGTGACAGTCATTTTTAATTATTCTGTGCATAATTGTAACCATGTACCTAAATCCCATGAGTGGTCACTTTTTAACATCAATAACATAGAGGTACTGAAATCACTCTTTTCCTTTTGTTGAATGTGATGGAGAGGGTCAACCATGCTTTGTGAGTTGGGATTAATGATAGTGTACTTTTATTTGGCTTAGCATTTTCATATCTTTTTAGCTTAACTGCCCACTGTGAGACTAAGCTTATTACTGTCATGTAAGGTTTGTTAAGCTGCACTGGTACTATCTAAAATCCACCATGTGGAGTTATTTATCCTCATTTCAGGAAAACCCATACACCAGATATAATAAGCAGCTGTTCTTAACCTTTTAATGCATATGATAGACAATAGAATCTAAGAAGAATTTGTTACTCCTCTCTCTAGAACCCAGACTTTCTAGATACCTAGAGAAAGTACACACTGGAGCTAGCTATAAATGGATCCTGCTGAGTTCTGCTTTTAATCATTCTTATCCTGTCAAACACAGGACTTTTCTTCAATTTCTCAACTATAAAGATTTAATTTTAGTTTGCAAATTCAATTTTATCCTTTATTACTAGAGCAAGAGATTTCCCAGTATTGATTCAACTTCTACATTTATGGATGGGCCATTGTGCCTGCTATGTGCATGCAGAAGTCAATCAAGGGACATGACATTCCAGTCAGGGAGCCTGGTGTGTGTGTGTGTGTGTGTGTGTGTGCACATGTATGAATGATAATACTGTATGAGGATTGTAGCTAGAGATCTTTACAGTAAAAGAATGGGGAAGATATCTCTAAGACACTAGAGATGAGAAAGCTGTGTCTGTCAGAGAGGCTGGATAAGTCCCCTTAAGGGAGATGGTATTGGCTTTGAGACTCAAAGGATGAGTATAATTTCTTCAGGTGGAGAAACACACACTCAACAACAACACCAAAAAAGCTGTATCAGCAAAGGCTTATGATAACTAACATTGAATGTGTATGTCTGTGTGTCCAACACTATGTTTAGTTCTTTCCTGAATGGTCTCATTGAAAAACAAACTATATTACTGATCACATTTATAGATGAGGGGTTTGAGACACAGGTAGGTTTTCTGAATTCACAGTTACTGGTGAAAATGAAACTGCAACCCAAGTAGCCTGAAGCTTAAACCTGTGGCTTTCATCACTATACTAACAACTACTAAGAGAAGTACTTCCTCTGTCAACTCTGATTGTTCTTTTACCTTCAGTAAAAGGATACAGATTACCTAAAAAAATACTACCATATGGGGTTGAAGCTGGTAATGCTGGTAAAGATGCTTAAACCCTGTTTTTTCTACATATTTAATAATAAAAACTCTTTATGTTTCAGTAGAAAACTTTACTACAGATGATAAAGTTTATTTTCATAATAGAAATCAAGTCTCTTGCAAATTTAGATACCTTTTAGTCCAGTGAGTAGTTTGTGGGGTGACTTTATGGCTCATAAAAATGTAAAGTTAGAAGAAGCCTTTAGGACAGGCTTTCTCAAGCTTGGCACAGTTGACATTCGTGTGTGCGTGTGTGGTACTGGGGGGTGGGTACTGTAGGATATTTAGTCTTCTCTGTGACCTCCACGCATTTAATGCAAATATAACTCCTGCAATTGGAACTCCTGGGAATGCCTCCAGAAATTACCAGCATTTCTCTGTAGAGTACAAAAAGGTTCCAACACTCAAGTGGAGAAAGCACTGACTTAAAAAATTCTGGTCCCATCCCCTCAACTTTACACAAGAAGAGAACTGAAATACTGTAATGAAGGTCATACAGTTAAATTGTGGCAGAATTTTGACAGAAGCCGGGTATCCTCATCCCAAATCCGTATTTCACATACAACAAACTGCCTAAGGCTGTGGTCTATTTCAAGCAATGCCTCCAGAACATAGTACTCACACATCAACCGTAATGGTACAGACAGGTTGCATAAGCCAATTTTATCAGTGAAAATGCATAACAAGAAAGGCCATGATTTGTCCAGGGTCACGCACTCAGTAGGGAAAAGAACCTGAACTCAGACTTCAGGTGACAACTCTGTTGTTCTTTTCAGCATGAAAGCCTGCCTCAGTTGGTCAGCATGGGCTTGATTTGAGGAAAACACAACTGAGAAATCCTTGGGGGACATTTACATCTTAGTTTTTATTTCCAGTACTCTGACCCTGTATTTTTTGCAGGTAAAATGATCACATAAGGGTTTTTAAATTGGTAGGGGAAACTGCATAGAAATTTGCTACTTACTAGCTGTGTCTAGCTATATATTTTCTTATACCTGAATGATTAGAGAACAAATGACCTCAATAATATAGAAAAATTAATTCAATTAGCTTAAATTACAGATGCTTCAGCTATAGAGACCTACATAATAATGATTTTCAAAGGCTTATGGAGAGGTGGGAATAAAATTGTAGTCTAAAGATTTTGCTGTCTTGTATTTTGTTATAGTTCTCTGACATGTAATGATGTGAAATCTAAATATTTCACTGCCTCTTTCCCCTCATCATTCAGCTGCCAGAAGGGAGGCATTTATGGAGACGAATGAACTCTCCTTGGTCAAAAACCTTGCAGATCACCATGGTAAAGTCTTAGCCCTTTTCTGGGAAGTGAAATCTAAGCATTTCTGAACAGTCCTCCCAGCTATTATTCTGCAGGTAGTTTCGCTATAAAAAAATGAATTTAGTCTGAAAACTTTAACTCTATTTAGCTTGTATATTGGTCTACATAAAACTAGTTGAATGATAAAAGTTGAAGAACAAGATTTGTATATGTAAGTAGTAAGGTTTTTATAGAAATGTGATCCCAAGATAACAGAAGATGTGTCCACATATGTCTTTAACTTAATGCTTATTGTGGGCAGAATCTGTATGTGTTATGTATGTCCTAAATCTAAAATTGTTCCAATAAAATGATGTTAATATCTGTCAATAGCTAGGATAAATTCAGAAACATATATACATTCCAGAAAATTCAAAGGAAAGGAATTCTTAAAATGCTGCCTATAAATCATCAGTTCTACAGCCCATAGAAGAGGAAGCACATCTGATCCCATTTATCTAATGTATCACCAAGTTCTGTTGACAGCATTTCCTAAATATACCCCAGACCTGCTCCCTTCTCTCCTTCACAGCTGACATGAGCACTTAGCCACTCTCAGCAGCTCATTAGAAATACTGCAGTTGCTTTTTAATTGTCCTATATCTACTTTTGCCCCCTTCTAATAAATTTGGCCCAAAGCAACCAGAATGACCTTTCTAAAATATAGTATGGACCATGACATCACCCTTTTTAAATCCCTTCAATGAATTTCCATTACACTTGGGATAAATTTTAAATTCATAACCCAGAACCATAAGGCCTGGCACAACCTAGCTCTCCCCAGTCTCGTCTTTGGCCACTTTCCTCCTCCTCATTAATCTCCAAGCACACCCCACCATGCATCAGATTTACCCAGGTAGAGTCTCCAAACATGCTATCTCCTGTCTCTGGAATGTTCTGTTCCCTTTCCTTAATCTGGTCAATTTTTTTTCTCATTATTCAGTTCCAAGCTAAAATATCACATTATCTAGAAATCTCTGCATGATTCTCCCTGTGTCCTGGTTATTCACCCTTAGTTCTCTGTGCCTTTTCATTGTGACAGCAATCAGAGGTAACTTTGGCACCAGTTTCGTCAATGTCTGTCTTTCCAAATAGGCTATATGATTCAATTTGGCAAATTTCTAAGTATAACAGATGACAGGGGTCCTCCCTGGTGACCCAACATTTAAAGTGTAGTACTATCAAGCTATGACAAAACACTGCAGCCTGAGTTCAATCCCTGGTCAGAGAGGTGACCCACATGGCACGGCAGACCTCTCCTGAACTGCCCACTGCTCCCTTCAGCAGTGTATTTCTATATATCCGCCTGTTCTGCTCCCCACTCTGTCTCTGGTGAATACTTTCACCCCCTGACACTGGCCTGTTCCCTAATTCTAATAACTCTTTAAAACACACACACACACACACATCACAGGGGACTGTCACAGAGAGCAGCATGCCATGTAGATTATAGGGTAAGTCAGGGGGAAGGAAAAAGGAAGGAAGGGAGGGAGGAAGAGAGGAGTGAGAAAGTGAAGGAGTAAAAAAGTTAGGAGTGGGAAGTTCCTGCCTTTAGCAATCTAACTCTAATTTTTTTTTCTTAAATTGTCATTCCGTTCACTTCTCTTCACCATCCCCTTCTTCCCTCAAGTTGCCTCTGGTAACTAGTTTTTTTCACTAAGTCCAAGATTTGGTTTTTCTAGTATGTGGTTTCTGGTTATTATATACCACGGGTAAGTGAAACCTTCTGATATATCTGTCTCTCACTTTCTGACTTATTTCACTTGGCACTGAACTGATGTTTATGAATTTGTAATTGGTAGTTCTTTCACTGGAATGTGAATAAAAAGCATATGGAAGTGATATGCAGAGAAAAATGTATGTCCCAACCCCAGGTACCAAGTTCTCCTCAAAAGCAAACAAGGCTTCCAATTACATGCCAACGTTTGATTTTTTTAATTAAAATTTCATTGGTTTATATATGATTTACATTGCAATATAAATTGTGTGGATACATCTTCACTTCTACATGTGAATAAGCCTAACCTCACCCACAACTGAAGTTCTAATGCCTTTACCACTATAAAATTTTCCCCTCCACTGGCCCTCCCTGGTAGCGCAGCGGGTTAGAGCACAGCACTGAGAAACTAAAGTCACTTCCGCATGAGTTCGATCCCCGCCTGCCCCGGAGGTGACCACATGGCGTGGCAGACCTCTCCTGACCCGCCCGCTGCTCCCCTCAGCAGTATACTTCATCGATCTGGCTGTTCTGCTTCCCGCTCTGTGTCTGGTGAATCCTCTCACCCTCCACATCTCTGGCCTGTACCCCAGTTCTGTATGAATAAATAAATAAATCTTTTTTTTTTTTTTAAAGATTTATTTATTTGTGCATACAGAACTGGGGTACAGGCCAGAGGCTCAGGGACGGTGAGAGGCTTCACCAGAGACAGAGTGGGGAACAGAACAGGCAGATGGACCAAGTACACTGCTGAGAGGAGCAGCGGGCGGGTCAGGAGAGGTCTGCCACGCCATGTGGTCACCTCCGGGGCAGGCGGGAATCGAACTCATGCGGAAGTGGCTTTAGATTCTCAGTGCTGTGCTTTAACCCGCTGCGCCACCAGGGAGGGCCCAATAAATAAATCTTTAAAAAAAAAATTTCCCCCTCCACAGTTTCTCCCTCTCCTTCTTCCCTTCCCCTCCCCCTCCCCAGTAACCACCATATTTCTCATCATCTGATCTAGTAATTTTTGTGGTGACTTGTTAGTTCACTTGCTTTGATTGTTTATTTTCCACATATGACAGAAAGCATCTGGAAATTGTCTTTTGCTTTTTGACCGATTTCTGCTAAGCATAATCACCTCAAGTTCATCCATGTTGTTCCAAAAGGCACGATTTCATCTTTTTTAATTAACTGAGTAGTATTCCATTGAGTATATGTAGCACATCTTCTTTATCTGTTCTTAATGCTGTGGACTGGCATTGAGGTAATCTCCATGTCTTGACTTCTGTGTAAATACTGCTATGAATGTGGGGTTATATAAGTCTTGCAATGATTCTTGTCCTGTTCTTCAGCTAATTACCTAGGAGTAGTAATGCTTGGTCATACAGTATTTCCATTTTCAGTTTTTAATTACTTTCCACATCATTTTTCATCAAAGCTGCATCAATTTACATTCCCACCAAAGCCAAGGAGAATTTCTTTTTCTGCATACCTACACATCTTGTTTCATCTTTCTGATATATGCCATTCTCACTGATGTGAGGTGATAACTCATTGTGATTTTAGGTTGCATTTCCCTACTAGTAAGTGAAGAGTTAAGTGTGTGTATTTTATGCTTTTGTATATTTTGTTTTTTTTTTTCTTTTTGATATGTCTGTGGGCCATCTATATGTTTTCTTTACAGAAGAGTCTATCAATTCTCTGCCCATTTTGTATTGTTTGATTTTGTTGCTGTTGTTTTGTTGAGTTGTAGAAGTTATTGATATATTTTAGATGTTAATTCTTAAGCAAATAGATTCTCCCATTCAGTAGAGATCATTTTTGTTTGGGTAGTGGTTTCTTTCACTGTAAAAAAGCATTTTAATGTGATGTAGTCCAACTTATTTTTGTTTCTGTTTCCTTTGCCCTTGGAATGAATATTCTCTAAACATTTATCTGTGATTAATATTTAGGAATGTATCACCTATATTTTCTTCTATATATTTTAAGGTTTCAGATCTTGTAGTCCAGTCTCTTAATTGAATTTCAGTTAATTTTCATGTATGGTGTTAAATAATGATTTAGGTTCTTTGTTTGCTTTTGTGTAACAGTACAAATCCCCCCGTATTTGGTACAGAAACTTCTTTTTTCCCATTGTACAATCATAGTTCCTCTGTCATAGATTAATTGTCTATATGTGTATTGGATTTATTTCTGGAGATTGAGGTCCCATTCTATTTCATTGGACTTGAAACTGTTTTTCGTTCAATACCATACTGTTTTGACTATTGTTACTTTATTGTTTAAAGTCAGGGAACAAGGTGTCTTCATTTTCTCCTCACTACTGCTTTGGCTACCAAAACATGATTTTGTATGAATTGATTTACTTTGCTTTAGTCAACATTGAAATGATTATCTTCATGGTAATTATTATTACATAACTTAGAAAAGTTACAACACATTTGGATATAAATAGCTTCTAGCATGCTGGATTATATTATATAGCTATTTCATTTTCAAATATTTTTCTTTCTTTAAAACAGTCATTTATCAAGTGACCTTGCTTTTATAGTCAAACAGGGAGATAGTTATTGGACATCAAATTCATTATTTCAATTATTGCTCAGGTTCTTTGCAGGAAAAAAAATTCAAGGTTTTATTCCAATGACACAATCCATCTTAGAAACCCCAGCCAGAAATCATAATTCATAAGTCTTGTCATACAAAATTAGGTCTTAATTTTCTGTTCTCTGTAAAAAGTGACTAACTCCCTAATCAAGATTTTTTTTCTTGTAGTTTGATTGGTCTGACCTTTTCAAGTTGACTAAACGTTAGTGATTTTTAAATAGTTTTCAACACAGTCCTTGTGATTGGTCACATCAAGATGGGCCCAGATAAAAAGAATGAGTTTATTCAAACATTTATTAAAGGGGACTACTGACAATCAGCTTTTCTCTTCATAAATTGGCTTTTAAAAATAGAAATATAGTGGCACAACTTGATGTGTTGTTTCTTTGTACTGGGGATTGTGAACATGCTGGCAGGGTTAAAAAAGAACGAATCAAGAAACAAGCTTCTTTTCCCTACATGGTGTTATCTAGTTGATCATTTGGTGCCTCTGTTTTCTCTTCTTTAAGAGGAGAGACCTGGATTAAATTATCTCTGAGAAGCTCTAACATCAAAAATTCTCCATTAAGTAAGTGAAAAAGGAAATGAATGAAATAAAGCCAAAATTTTAATAAATTGCAAGCCAAACACTGGTCTGCTATTTTGTTATATGATTTAAAAAATTTATAGCATACAAATTGTACTTGGATCCCACTAGAATCTGTTAGAAATCATAGTATATCATATCATGTAAAACAAAAATCTTGGTTTCATATTAATTCAGCAATATAGAACATTCTGGACATTTTTGTGTATGTGTTGCACACTGATGTAAAATAACTTTTACTTCACAGGTCATTTAGTTACAGAAATAGAATTCAAATTATAGATTTAATTTTCAACCCCAAAATGTTCTCCCATTAAGACCCGCTTATTTCTTTTTACTAGTACTAAATAATTTTTGTATTTTTAATCTCGTTTTCCTCTCAGTATTTCATTATATAATCAATTGATGTGAAAAATGAAAGTGTCATGGAGTGTCAGAATCATTGAACACTCTTTAAAATTATTAGCTGTTATTTCATGGAAGAATTTTTTCACAGGTATTTTACTATTTTTTCTCTGTCTCGTCAGAGTAATCATGTTATAGCTTTGTAAAAAAAAATTATTTTGAAAGAGAAATGGCATAAATTCTCACATAGCATATTTGCAAAGGAAGAATATGTTGACAATTTTCCTTTTTGTCACACATCAAGAGTTGCCAGGGATTGAGCCCTATGCAATTATTGTTTGACTATATAAATTACCATTTGAAAAGTATTCACTTTAAAAAGTCAAAATCAGTTTGAAGACACATATCAGAAGACATTGTACTTTAGTCTAAAAAATAGCTGAAGTTTTAGCAAAATGCAAAGTTCTATGATTTTCCATAAGTGTAAATTTATCTGTAAAGAGTAATGACATTCTGAGATAGTCAAAATCTCTTTGTGGAGTGTGCTAAATAATAATAACAAAAAAAACTTTCAGGGATATTGATCATAAAAAATACCAAAGAAAGGAGAAATGGACTTTTATAAAATTGTTCTATCAACATATTCAGTCCACTGTTAAAGTCAAACATAGGTTCATTGTTATAACTTAGAAAAAAACTGTTCACCGATTCATTTAGAGACAGATTGTCAGAGTGGTTAAGAGGACAGGTTCTAGAACCAGACAACTTAGATTCCAAATCTGACAGTATACCTTAAGAATATTATTTAACACCTTGCTGGACTTCACTTAATACATCTGGAAAATGTTGACCACATTCATATTTAGTTCACTGGATTATTGAAAGGATAAAACAGATTAATGTGAATAAGGATGGAAGGACTGAGGCAGATACAAAGCACCAGCTCAAGAAATATTAGTGGCCTCTGATGTTGTTCTCATTATTTAATAGCATGAGAAAATTGAAGTTTTACTTGAAGTACCAATATATGATAATTATCAGATACCCAGTTGAGTGTGAGGCAATATACTCTTCTGGAGGACTCTTTAAAGTGAAGGTGATTCTAAACCTTCACCCACTTTGAGAATACAAAAGAATCTAAAATGCAGAAGCAGATAGAGGCTGGCAAGATTTCTCTAGGGAGAACCACTGATACGTGAAATGTCTCATCTCCCTCAGGTGGGGTGAGAAGGCTACCTTCTTCACTACAATTCCAAGCTTAGAAACTACTGGAGTCCTTTAATGTATGTTTGCTAGAGCTAGGAAGAGCATGTATGCTGATGAGGATAGGGACTGGAAGCGCAAAGAAAGAAAGAGAGAATGAAGGATCAGGATCAGAAAATGAAGAGGAAGAAGGGTAAAAAAGGCAAGAATATTTCCCACATAGCATATTTGGACCACATGGAAGGAAAGGGCTATCTGAAGAGATTTTATTTTATTAAAAGATTTATTTATTTTTACATACAAGAATTGGGGTACAGGCCAGAGTTGTGGGGAGTTGAAAAGATTCACCAGAATGTGCAATAGAACAGGCAGACTGAAGCACGCTGCTGAGGGGAGCAGTGGGCGAGACAGGAGATTTCTGTGGCGCCATATGGGTCAGTTCCCTTGCTGGGGATTGAATTCGTGCTGCAGATAGCTTCATAGGGCTGCACTTTAACCCATTGTGCCATGAGGGAGGGTCCAGAAAAGACTTTAAGAAATAAATCCTCATAGACATTTGGTCTGAATGGATGGTGACCAACCTGTCAGCATCTTAGAAACTTGGTCAAAGCTGAGAACCAATGACAAAACCATGGACAAACCTTGAAGTGAAAGATTCAGCTTTACATACTTGCCAGTCACCACCTAAATAAAAGTAGTTCTGTACATATGTCTCTTTAGTTCTCCCTAGCCTAGGTGTGACTAGGATGAGAACAGCAAATTAGCTGGTCACATAGGTCGCTCATGGAAAGATGGGTCCCGGGGGAAAGGAAGAGAGCTCTTAGCTTTGACAAGAGCACAAGATTGATAAGTAGCGTCCTTATGCCACACACCAAGACAGTGTTTGTAACTTAGAATGATTGTATGAGCACACATTTCCTAAGAGTTTTCATGCAGTAGTAGAATTTGTCCTACTAAAAATGTTCCTTAGAAAGAAAGAAGTCAAAAGTTCCTCTAAGTTTGAAATGCTTATTCTGTTCTCCTGTTTTGTTACAGTAAAAGAGAAAACAGCCATAAACTATATATTCAGAGCATATGAATAAATAGACAGAGGCTTGGCTTAACACAGAATTGGTAAACTTTATAGTTATATGATTCCTCGTCAGGCTACCCATATAAGTTAAATGACTATATGTAGTGGATTAATTTCTAACATAAATATATTAAAGCAGATGAAAAGAACATATTTGCATCTTGCTACCTTTAATGAATACAGAAGTCATCAGAAAACATGACTTTGTGTCCAAGTGATTAGAGTGTGTGAGCAGTATGGTACATTTATAAGTAAACTTAACCTGCAAACTTTCTATTAAATCCTTTTAACTTTATATAGTCACATGATATTAAACATTTTAGTTACTCTTTACTGTTTCTCTTTACTGTTGGAAAGTTAGATCCCAAATTGGGGTAATGATTTAGGTAAGACCTAGTAAAATAAACACAAGGCCATATGCATGGAAGATGTATTTTAATAATAAGTTTAAATTCTTTAGCTTGATTTAAGTGAGGCAGATATGTGGAATCCATATACTTGCAAATGTGCACAGGATTTTAATTCAAAATCCTAAAACAAAGTTTACTATACTTTCCTACTATTTCAAATGTTGATATTTTAAATGTTGAACCTTGAAATTGAAATCTTTACAAAGTCATGAACATTTTTGTCATAATTATCTCCAGAAATAGTTCTAAATGTCATACCCTAAAAACTTCACTGTATTAGTTTTTATATTTATATTTTAAAATTTTTAAGTATAGCTATTTTAAGTTCTTCTCATCAAATTAGTATTTGAAGTATATAATATCGATTGATTGATATTATCCATTAGAATGTCTACTAACATGTTAAAAGATGCAAATAGAAAACCTACTTTACAGCTATAGAAATTTCAATCAGGTTGAAAAGGGATTTTCCTCAACACATTCTAAGAGAGATTGAATGCCAGAAATTTTGTTCAAAAATATTACATTCTATTTTATTAGATAAAGCATTATCTACAATATATGTTTTTAATCTTCTGATAACTATTATTATAATTTAACATTATTTCAACTCCATGAGTATTCTACCCTTCAAATATTAAAGTGATAGTTCAATTTTAGTGAATTCACTCTGTTTCTAAAATCAATATTGGAAGTCCCAGGCTTAGACTATGCAAAGGTAAGGAATGATAAAATCGTTTAATAGTAATAACAAGCATCTGTGCTGTAATATCGTGGATTGTCCTTTGTGGGTTATTTGAGTTGCAAATATCATATTTCACTCTGCTTTGTTTTTCACTTAGAGGGTGATAGTATTATCTGGCATCATTATTAATGTAATCAAATCTTTCTCTTTTCTTTGTGCCTTTTTTCTTTAAGAATTATTTTCATTTTTCCAGATCATAAATATACTCATATGTATGTTTTATATTAAAACTTTGAAAACCTTTCCTTTTAATCTGAGTGTTTTCCAATAATCTATAAAGAAAATATTAGATCCCATGAAATGAAGTCATATATAGTTAGCATATTAAATAATACTTTTGAAACAGGACAAGTAATTGGAGAATGGCATCAAGATAAAACTATTTTGATAGATTTATATAAGGAATTAAATTTAATAAAGACGATATTAGGTCAAGATACTAAATTCTGCTCTGCACTCAAGTTCAAAAACACCATTATAGTGCAGGCTTAAGTATACTAATATTGCTAGAAGGTAATGTGACCCTATTAAATGTGCTGTGTCTACCTAAACTTCTCAGAACTACTTAGCTCATGAATAGAAGACATTGCCAATAAGGGAAAGGATATGCATTGTGGATTCGGCATTGGTATATTAAACTATGAGGACCAATTGTAAAGAGAGCTGTTGAAAAAAGTCAAATTTTATTGTGATATAAGTATCAAGATTCACAAGAAAGATCTGATGACTCTTACGTGAACATGGACTGGAGGTCTAGAAAATATCACACTGAAAAGAGAAGCATAAGAAAGGACACACAAGTTCAAATATTTAATATCTGTTACATGGAATTAGATTAAGTTAAATTTGTTCAATAAGTCTGAGCCATTGAACTTTTATTTATTTATTTATTTATGCAAGAACTGGGGTACAGGCCAGAGGTGTGGGCAGTGAGAGGATTCACCTGAGACAGAGTGGGGAGTGAGGAGCAGAACATATCCACTGAAATAACACTGCTGAGGAGAGCAGTTGGTTGGTGGGTCAGGAGAGGTCTGCCACGTGGGTCACCTCCATGGCTAGGGATCTAACTCACACTGCAGTGGCTTTCAGATAGCTTCATAGTGCTGTGCTTTAACTGGTTGGGCCACCAGGAAAGTCCCCCTTGAACCTTATTTATTTATTTATGTATTTATGTATGTATGTATGTATGTATTTTTACATCATTTTGTACATTTTCCATCTCATTTGCAACCCCCTTGGGCTCCCCATCCCCAAATCATCCATGTGCCATCACCATAGTCCAGTGCATTTCCCCCCACCCATTGTTTTTGATCCAATTCCCCACTCCACCTCCACAAAATGTCTCCGGTATATAGCTGTTCTTCATTATCATTATTTTCTTGCCTGTTCTGTTATAGTCCTGCTATGAGAGAAACCATCCAGTATTTTTCCTTTTCTTTCTTTCTGGCTTATTTCACTAAGCATGATCTTTGCCACTGCCATCCATGTTGCTGCAAAAAGACATGTGTTTCTTTTTTTTTTTTTGGTTGCTGAGTAACATTCCATTGTGTGTATGTACCACATCGTTTTAATCCAGCCCTCCATTTTTCGGCAGTTGGGCTGTTTCCATGTCTTTCCAACTGTGAATAAAAGCAGCTGAAGTGTATGTCGTGTAGTGTTTGGCCCATCTTTGCTTCCAGGTATTTTATGGTTTCTGTTCTTATGTCTGGGTCTTTAATCCACTTTGAGTTGATTTTTGTGTATGGTGAGAGGTAGTGATCTAGTTTCATTTTTTTGCATGTTGCTTCCCAGTTTTCCCAGCACCATTTGCTGAACAAACTTTCTTTGTCCCATTGTATCTTCTTTGCTCCTTTGTCAAAGATTAGTTGTCCATAAACCTGTGGGTTTATATCTGGGTTTTCTATCTGAATCCACTGGTCTATATGTCTGTTCTTGTTCCAGTACCATGCAGTTTTGATTATTATGGATTAGTAGTACAGCTTGAAATTTGGGATTGTAATGCCTCCATTCTCTTTCTTCCTAGTCATGAGAGTTTTGGCTATTTGAGGTCTTTTGTTGTTCCACGTGAATCTCATCAATATTTTTTCTATTTCTTTGAAGAGTGTCATTGAGATTTTTATTGGGATGGCATTAAATCTGTTTTTTGTTTTTGGCAGGACGGCCATTTTGATGATGTTAATTATCCTAATCCATGAGCAGGGGATGTCTTTCCATTTCATGGTGTCTTCTTGAATTTCTTTTAACAGTGTTTTGTAATTTTCTTTCTATAAGTCTTTTACCTCTTTTGTTAGGTTGATTCCTAGATATTAGATTCTTTTTTGTTTTAATTGAAAAGGTGATTTTTTTTAATTTCTGCTTCTTCTGATTGGTTGTTTGTGTATAGGAAAGCCTCTGACTTTAGTGTGTTGATTTTATAACCTGCTACCTTGCTAAACTGGTTGATGGTTTTGATTAGTTTCTCTGGAGTTTTTAGGGTTTTCCATGTAGATTAACATATCATCTGAAAATAAGGACAGTTTTACTTCTTCTTTCCCTATTTGGATTCCTTGTATGTCTTTTCCTGTCTTATTGCTCTGGCTAGAACTTCCAATGTTACGTTAAAGAGCAGTGGTGATAGTAGACACCCTCGTCTTTGTCTTGTTCCTGATGCCTCCCGAACATTTAATGGGAAGTTGCAGTACAACCAAAGCGTATTTTTGTTTGTTTTGTTTTTAGTCATTCAACTTAACCTAACCACAAGAAAGCCTCCATTTTGACTAGTGAAACAACTAATTTGAGCAACAAGTTGAACTACATTACTCTATCGGCCATTTGCTTAATAACTGTGTTAAATACCATGTGCTAGATACTGATTTTTTTTAACTCACTAATCATAAATGGTATTGATTCTAGATTTTGATCTATATAATATTTCTTATAGCTATTTAATACATAAACTTTTTAAAGGAAATGCGTGATAATTATTATCTTGCTGATATCATATATAATTGGGTGCACACTCGGTCTACAGAGCTGTTCCAAATAGGGGGAGTAATTGGAAAATACTAACATGAGAAGATAGTACCTCATTCAGTTTTAAGACTGGATTCAGCAGTGGTATTGATTTGTCCTAGAGCAAAGCATTTACTTAGGGGAAGAATGGGGAAATTGATTCGATACAGTGGTGATTGAAGAGAACCAAAGAATGGAAAAGATACAGCATAGGTCTCAAGGTGTAGCACCTTGACCTGCAGCATAAACAGCACCTGCCAAAAATCACTGGTTAAAAATACAGATGCCTACATTGCACTCCCACCCTATGAAACCGGAAACCATGGGAATGCCACCCAGAAAACGGTCCAACAAGGCCTCCATGTGCTTGCAATTCTTGCTCAGTTTGAAAGCCACTAGCATAGACTGCTTCTGTGAGTAGACATTGTATATGATTTGGAAAGCAATCCATGGTTACGGCATATCAGTGGAAATAAAAGATGCAGAGATTCCATAGCTTCTCATAGCAGTCTGATTTATCAGCTAACTTATGTAATGTATAATCCAGAGAGCACTTAAAATAGCCAGTGTTGAAGCTCTTGCTTTGAAAAAATATATATTGATAGTTTTATTTTATTTTATTTTATTTTACATTCCACCATTTCAAATGCTAGAATTGGGTATAGTTGTCTGCCAGAAGCAAAGCCTGTATATTTTGTTTCACAGATAATGAATTCTTTCTTCCTCTAAAACAGTGTTGGGTAATGTTCCAAAAAAGTAATTACAGGCCAGTTAGTAAATATATGCTGAGACAGTAGAGTGCCAGATAGCAACAGCTATATGTCTGCCACTGCTGATTAATCAGCTAGAGAACAGACCTATTTTTTTACTTAATATGGAACAGAGACTTCATTAAGGGCAGAATTTGCATCTCAGTTACTGAACAGATTCCCCCACTGTTTTGATCTTCATAGGTGTATATTTTATTTTCTTTTGTTGTCTAATAGATTGACAATCAGGGCTGCACCCCTTTTACAAATTGCTCCTTCACCTCCTGCCACCCTCTTTTATTCAATAGGCTTGTCAAACTGTAAGAGATTATGAAAGCTTTGGGAGTTAGAAATCACAGCCAGTTCAATCTCATTTTCATATAAACCGAACAGTAAATTATTATATTGTAACAGTTTATCACTTTGGACCTAAATTACAACAAAGTAGTTTGGAAATCCCATAACAAAGATAGAATAGCCCATTTATATAGGCATGTTTCTTACAGTTGCTATAATTCTTAGTTCTAGGGTATTTTACATAACATTTTAGCGTATGGTTTGGAGGATACGCATGATCTGCTGGGCTTTCCAATTTTGTCTCCTTCTAACCTTAATTATTGAAGCCAGTTAGAAACCTTTTGAGGTTCAACTGCTTCATATTCTAGGATTATCTTTATTTTGAGATCAAGAGGAAAGAAGAAACTATGTCTGGAAATGGTTGAGTCCCCATGCAGCCAATATTGCTGCTTGTCTTCTTACCTGTACTCTCTTCTGATAGTGCCTTGGCTTGTTGGTGTGCCGCTTGTCTTCATACTCAGTAAGCTCTGTGGAGCTCCCCCATGATTCTCAAATTTGGTCCTGTGTTCGTTAAATAAAATAGAGGATAGGGAGTGCATGCCATAATCTCCCATCTTGCATCCTCCCACTGACTGTTTGTCCATTCCAGTCAGGTTTCTATAATTCTGTTTCTACATACCCTGAGAAACACATTCTCACACATGATAAGCTTCCCTGCTTTCTGATCTAAAGTATTTATATAAATAAATGTTTTATTGGCTCCTAAAATTTCCTTGTCAATTATAGTGAATGCAGTTGGTAATCCCACTTAGATTTTCTTAACCCAAAAGTACACTACAGTCTCCTGCTACTGCGAATGTTAAGTTGTAAATCATAGCTGTCACTACCCTATTCCCTCCTTCTCTGGAGAATTATCTTAGGCTAGAGGGCCTAAACTTTAGCTTCCTTCATGATCAAAGAGGAGACTTACTAAAATCAAATTACTAGGCTCAGCTTCCCCACTTTCTGATTCAGTAGGGCTAGATTGGAGTATGGGAGTTTATATTCTAGTAAATTCACAATGATGCTAATGATGTTGGTATGGAAAACAAACTTTGAGGGTAACTTCTCTCCTCCCTGGAGACTGTGTGTTCCATCTGCACACCCCTGAAAGCAGTCCACAATCAGTGGCTGAATGAAGGAAGCTTAATGGGGCAAGCCCCTCTTGCCTCAAGGTGGGACTGTCTTTGTGCTTCTTTCCCACTTCAGAGTAGCCTGATAGGACCAGAATTAAGAAATGACCACCAGAAACCATATTTTAATGTAGCTTTTCTCCCCTTAACCTAGCCTGCTTCTTTCACTCTCTTTCTCATGAAAGCACCATCAATAAATTACCTGAATGACCAAAGGACACAAAACATTAATTGAAAAGGACACCTGCACCCCTGTGTTTAATGCTGCACTGTTTACAATAGGGAAGATGTGGAATCAACCAAAATGCCCCCAAAATAAATGACTGGATCAAGAAGATGTGGTACACATATACGGTGGAATATTACTCAGCAATCAAAAAGATAAACTCATGCCATTTGCAGCAACATGGATGGAACTGGAAAAGATCATGCTTAGTGAAATAAGTCAGAAAGAAAAAGAAAATTACCAGATGGTTTCACTCATAGCAGGAGTCTAAGGGAGCAGGAATGTGTGTGTGTGTGTGTGTGTGTGTGTGTGTGTGTGTAGCAATTGCAGTAAGTAAAAACTAACATCAACAACTATATCCAGGGACATTACATGGGAGAGGAGAGGGGAACAAGATCAAAACTGGGGTGGGAAGAGCACACAGCTCTATGATTATGGCACATGGATTATGTGGTAGTGGGAAGTCCACGGGAATTACAACTGAGATGAAAAAAAAGTACAAAATGAAGAATTATATAAATATAAATGTGCGTGTATATAATGAAAAAATATCCATCTCATACCATGCTTCTAGAGATGACAAAAGACCTGTACCTGTAGCGTTCTGGCTTCCAGTTTCTTGAGTTCCATTTACTCAACAAACTTGTACTGAATGGCTTTGAATTTCCCAGGCAGTTTATTGTATATAGGAAGTAATTAAGACACAGTCACTCTCTCAAACGGCCCACCAGTTAGTCAAAGAGTGGCTAAGTAAATGTTCAATTACGACAGTGTGGTTAATACTATGCTGCATCAGTGCTGAGAATTTGAGATGGTAGAAGCTTTTCTCTGGGCCTTGGATAATGCTATAAGCTAGATAATTTGGGAAAAGACTCTCTGAGATGGAATTTGTAGGTAAGAAGTTTATGTGCACATATTATTGGGGACAAAAATGAGGAAGGAGATGTGCAGAGGGAAAGGTTGGGTGAGGCCTCCTTGGGTGAACCAATGGGGAGCTATGGATATGTCTAGAATTAAAGAAAGAAATCAGTAGATAGAGTTTGTCCACTCAGGGAAAGCTGAACCCGTGACATTGGGAAAAGCAGCTGCTGGACTTCGAGAATACGTGAAGAGGGACTCAGCTGTGAGGTATCATCAGCTGTTCCCCCAGCTACTGGGTGATAGATGCCTCCACCCTGCAGTAGGGGTCTACATGGTGAATCGCAGCATTCAGTCCAGGTGGCAGATGGATACAGAACTACAGAATGCAGGTTGGCCTCATGAAAACAAGTTTGGGGATCCTGCATGAAAAGTTTATGCACACACACATACATATGCTTGTCCCTGGACACCAATGCTGGTGATTATGTTAGTAAAATACATCTGGGTTTTTTTCCAGATATCCATTAAAATGCTAGTCCAGGGCCTTCCCTGGTGGCACAACAGGTCAAGCACAACACTATGAAGCAATCTGCAGCCACTGCAGCATGAGTTCAGTTCCCAGTCAGGGAGGTGACACTCATGGTGCACCAGATCTCTCCTGTGTCACCTGTTGCTCCCCTCAGCAGTGTGTTTCAGTAGATCTGCCAGTTCTGTTCCCCACTCTCTCTGGTGTATCCTCTCACCCCCAACAACTCTGGCCTGTACCCCAGTTCTTGTATGCATGAATAAATAAATCTTTATAAAAAATGCTAGTCCACCTAATGGGGGTTTTAAATGGGTTTATTATTAAATACTGAATTTCTGAAATATCACAAATACTAAATGCAAGGTAAACTGGAGGTTTCCTGAAAACATATCCCATAGACAGACCTGAAAGAGTTTCAAAACTTGTTGAAAGGATTCTGAGGTGCAGTGTAGCAGGTAACAAATCTGCCGACAAGCAGCAATCTTCAGAATAAACATATGTGGGCCCAGAGTTCAGAGGCTAAAGTCAGTTTAATGAGAAAGCTTTCGCTGTTCCTTTTTATGTGAATTAAATGTGTTCCAAGTAGCGAAAGCCACAGCCTAACAGTGAATAGTCTGGCTGCAGAACTGAACATTTATTTTCCGCTGTTCTCAGGGTCACTAAAGATCTATGCGAGTCATCTTGATTGAACAGAATCCTATCCAGTGTGTCCTAATATGTGATGATAAAACTTGAGAACCAATTAAAGAGAACGGATTTGAATATAAAATTGTTTATTTTGTGGTATTTCTGTGCCAAACCTTCAGATTTATCATTGCGATGATACCATATTATTTGCAAAGAGGAATATAAAATCTTAGTAAATAAAGGGCAGCTATTAACAGGTCTTCATGAAGTTCATTAATCAGTGTTAAGACAACACAACACTCATGGACCATCATACATCTGTCCAGAGTAAACATAAAAGCATGCAGGTTTGCTTTCCATATTCGGTGCACGATGCAGACCAGGCACTCACACAGAAGAATGAAACAGGTCTGCATCTTCCCTTGCAGTGGCTGCAGTCTGCCCTGATAGGATGGTCTCTGGCAAGATTATGAATCCGCATGAAAGAGTAGCAGCCTTGGCCTCTAGAAACTCCCTTCTGAAGTGTTTTTTTAAAGATTTATTTATTTATGCATACAGAACTAGAGGTGCGAGAGGTGAGAGGAGTCACCAGAGGCAGAGTGGGGAGCAGAATAGGCAGAGCTACTGAAATGCACTGCTGAAGAGAGCAGCTGGTGAGATGAGAGGCCTACTGCACCACATGGGTCACCTTCTTGGCTGGGATCAAACTTGTGCTGCAGTGGCTGTGATAGCTTCGTAGTGCTGTGCTTTAACCCATTGCGCCAACAGGGAGGGGACTGAAATGTGTGTTTTAATTAGCTCCTGGCAAGGCCAGTGACATTCAAGGATTGAGAATGGTGTTAGAAATGTGGAAATATGGGTGGCGCAATGGGTTCAAGCGCAGCATTGCAAAGGAGCTGCAGCTGCTTCAGTGTGAGTTCACACCCCAGCCCTGCAGGTAACCCACATGGTACAGCAGACTTCTCCTGACCCACCCGATGCTCCCCTCAGCAGTGTACTTCTTTAATCTGCCTCTTGTGCTCCCCAACCTGTCTCCAGTAAAGCCTTGACCCCCGCCCCTGCACCTCTGGCCTGTACCCCAGTTTTGTGTGCATAAATAAATAAATAAATCTTTGGCAAAAGAAAACTTAGGCATCCACTTAAAGCTCTTAGAAAGTCAACAAAATTATTTCTGTGGTCATTGTTCCTTAGTAAGTCATATTCAGAAAAAATGGAAATGTTTCTCCACTTCAGGGAATGCCTGATCAACATGTATTTTGCCAAAGTGCAGTGTCAAACTTTAGCAGGCAACTTACAGGAGAACTGACCATTTTTATGCTTCCACGCTCTATTCAAAGAGCTGCCAAACTAGCCCTTAGCCCACATTCAGCCTTCCTGCTGCTCGTTTTGGTAAATACAACCTGCTTAGAAAAGCAAGGCTCGCTGGCTTATGTATACTGTCTACTGTCCGTGGGTGGGTTTGTGCCCTGTTGTCAGATGAGTGCCGAAGAGACCACTTGAGCCTCAAAACTTAAAATATTTTATTACCAAGCCCTTCACAGAGAAAGCTTGCTGATGCCTGCCCTGGTTTGCTGTAATTCAGCAACTTATTGATGATAAGAACCGCTGTCATACCATTTCAGTCTGATTTGTCAATTCCCATTTTTTTAGGGGAATGATAAATGTATTTTATTTAATGAAATACCATTGTCTTACATCCTTGCTGGTATTCTGACAGTCTTAAGATTCCTCAGATGGGCTCTCCCTGGTGGCGCAGCAGGTTAAAGCACAGCACTGAGAAGCTAAAACCACTTCCGCATGAGTTCGATTCCCGCCTGCCCCGGAGGTGACCACATGGCGTGGCAGACCTCTCCTGACCCGCCCGCTGCTCCCCTCAGCAGTGTACTTCATTGATCTGCCTGTTCTGTTCCCCACTCTGTCTCTGGTGAAGCCTCTCGCCACCCTTGAGCCTCTGGCCTGTACCCCAGTTCTGTATGCACAAATAAATAAATCTTTAAAAAAAAAAAGATTCCTCAGATGTGGTCACCATAGCATTCTACCACAAAAGCCCTCCCCCACCCCCGATCAGTCTTACTCTACCACAATCCATTGTGCTCTCACACATACACACACTTTTCGCCCTCCCTTCCCCATCCCCTCTGGATGCTTCATTTCTGTGATCAGCTTGCTAGTCAACCCCCTCCTTAAAAATTCTGTTTCAGTAAGTCCCAATGAGACACAAAAATTTGTATCTTTAGTAAGTACTTTTCAGAAAAATTGGTCTAGTTCTTTTACTCTCTAATTCCCTTGCACACACTTTGCATGTTCATCAAGACCATATTAATTTCTTCAAATTCTTCCTCATCTCCCCACCTAAGTGTAAGGTACAGGCCAGTGGCCTGTGTGACAGTGTCGCAGGTGTGCTATGAACAAAGCTTGACAACAGTTAGTTGGATGCAGGTTGTTGATGAAGGGGCCCTTATCACAAACTAGAAAGTTGTGAAGCAGATAGGATAGAGCCAAAAAACTAAGAAAGGAAGAGTCTTAAGTTTGATCCCAAAGGTCTCTGCAGCATGAATTGCACCATAGGTCCACTCCCACTCGGAGGCATGAGGGCTGGCTTTCCAGTTCGCCAACCCATGTCTCTAATCAGTCATGGATGTAGGGTGCTCTTGGAAAGGGGACATCTGAGAGCCATTATGAGCAGTGAGTGGGACAGTGTGCACCTGCAATAAAAGAGGATGGCTGGGACACGTGCTATAGAGTGCCCAGCACAAGAATTAAAGAGTGAAATTCAGGTAGACTTGGAATGTGTCATATCTACAATAGTCTTTTTTTTTTTTAGTGATTAAGAGGTATCACTTGAAATATGTTTTTAAAGTAACAAATATTTGAAAGCAATAAAAACATTTACTAGAACTGAGATCTTCAACCTTCTTCCATCTCTAAAAAGAGGAAAATACATGTCAAAGAGAAGTGGCTTATCCAATAAATAATCATTGTTTTGCAGACCAATGTCTTTAACCAGATAAATGGTAAGATATTTTGCTTATGATTACCTGTTAGAATGGCATGAGGTTCTTATGAATCTGAATGTGTGCAGGTATTGCAGAGACTAACCTGGAATAGGACCACTGTTGGAGATCACGTTTTCCACAGTCCCCATCATTTCATAATAGATATCCTTGCATCATAGATGAATCTTTCACTAATAGGTAATGGGAATGTAAAATATTGTTCAGCTCTATATAATTACTGTTTGCTTTCCAAGGAATAATAACAGCTACCACTACTTGCTAGTCCTCCCAACCAGCAAGGTTGGGACCAATTCTTCTAGCCTCCTCTGACATCAGTGGTAGAGTTGAATGTCCTATAGAAAGAGGTCCATAAACCCTTTGAAAAGGTGTAGTCATCATTTAACCCAAGTTGTTTTAATAAGTCTAGAATTCACAAAGCTAAGACAAGGACACTTTCAGAAATTTCCACATTATTAGTTCTTGGATTTTGCAACATATACCTTTAAGCCCTCTGAAGAGTTTGGGGTGGAGCAGGGGGAAAGAGACAGGCCAGGAAATATAATACTGTAAGGGCTGTTCTTGACTATTCTCAGGCCTGTTTTCACTTTCAAGCTGCTGTCTCTGAAAAATGAGTAAAGATCTGTGGCTGAACAAGAATTGTGTGACCTGAGGATTTCCTCTGGCCCTCTCTCCCTCTGTGAAGACCCTGCAGGCAACTCAAGCAAAGGGTTTGGAGAGTATTAGACTCTTGTAGCCTAGGCAGGATCAAGTTTAAAAAGAGCACTTACAATCTTCCTTCACTCTATTCTGATTTTTGTATCCTTGAGGCAAAGTTGATTTAACCATTTGTTGATGTCAATACTATGTGAAATATTTTCTCCAGACAACTTAGATACTTTCAACAACTTGAACAGAATAACAAGATATGGTTCCTTGAATAAATATGTGTTTTTACTTTGATTTTCTCTCATGTATTTTGAGAAGAGAACAAGAGACATAATGATCAGGGAAGAAGCGAGAACGGGCAGAGAATAGGACTTAGCCGCAATTCTGCTGTGAACTTGGAATGTGTCACATCTACAATAGTCTTTTTCTCTCTCCAATTCACCATGTCAATTTCTTATGACTCTCCTCAGGCTAGGATAAGCAACTTTCTTTAATTTTTCCAAACTATTTTAGCAAGATTTTAAAAATATCATTAGATTTTTGTTGCAACCGCATTCAAATATTTTGATTAATTCAGAAACAATTGGCAGTTTAACCATATTAACTTTCCATCCAGAACAAATACTTTCTCTAATTTTCCAAGTCTTTAAAAAATCTCTCACTGTAAACCATTATAATTTCTTAATGTAAATCTTGTCCATTTCTTATTAAGTTTATCACCATTCATTTAATAACTTTGTTGCTATTGCTAATTGAATTTTTAATCATATTTTCCTATTCCTAGTATATAAGATTAACTGCAGCTTTATGTACATATTTACATTTTAGTGTTTCGTCAGATTGGATGCAGTGAGGATCTTGCCAATATTAATAATAGCTATAAATAGACCATTGACACACTTATACTTTCCCAAGGATTTTTAAATAATATTTCCTTTGATAATAAGTTATAATTGAGAGCTTTCCATATAACTCTGCACTTCTTTTTGTGAATGTTTTACTTTAGTTCCCGGTGTGATAAAACATAGGAAAAACAAAGAGCAATGTGAGTAATTCTAAAATTGAACATCAGTTTTTAGGAAGCAATTCTCCTTCAAAATGAGAAAATTATTATTTTCCAGATAACTTAGCAACCAACTAGTGGGAGATATTGCAGTATACAAACTTCATGGTCATTATGTTGATAATTCAAATTTTCTGAATCAAACTTTGCATGTATTTACTATTAATTAATATGAAGATATTGATGGGACATATGCTTGAATGACATCCTCCCTGGGCCTATGCTTGAATGACATCCTCCCTGGGCCTGAGATAGGAGCTACACGCCAAACCTGGCTCTGTTGACTCCCCGTCCTCTTCACTGGACCTTGTTTGTATTTCCCCCCAACAGAGATCAGAGGACCAACTACTGACCATTTCCTCAGGAAATCTTTGGAGCTACATATGAACCAGGCATAGGTACAAGTAAAGTCTGAGCTGTGTTTCCAGCTCTAACTAGACTTCCATTCTAATTGCAGGAGATGAAATCAAAGGGGATCAAATTTACCCAAATGGCCAGACTTCAGAATCAGACATTGATGAGCACAAAGTTGCATGCTCCCAGGACTAAAACCTCACTTCCCTTTACCTCGTCATTCAGACGGAGCTGAGAATATCTTGTCTACCTGTCAGACACTCTTGTCCTCCTGGTTGAGGAAGAATACACAGATAAACTTTCTGCAAGGCACTCTGTGTAATATTTAATTATTTTGATTCTAAAGTCTCACCTCAGTTCAAATCCTAATTCTACCAATTAATTTCTCAACAATGAACAAATTTCTTTAACTCCTTAACCTGCTACTTCTTGTGAAAAAGAATTAGGAAAAGGTTAGGCCCTATTGAATATGGCAGTTTTGATGATCAATATTTATTTATATATAATATGTGTGTATACAGGTTTTATTCTGTGTACAGGTTAATATTCTGATGCTTGATATATAACAAGCATGCCAGAATATGATATATTGATATTTTTGTCTGCTAATTTACCATTTTTTAAGCATGTAAGAATATAATTAATTTTTTTAAAGATTTATTTATTTATTCATATGGAACTGGGGTACAGGCCAGAGATGTGGAGGGTGAGAGGATTCACCAGAGACAGAGAGAGGAGCAGAACAGGCAGATCGACGAAGTACACTGCTGAGGGGAGCAGCGGGCGGGTCAGGAGAGGTCTGCCACGCCATGTGGTCACCTCCGGGGCAGGCGGGAATCGAACTCATGCGGAAGTGGCTTTAGCTTCTCAGTGCTGTGCTTTAACCCGGGAGGGCCAACATGTAAGAATATAATTTATTTTTTAAAAGAATACAGACTATTATTCAGGAAGGAATCAAACTCTCAAAAACTGTTTCCTTGGTAAATTTGACAAGAATTTTAATGAAAATCTTGTACTTAGAGTGAGGGAACTAGTATTAAAGAATTTGTGTGTGTGTGTGTGTGTGTGTGTGTATGTGTGTACCGACACACAGTTGATTCCTATGATATAAGAAGGTCTGAGAAAATGTTGCTTCTTTATTTTATGTTAAACCGATTTGGTCTATTCATGGTCTTCGTGCATTATGTAATAGAGGAAAACTAGTCCTCATTCTGGTTTAGAGCTATTATTCAGAGCACAGCACTCGGCATCACTCTTTCTCTGCTTGTCACAAAAGGGATGTTGCTCAGTATGTCAGCTAGATGGGTGGTTTCACCAGCCCTCAACATTGCCAGAAAACATCGGTGCCATTAGGCATCATGTCCCTTCCTTTCTGAGGAAAATCCTCGTTCTCTAGCCATTGATGAATTTATCCACCGGTAAACACATAGTCAGCCCCCTAATTGGATTAGTTAGTGACCAACATCACTTTTGGCTTCACCTGGATTCTCCTTACACTAAAAAGGGCCCCAGGCCCCCAAGTCTCTGTTTGAGTTCTGTGCACTGCAGGCCCCCACAAGCCCTTTGGCAGGCTCTAGCAAGAGTATTGTAAACACTGTGCACGTTATAAATACACCAGCTACGGTGAATTGTCTCATGTGCCGAAGTAGAGACTATGTTTCACTCTGTTTTTGACTCAGCACCTCACCTAAAACCTGGAACAAACAAATCATCACTATGGACTCTGTTTGTCACTGAGAAAATGTATCCGCTCTCACAAAGGATATATTTGTGGCCACACATTGCACATAATATTGGTGTGAATGTAGGAAACATGGAAACAATACTGCAAGTAATAATAATACATTTTGAAAGGGTTCACAAGCTACATTTTGATTCAACTTCTGGATTTGTGATGTAAAATCGCCATTTGTACTCAACCAGTTCCTCGAGTCTGTAAAACCCTTATCGTGATTCTGGACCAAAATTCAGAGAACACCGAGAAGTTAACAACATTTCTCCTCTTTTTTTTCCTCCAGTCATTTGA
Organism: Condylura cristata; assembly: GCF_000260355.1. Classification (NCBI taxonomy): domain Eukaryota; kingdom Metazoa; phylum Chordata; class Mammalia; order Eulipotyphla; family Talpidae; genus Condylura; species Condylura cristata. Next base: position 14,572,070 of record NW_004567128.1, read on the forward strand.
ATGTAGCACTGAACATATAAGTGGTGCTTTTACCAAGTACAAGAAACAGATCAAGACCCTGATGTCAAATTCTTACAGGGAGAGGCATTCAAGTTGTTGTTGTTGCTATTGTTGTTGTTGTTATTATTATTGTTATTATTACTTTATCTTAAAAAAGAAAGAAAAACCTCCATTGAAGAATGCAAGATGTGGGGAGAGGGGAGACAAAAACCAACAACGAGGGACTCAGAGGCAGGTTGACATTTTGAGGTTAAACTGAAACGATGCCTTCATCGCAGTGAGTGCATTCTCTCAGGTTTGGGGGTTCATAGTGCTTTGCAGTGCTATGTTATTCAGAACTAAATAACTGTTGTCACTGCTCTATAATTTGGCCACGAGATATCTGGTTACTTCCAGACAAAAGAAAATGTCTCCTAATAATGGGGTTTTGTATGAGTCTGCTCTTTCTTCCAGAAAAAAAAAAAAAAAGCATACTTAAAGATTTATCTCTGTTCACACTGAGAAAGAAAATAAGCTTTAAAAAGTTCTACTCCTCCCTCCCCATAGCAATACTTGTGTGGCTTTCCATCAGGGGCAAATGTTACCTTCAGCATATTCCGCGTATGGAATAGACAGGGCCAGATGCTTCAAATGGCCATAATGGTGACGGATATGGAAATGGAGGCTTCTTCCTATGGAGTTTCATTTAAATGCAAAGGGAAAAAAGCCCTTTGGGTAAATTAGCACTTGGAGGATTTAGCAAAAGTGAATTAACTATGACAGAGTCCCCTAACACCTGTATTTGATGATCTTGCAAGTCTTGTTCCTGGTTACCTGGGATACTACCAGCTTTGCGAGGCCATTGGGGTCATTAGAATGTGAGGCAGATTCTCCAGAAGAAAAAACCTAGATGAATCCTGACTTACAGATGTTATGTCTTGCTAAATAGCATTTCCTTGAACTGGCCATACCTTTCCCTTGGTGCTAAATTTTGTCCTTCACATACTCCTCTGACAAAGGGCTGGCTCTGAATTTCAGCTGTCAAAACCAAAGGACTGCTGGGAAGCTCTTTAAGAGAGAGTAGCTAGTGTGCTCTCAAAAATGGAATTTGTGAAAGATACACTTGTTATTTATACATTTTTTTAAACACTAGCCTCTGTTTTACCATAAAAGTAAATAAAGGAGAAAGGAAGGCAGAAGCAAGGGACAACTACCTTTAGGAAAAAGATGCAAGATTGAGCCCACTATCCCTTATATAGAGTATTCCAAAACTGAAAGGTAGCTCTGCCAGAGCAGATGTCTTAGATTTTCCCTGACTCGGATGGATTTGCTGGTTGAGTCTAATCAAACTGACTGCAAATTGTTTCTTTAAAAAAAAAAGTTTATTTATGCATACAGAGCTAGAGTTCAGGCCAGAGGTGCAGGGAGAGTGAGAGAATTCACCAGAGACAGAGTGGGGAGCAGAACAGGCAGATCAATGAAGTACACTGCTGAGGAGAGCAGTGGGTGAGACAGGAGAGATCTGCTGCACCATGTAGATCACCCCCAGGGCCTGAGATGGAAGTTGCACTGAAGCAGCTGTGGCCAGTTTCATAGTTCTGCGCCCTAACCCATTGCACCACCAAGGAGGGCCCTCTTGACCTCTCTTGAGGTAACACTTCATATGCTTCACTATAGATATTAGTATATTTGATCACAGGGCTGTTACAGACCCCAGCAAGAGGTCTGCAGTATGGATATAGTGTTACTTCTACACATCTGAAAAAAAAAATTTTAAATTTGCAACAGAGAATTAGGAATATTGAAACAAAATATTTATATGCTTTTCTTATTACTTTATGAGGTATTGTGCTAACAGCTTTACAAATGTTATCTCACTGAGCCTTATAATCTCCCTTGGAGGTAGACTTTATTTTGTTTTTTATTTTTAAAGATTTATTTATTTGTGCATACAGAACTGGGGTACAGGCCAGAGGCTCAGGGGCGGCGAAAGGCTTCACCAGAGACAGAGTGGGGAACAGAACAGGCAGATCGACAAAGTACACCGCTGAGGGGAGCAGCAGGCGGGCCAGGAGAGGTCTGCCACGCCATGTGGTCACCTCTGGGGCAGGCGGGAATCGAACTCATGCGGAAGCGGCTTTAGATTCTCAGTGCTGTGCTTTAACCCGCTGCGCCACCAGGGAGGGCCAGACTTTATTTTGATCTCCAGTTTATAGGTAAGGAATTTCAGGATTGTAGAGGTGAAATTAGTGTTTAAGATCACTCTTCCAGTTGTGTATTGTTGCATAAGAAATATCCCTGACATGTAGTGTCTTAAAACAATGCTTGACTGCTTTTACACACATTTCTGTAGTCAAACTGGGTCAGTGAAATGATTTTCATATGTGGCTGCTTTTAGGTAGGTGCTGGGGATAGAATCTTCTAGGGGTATCTTCACTCACATTACCTGTACCTCAGCTAGAACACCTCAGGCTCCTCAGGCATCTTTTTCTCCATGTGGCTTCTTTGAGTCGCTGTATCCCTCCTACCAACATGGTGGAATCAGTATGGTCAGACCTCTTACATGGAAACTGGTACCCCCTAGACTGGAGGAAATGTCCCAAGAGACAAGAGGTAGAACTTGTGAGTGTATTACTTGCTAGCTTCAGAATCTGGCAGCATGCCATGTCTACTTTTTTTCCTGTTGGTAGAAGCAGTGAGAGCAATCAACCCAAGGGAACATGGACACCACCTCCAGGTAGAAATGACCTAAATGGGCTTAACAAAAAGAGTCCCTCTGGTGGGTGATGGAAAGACAAAAGGAGACTTTCTTGGAAATTAATGTATGAGAGATTTTTGTCGATTGCTATGATTCTGTCTCCATTTGCTCTCTCCTACTTGCAAATGTCATGAACTCAGCAAGGTGGGATAAAGTAATTAATCTGATCATGGTATCACTGGTTTTAGTCCTCATCTCAAAATTGGCTACAGTTGCAAAGGTCAAGCTTCATTTGTTGCTTCAGATTTTTAAGATGTGTCTCAATCTTTCTCGCGAACATCAACTGATGGCACTTCTCGTTCATCTGAGCCTGTGCCCTAACATCCCCAAGATAACTGTGAAAGCTAGTACACACTCCCTGCCATGGTGCACATCTCCTTTGCTTCTACCTGATCAACAGTTACTGATCTTGTAAGTACCATCTGCCTCATTTCTCCTTCAAGCCAAGGAGCTTGTTATGGATGGTACCGTAACTTCCTGATAGATACATCTTTATGAATAAGCCTTACAGAATGTGTCCTCTGCTGACTCCAGACTCAGAGCAGTTTTTCTCCTCCCATGTGATTTCAGTTCAGCTGAATAAATGTATCATTCATTTTGTCTTATCATCATCGCTCAGCAGTAATACCAACCAGGTTGTCCCTTAAACAAAGGTTGCCCGAACTCTCAGAGGCAAACTTGTCACCCATATACAATCAAGAGTATGCCTCTTCCTGACTGTGCTAAAAGTGCTAACTATGTTAAATGTCCCCAAGTTTTAGTTTTAAATGTGATATCTAGCCTTTTCCATGTAATTTTATGGAACTCCTTTCTAGAACAAGGGGATGGTGGAAGGGAAGAGTGAAAGAGGAGGGAAAGGTAGGGAAAATAATCCAAATTAAAGCTTATTTTTAGGATTCTGTTACCTGCAAAAAAATAATTATTTTCCATCTGAGCTCTCTTAGCACTTTGAAAACACCACTGTTACAGAACTTACATCACTGCCTTTCAGGTCTTCCTTTCCTCCTATTTCTTTTCTACTGACTGCAGATTCTTCACAAAGACAAGGCACAGCACTACTGATTATTTTGCTGGGTATTCCTAGTTCCCGGCTTAGTTCCTGGCTCAAGCAACTGCTCAATATGTTTATTGAGTGAACAGTAGCTGAAAAGTAGCTCCAGAGATGTAATCCAATCACATAAATTGATTTAACTAATTGGAGTTCAGTTCAAGATTTAGACTCATTCTCTGAATCAGACTTCTGACCTTCAGAACTTCTGTGTGACTGGTAACAATCATATTTTTCATTGTACTTGTCTCCAACTGACTTTTAGCAAATAACCTGCAGCTTTATTTAATACAAATCAGATCATATTAAATATAATTAAAAATCTCTCCATGAAATAGGATAAGATTCCGTTGGGGCACCACCAAACACAATTATACTTTCATGGCATATGCTCTTTTAAAGCAAATCCATTTGTGAGTATTAAAGTCTGACAATCTTTTCTCATAGCTGGTATCATCCTCTAAATAACACCATACACCAAATGAGAATTAAGAAGCCATTGCATTATCTCTATCCTGGATTATTTCTCTAAGCAGAATCATCAGCATCAATACACATCAAGGCCTTATTTGAATTTAATGGCATATTAGCTGTGCCACTCTAACAACCTATTATATTCATTGTCTTTAATAGATGATACAACTTTACAATACGTATATTGCAGTTAGTACAAGGTGGGTTCAAATTTCCTTTCTTTACAAGTTAAACAGGGTTGCCTACTAGAATGCTTGTTCATCTAGGTCTTCCAGGTCATTGCTAGGGCAATTGCCTGAAATGTCACTTGAAACATAAAATACAGATAAAATAGTCTGAAGAAATTATTATCGATTCTGATTGCCCCTGTGTTATTTGGAGAAATCATAGGCACAGAAACAAAGAAAATGTTGCTAGCTGCGGAATGGAAAACTTTAAATATTGTTTTCAAGTTGAGAGATAGAAGGAGTTGAGAGGTTCTTCAGTCATGAACACTGTGTCATGTAGAAAAGGGGACTAGCAAAAGTGAATTGACCACTAAGATATCTGTTTCATATACCTGCATTCACACACATTAGCATATGCACATGTGAGTCAGAGATGGTGCTGGGTATATCACAATGACAGTAATTGTAGTTCATTCCAAAGAGCATGGCTTCCTTGATAATGTGTCTCATCAGTGACTTAACCATCTTCTCAAAACACAGATGTTTCTGCCAGATTATGGCAAGTAAGTTCCTTTTATTGGTCTTGGCACTATCAAATATTGGAGGGCAGGGAAAAGATTGTAATGTAATAAGGGGAAACCTAAGGCTCTTTGATAAATAGGACCTTTTTGTTGCCTAAATTCCTACATAAAAGCACCTGTTCTAAACCTTTCACAAGGACCCTCCCTTAGGTTGCAGCCTGATTTTCTTTCATGTTCCGCATTCCCTACAATTAAATCATTCTTCTAAAGTGAATGTTTTTTTCTCAGGCATGTACATTATTTTTTGATTGCTGCCATAACCAAAACCACAAACTTCGTCCTTTGAAAAACTATAGCAAGTTGCTATTTTATAGTTTGAAAGTCACTGGGCTAAAGTCGAGCTATTGACATGCCTGTGATCCTTTCTGTATGGCCTAGGGAGAATTGATTTCCTTGCCCACATTCCTTCTGTCTTCTTAAGCCTCCAGTGACCAGGTAAGTCTTTCTTGTCTTGCATCTCTCTCACACTAACTCTCCTTCCTCTTATATAGACTGTTACAATTACTTTTGACCCACCCAAATAATACAAGTAATTTACCTCTTTTTAAGGTTGCTTAATTCACAGCCTCAATTCCATCTGCTATTATATAATTCCTCCTTGAATACATTCTATGAATAGTTTCTAGAGATTAAGATCTGGACATCTTTGAGTGGAAGAGTGCTTTACTCAACCTGATATCATCTTTGTACAACCCTTACCTTCTACTTTGTTTTGTTTTTATTTAGGTAACTTTGCTTTACAAAACTGTGTGTCAGTCAGACGCATAGGATCATGCATGTCACCATACCACACCCACCTCCTCTACCATGATCCATTATAATCCCCTCCACTGTGATTTGCCCTCTTTTCCTCTTGTACAGCTTTCTTTGCTTTATTTATTTTTTTCTATCTTCCGCATATAAGTGAAGCCATCCACTCTTACTTAGCCTTTCTCCTTCTGATTTATTTTCGCCTAGGATTAGCCTCTCCAGTTCCATCCATGTTGTCACAAATGGAAGGAGGTTTTTTGTTTGTCTGTTTAATAGCTGAGTAGTATTCCACTGTGCATATAAACCATATTTTGCAACACACTCCTCTGTTCTTGGATACTTAGGTTGTTTCCTTAGCTTAGCTATTGTAAATAGCACTGCAATGAATGTAAGGATGTATATATCTGTTCAGTGTTTTTGTATTTGGGGGTAGATAGCTAGAAATGTAATGACTGGATCACATGTTAAATCAAATTTTCATTCTTTGAGAAATCTCCATGCTGTTTTCTACCAGGGCTAGACAAGTCTACATTTATACCAATAATTTAAAAGGGTTCCTTTTACTCAGCATACTCACCAACGCTTGTTTCCAATCTTTGTGATATGGGCCATTCTCACAGGTGTGAAATGGTATCTCAGTGTGGTTTTGATTTGCATTTCACTGATGATAAATGACGATAAGCAATTTTTACATGTGTTTGTTGACCATTTGTGTGTCTTCTTTGAAGAAATGTCTATTTAGCCCTCAGCCCATTTTTTGATTGGGTTATCTGTTTTCTTTTTATTGAGTTGTTCTTTATAGATCTTGGATATCAGCCAGTTTCCTGATGTATGAATATTTCCTCCCATTCACATGGGTGCATTTTTGTTTTACTGAGAGCTTCATTCACTGTGCAGAAGCTTTTTGCTCTGATGGAGTCCCACTCATTTATATTTCATTTTTTTTTTTTGTTTCTCTTGCCCTTATAGATAAGTCTACAAAGGCATCACTAAAACCAGTATTTTATCTATGTTTTCTTTGATGTATTTTATGGTTTCAGGTGTTTACATCCATGTCTTTAAGCCATTTTGGGTTAATTTTTGTGGAAGTTGTGAGATGGTCATCTAACTTAATTCTTTTGCATGTCACTGCCCACCTTCCCCAACACCATCTATTGAAGAGATTCTCCTTTCTCCAATGCACACTCTTAGCTTCTTTATCAGAATTAGCTTCCCATAGATGTGCAGGTTTATTTCTGAGATCTCAGTTCTAGGCCTTTGGTGTGTCTGTTTTTATTCCATTAGCATACTGTTTTGCTTATTAGAGCTTCTAGTACAGCTTTATGTCTGGGAGTCTGATACAACCACTTTTTCTCCTTCTGTGTCACGATTGTTTTGCCTAATAAGGGTCTTTTCTAGTTCCATATGAATTTTAGTAGTGTGAGTTCTATTTCTTTGAAGGATGCTACTGAAACTTGATGGTGACTACATTAAATCTGTATGTTGCTTTAAGTAACATGGCCATTTTGGCAATATTAACTCTTCGAATCCATAAGCAGGAGATATTTTTCCATTTCTGTGTCTTTTTCCTTTTCTTTTAACAATGTCTTATTGATTTTATTGCATAGGTCCTTCACCTCCTTTGCTAAGTTTACTCCTAGCTATTTAATTATTTTTGTTACATTTGTGAATATAATTGATTTCTTGATTTATTTCTCTTCTTTTTCATTATTTGCATATAGAAATGCATTTGGTTTCTATAGATTGAGTTTGTATCTTGCCACTTTACTGTACTGATTGTTTCTAAAGTTTTTTTGGTGATATCTCTAGAATCGTTTATGTATAGATTTTGGAATGACACCTGCAAGCAATAATAGCTTTACTTCTTTCCAATTGGGATTCCTTTTATATATTTTTCTTGCCTAATTAATCTAGCTAGGACTTCCAAACTGTGATGAATAGTACTGATGAAAGTAGACATCCTTGTCTTGTACCAGCTCTTAGAGGAAAAGGCTTTTGGTCTGTCACCACTAAGTGTGATGTTGGCCGTGAGCTTGTTGTAAATGACCTTAAATATGTTGAAGTTTGTTCCATATATCCCCAGGTTTTTTGAGGGATTTATCATAAGTCATTGTGAAATCGTATCAAATGCTATCTCAGCATCTTTATATAGCTATTATGATTTTATCATTCCTTTTGCCGATGTGGTGAATTGCATTGGTTAATTCTCAGTTACCATCTACTTGAAAAGACTGGTGTCAGTATAAGGGCGACTTATCTCTTCCCCATTTGTAAATTTCTTCATTTAAAGTCCATTCATTAGATTGAATGGGAGTAGGCATTTCAGGAAGCTAAGAAGTCACTGCCATTCCAAACTCTGCATAAGAAGAGTGTGTGGAGGATATTAGGCTTGATATCTTTGTCTCTTCAAGACTAAGATTCTAATCAGGAAGCATAGTTACAAATATTCCACCAGAGTAACTTCATTTTTCTTTGCAGTTTTGGGCGTGTAACTGTTGGAACTATTCTCAGATACATTTTTGCACCCAATTGAAAATGATTACTTAGAAACTGGGACTGCAGATTGATGAGCATCTGGCCACACACAGTGTATAAATAAGTTATTAAGGAAAAATAAAACAGAGTAAGAATAAAAAGATACTGTCAGCCATCAGGTCACCTTGTTATGTAATTGGCAACTATGCTGGAAAACCAGTGGAACCATTGCAGTAAGCCAAACCACAAAGAGAAAGGAAACGTATGAGAATATTGAGATCAGGCACTGTATCCTCAAAGAACATGTAAGCATTTCTATGTCCAAATCTCTCTTACAAGACCTTAATCAATGTAAACATTTAACATAAAGATTGATATACTCTTTCTCTCCTTAATTTGGTTTGCATTCTAACCACTCGTATTTCATACATGAGAATTAAAGAATGTGTTTGAGAACAAGTTGGAGCCCCACTCTGTAGAGAGGTTAACTAAGGTCCCTTCATTCAAATGCTGCCACCTTAGTGTGACTAATTGCAATATGCATGAAGCCACTAAGTGGATTGATTGTTAAATTATCTAGTTTTAATATATTAATCCTCTTCAAATGGACAAGTGCCTGAAAAGTAGGCAAGTATTTAAAGACTCCTACAAGGAGCTGTGTATGAAACTAATACTAATAAAGAAACATTACGTAAATAGAAGCAATATTACTCCAACTTCCAAAACACTCTTCATCACTCACAAATCACCAACCTGACCAGATCTGACACATTCAGTTTTGAGCAGAAAAAAGAAATATTGTTGTTTTTTTAACATTTCTTTATTTATGCGCACAAGGGCTGGGGTACAGGCCAGAGGTGCTGAGAGGTGAGAGGATTCACCAGAGACAGAGTGGGGAGCAGAACAGGAAGATTGCCCGAAAAACACTGCTGAGGGGAGCGGTGGGAGAGACAGGAGAAGTCTGCTGTGTCCTATGGGTCGGCTCCCTGGCTGGGGACCGACCTGGTGCTGCAGTAGCTGCTGATAGCTTCACAGTGCTGAGACTTAACCCCTGCACCAGCAGGGAGGCCTCGATTGTTGATAATATTTTTGAATACGTGTTTACTTCTATATTTTTTGAAGATTCATTTATTTCTATATTCACACCAATGGGGTTTTAAAGAAATGTGACAATATAAGAAAAATAAAGTGGCTCCCTCTAAAAAGGTAGCAATTATTGCTTCTGGAAAAATGAAAGTAGACCGCTGCTATAGAGGATAGATCTTTTGGAGGGAGGGAGTGTGGGTCTGAAAGCAAGGTTCCACATGGAAAAAGCCTAAAAGGTCATCGAAAGAGGAAGCATGAGGGGGTCCCAGTGTAGATTTCAGGGTGTGCCACACACACTGTTATGAATTTGCCCTTACCTAACCATGACAGGCACCACAGCCTTATCCTGGCCTGTATGTTTCCCTCTATCCTCTAAGAGGACCCGTGATGTAATTCATAAAGACTATAACCTGTGAAGTCTCAGTAAGCTCTTTACCATTTTAAATTTCAACTGTGCTTTCAATACTTAGAAAATGAACTGCTGCAAAGTTTATAGAAAAGTCTTTTTCTATAACTCAGCAACATGAAGCATCTCTGAGATATATTTATGTCAACATTAAAATAACTAAGAATCAAATTGTGTACAAAGTAGATTTCACTGGCAACTATGAGACCCTCTAAACATCAGTGAGTCTCCTTTCTGGGCACAGTGCTCTTACATTCATCTCCTCATTGACTATTAAAATATATATACTGATACTCATTTTACAGAAAATGCCTGGAGAATTCAGCTACAAAATGCTCCATCATATGAAGCTTGACTGTTTTATGGGCTAAGAGATTTTCATAACTTCTGTTCCAACATCATAGAGAAGCTTCCTTCAGAATGTTATCATTGAGATCACAGAGGCAACGAGATTTAAATTTCAAAGTGAATATTACCCATTTTCTCTTCATTTTAAGCACTGCCAGGCAGGCTCTCTGATGCCTCAACGTTTGTTTAATGTTTTTCATTCTTCCAAGCTACTTTGGGAATCAATTCCAGATCACAGAGAAAAAAAAAACTTTTTTTCCCCTTCCTCCCGCCCAAGCTCACCTTCCCAGACAAGACTTTTTATCTGCATTAAATCTATTCACTGACCCAGGACTAGCAGCTTACCCATAACAGCAGTTTCTGGGGTGCTCAGTGGAGCATGGAGAAGGCCCAAAATGCCTGATTAAAGCCATCAGGAAAGTCTGAGATAATTTGAAAGGATTCTGAGGCGGAATGCCCTACAAGCCATGTCATTTTGTTACCATGAATAATTTCCTCCCATTCCTGCAGTCAATGCAGGGAATTGTGGGAATTTGAACAGGGCTCACATAAAGGGTTGCACGTCTTGTATCTTAGGACAGAAGCATCAATTCTTTTCCTTTGTAAGGTGCCCTGGCTGAAGTTCCCACAGGTGTTTCCTCAAGAGCCATCATATTAATATTGACTTTAGGAATAATGTATAAATTGCACCACAAAGCAACGATTGGTGAAATTAATAGGAATAATAACAGTCGATCTACACATTGACAGAGTTTTCATGTTACCTCATTTCATCTTCAAAGATCAGAGAAACGCAATTAGGTAAGATTTCCCCACTTCATAGATGAGAAATAAAATTTCGGAGAGGTTAATTGATGTGCTCAAGGGCACATGGTAAAGTGTCTGACTCAATCCCACATCTAGCTCTCAGTTCCTTTTTACTTCTAAATTATGCTCTCCTTTAGCATGGATTATCAGGTCAATGATGTTACTGTTATCAATTCTGCACAAATAATGAATAACAGAAATGTCAGATGTTTGGAATGTTGATGTTGATCTCTATTTTATAATCACTGTAACTGAAAATATTCAGAAATTTCTGATAACTATAATGTTGAGAAAAATGTAACTTTTCCTTATGTACTATTTCTTTGGTACATTTTTCATTAACTATTGCCCCCTTTTGGCTATTAAAATCCATAAGATTTAGTTTCTGCTGAAATCATAACTCTCCTTCTCTCAACCAGCAGTCACCATGGAAATGCCCTTCCTTCTTAAAACTCAGCTTCTCAAATAATAATAATAATAATCAAAGCTAGCAGGCAACTGTAAATCAGACATTCTCCAAGGTGGGGGAGATGAGCGAGGGGGGAGCACGAGGGACTCTGGTGACGGTGCACAGGTGAACTGGCACTGGGAATTCTGTGGGGACTACATGTGAGAGGAGAGGACAAATATTGTACAGAAATCAATAGTGATGTAAAATAAATGTGTGTGTGCCTGTACACAAAAATTCAAACTTTTCACAGATGGCAAGGATATGCAATGTATACTCCTGAATATTTATTTGTTAAAATAGCACATCTGTGCTGAAGTTTTTAAAATTTATTCATACAGAACTGGGCTACAGCCTCGAGGCACAGGGGCAGTGAGAGGCTTCACCAGAGACAGAGTGGGGAGCAGAACAGGCAGACTGATGAAGTCAACTGCTGAGGGGAGCAGCAGGTGAGGCAGGAGAGATCTGCCACGCCATGTGGATCACCTCCAGGGCCGGGGATCGAACTCTCACTAAAGTGGCTGTAGCCTACTTGCAGTGCTGCACGTTAACCCTCTGCACCACCAGGGAGGGCCTGTGCTGGAATTTAAGACATCTTCACAGAGTTCTGTGGTCATGACTACATAAAGGACAAACCATCCTTGCATCTTGAGGTTAAGAAATAACACATTAGAAATTTAAAACATCTTGTTCTGAGCCAGTGGTGAATATAAAGTCCATAGAAAAATATTTTTAATCAACTTGGAAGTACCCTGTATCATGCCATATCCCCTTTTCTGTTTCTCTTCACACATTGAAAGTTCAATGTGACATCATAAGGACTTTCTGGTTTGACAATCTAATATAACCTCCAGATTTTCCCTTTCACCTATATAAATGTTATGCTTAAATCATACTCTATGATCTAGATGGTTGTTTCAGAACTTTCAGTCCTCATCTCTAGTGTCCCAGTAGGAATAGAAGACCGGATGTCCCACTGGCCCTTCCAATTCGACTTGCCTAAAATCAAATTCATAATCTTCCTCCAAAGTTAAAATCTTGCACAAATTCCTTATGTCAGCCTATGGCCCAATTATTATTTTAATCGGGATTAAACTTCTGTAATGCTATAACCACCTCCGTCACCCCTTCTTTCATGTCCTGTAAATCATTCTACTCTTGTAATATCCATTTCCATTGCCACCCTTATACCTTTCTGGAACTTTCCATTTCCATTGCAACCCTAATACTTTTCTGGAACTACACTGCAATGCCTTAGCTGAGACCCCTTTCCTTCTCTGTCTTATTTCTCTATGCCTTCTAAACTACTCCAAAGCTGATCAGTAGGTTACGTATAGCTCTCACCACCTTAAAAATGCAGATTTTTGAAAATTAGACCCAGAAAGACTGCAATTTAGGAATTCCTACTTAGAGTTCAGGACCATCACTCAGGCATCTACATTGTTTCCCAATTTGCAGGCAGCTGAACCAGACTCCTCACATACATACTATGTTGAATTCTCATTGTTTGCTTATGGCTCGTACACTGACAACATTGAATTGTCAGCTCTTTATGTGGAATAAATGAAAAGGCAGCCTTCTATCCTAAGTAATTCCGTGGTGGAGCGAGAGATAAAGAAGCAAACATAAATTGCCTATAAAGAAAGAAAAATATTCTAAATATTAGTCTTTATGACTGATCCACTGTCATTGAATTAACTTCTAATTAAACTAATTAAACTAAGATATAGGTTATATAAAATGTTTAATTTATAAGATTTGACAATTTTAAATAATTCACTTATATCACTTTGATTATCTGTTAAGAGTCTATAGTTCTCCAAAATTAAAAATAAAAGTCCAGTCCCTCCCTGGTGGCGCAGCGGGTTAAAGCACAGCACTGAGAAGCTAAAGCCACTTCCGCATGAGTTCGATCCCCGCCTGCCCCAGAGGTGACCACATGGCATGGAAGACCTCCTGACCCACCCACTGCTCCCCTCAGCAGTGTACTTCGTCAGTCTGCCTGTTCTGCTCCCCACTCTGTCTATGGTGAAGCCTCTCACCGCCCCTGAGCCTCTGGCCTGTACCCCAGTTCTGTATGCACAAATAAATACATCTTTAAAAAAGTAAATAAATAAAATAAAAGCCCATGGTTTGCCATAGAGGGTCCTTTTAGTTGTGTTTGGGTCAGCAATCATTCAAATGTGTTAATTTGGACATTAAGAAGAGCTTCAGCTAACTTGTCAGTCCAATCAGTGGACTGCAGGAGGGCAGTCCTTTATCCACCATTCAATTTTTAAATAAGTAACGCTGAGATCTGGGTTCTATCACGAGAATTGCATGACAGGGGTTCTTACCTGAGACTGCCTCTGGAAACACCTCCCATCACCGGGGCTGTCCCCATTCACAGATTCTAGGAGTAAAGCTCCATGTGTCTTGGCCAGCCACACACAATTCTGTAATTAGAGCAGTGTTGTCGCACTTCAGCCATCTCACAAACAGTGTTTCCATCATTCTGAAATAATTTTCTCTTTCCAGCGAGACTGATAGACATAACGGGTTCTTGCGTTCACACCCCAGTGCTTGTGCATTATTCCAAGGCTGGTATGGAAAATAGCTTCATAGAATAACTGTAAACTTTATTTAGAGAAAAGTAATAGCATATCTGTGTTAAGACAAAATGGTGCCTGGAACAGTTCTAGCTGATGTTTCTTAATCCAAAATTACAATGAAAACTCAGATAAATTTATCTATAATGACTAGAGAAAATGAAACAGAAATATAGGTGAATAAATATCCAGTTACTCTTCAAGTCAGTTACCGTTGGACTCTCAGAGAACGGAATTAGTGGTCCGTAGTGAGGAATGGAACTAAAGTCAGAGTTAGGTTCTGTTGGGGGCTGAAGAGAAACCTGGCTATGATCATAGTTTGTGCTCCTGAAACTAATTTGCCAACGCTCTTATGTTACCAGTTTTATGATGAAAAAGTTAGATTACTCCAAAGCACACTTAAATATCAAAATACATGTTTTATAATGGCTAGGTTTGTTGCAACACCTTTCTATAAAGCAAAGCAGATTTGGAAAAAGTCGAAATCATGCATTGAACTAGCGAAGCCTACAGATCCATTCAGTTTTGCAGCCAGAACTCACCTTAACAAAAGACCCAACATTTTTCATTTTTGGTAATCATTAAACATTAAGTCATCACACTTCAGTTTGAGTGGCTCTACACCCAACCTGCATTGTTTCTATTTTTTGTTCTGGATTTTACAAGAGGATTGGTTGTAGCAAGGAGGAAGACCAGAAGTCTTAGAGAACCTAAGATTTAGGTTCCAGCTCCAGTCTGCGCTTCTCCGGCTGTATGACTTTGAGCACGTCAACTTCTCTGAGTCCCATCCTGAGTGCGAAAAATGGCACTTTATAATTAGTCCTTTATAAATATAGATGACATATAAAATAATACATATATAACAAAATTTGAGATAGTAAACTGCTATATATTAATAGCCTGCATTCAAATAATATATTCATAATAACAAAGGCATGTATATTAGTTTCAAATCAATGTTATAGAATTATGTTTATATAATTGTATTATTCTTCAGTCACCTCGTTTATATTACAATAACATCTCTCGATTATGTGCGGTGACATAGAAGATACTGCGATCATTATGTTCACTGAGAACTTTAGACTTAAGAGCTTCTTAATAGTTTTTAGAAGATAGGCCTATTTAAGCTCTCCCTGGTGGTGGGACAGGTAAGGATGCAGCACTGCTAACTAGCTGCAGCTGCTTCAGTGCGAGTTCGATCCCTGGCCCCAGAGGTGACCCACATTGCACTGTAGACCTCTCCTGACCCGCCCGCTCAGCAGTGTACTTGTTCTGCTTCCCACTCTGTCTCTGGTGAATCCTCTCACCGCCCCTACACCTCTGGCTTGTACCCCATTTCTGTATGCATACATAAATCAATATTTTTTTAAAAAAGAAGATAGGCCTATTTAATACTGATGGTTTATAATGTAATTTACTTTAGAAACAGCCATTGATGAGTTGATCTCTGTTTTTAACTGTGTTGACAATATCTAGCTTAACTTTTATGCTGTAATGTTAGGCCAGCATTAATTTTTCACTGGTACAGTTTGCCAGCAAGCACACAAATACAAATATCACACTGAGGAGGATGAAACCAGTGCTTACATTCTTTTTCTAGGAGGTAATAGAGCTTTTCTCATTACTGCAAATGCATGAATGAATGAACAACATTGCAAGCACAGGGGTTCCATACATTTCTGTCATCAAACATCCCCATCACTTCCTCAGTACTTTTTTCTGTTCAGCGTTATTGATTTTTCTAACAATCGAGTTTGTTTGTAATAAGCTGAACCGGAGCATAACCTTCCATTAATTAGAAAAAATGTATGGGTATTAGCTTGAGGAAGCAATAGCAGTTCTTGTAAGTTTTCCAATGCAAACTCAGGACGATGTTTTGTTTGAATGCTATTGTTTCTATTTTCCCTTGTGACAGTGTTGTTAAGTCTGATGCAAAAAAAAAAAAAAATCTGAAAACCTTTTAAAATAACTTGCGTCCATTCCAGAAAGAATAAGGCCTACCAAGGTCACCTGTGAATTGATGTGAAACTAGCATCTTAGAATACAAACCTGTGCATTACCTCACTCTACTTCTGTGACTTCTTGATTATTTACAGTTGTTTTTATTACTCTAGTCCACACTGAAAGCAGACACCTTAATTGTCATCTTTGCCTTAACTAAAGAATTTAGAAATCTTCCTTGATTTTATAGCTCTATTCCCTAGCTTATTTTTGCTATGAAATCATGTTGAATAAGAAGCTCAAAAAGGTATAGATAACAATTTTATATTTACTTTGTTGTGCTTTCTAATCAGGCTGATTGAATTAGCCAGTGCAGCAAAGTTTAATCATGTAAGTGATTTCTGTTATATAATAAATAAAAGTCACATTACCTCAGCATATCCAGTGATTTATTTTTGTTGCACTGTGATTAAGAGTGAATCACTTTTCTTGAATTTTGAAATCTGATTGTATTCCTGGAATGAAATTATTTATGGTAGAAAACTGAAAGTGAGAACAGCAGCGGTCACCAAGATGCCAGCAGGTGCAATAAACTGAAAGTAAAATGCAGGTTGGAATTTTCTGTAAAAATATAAAGTAGACATTTTTAGGGAAATTTCTAGTAGGAAAAGAAAAACTAGACTCCATCATGTTACCATCGCCACAACATGTCATTCTGTTTCCTCATAATAAAGATGAGTATTAACTCCACATTCATATGAACAAAATTAAACCAATAATGGTCTTGAATCAATTCCTTTTGACAACCTTAACTGCATAGGTTATTTGGTGATGTATTTTTGGCTTAACAAAATTTCTCATTACAAATAGAATGCTATTATTAAATAAAAAATGCTAAAATCTATGAATAAATTAATTCCTCCAAGTTCTTTTCTCTCAGAGCTTCCTCATTCTCTGAAGATTTTAGTCCTAAAGGGAATTCCATGTGTGACATTTCCAGAGCATGTAACATTATTAGTTGGACTAAGTGCTTCTGTGAGAGTGAGTTGCAGGGGCCATAATGACCCTTCTCTGTCTTCTCTGACATTTAATCACTTTTGGTCTTCACGAGCATAACTAAAGGCTATACCTAAATAATGACTGTTGATGAGTATGTACCCCACTTAAAATGAACTCATAAAGCATAGGTCTCTGATTCCACCATGTCAAAGTAGGCTTTAGTTACCATCAGACTACTTTAATTTTCAGGGCATAAAGCTATCATATTCTTCATGATTTCTTGCTACATTGTTAAGATACACATTCCTTGGCACATTAAAAAATACCAGAAACAAGGAGTGTTGGTGAGCTTGTGGAGAAAAATAAAAGGAACTCTTGTACACTGTTAGTGGGAGTATAACATTCTAGTCTAGTCTCTGTGAAAAACAGTGTTGAGGTTTCTCGAAATATTATGATCCAGCATTTCCACAGTTCCACTGCTAGTTATCTACCCTAAGAATGCTGAAACACTAAGGGATGTATGCTTTCCTGTGTTTATTACAGCACAGTATATTCAGTAGCCAACAAATGAAAACAATCTAAGTGTCCAAAGATGGATGAGTAGAATGAATAGGAAGAAGTAGCATCCATAAACTATAAAATACTACTCAGCAATAAAAAAAAAATTCATCTTGCCATTTGCAATAACATGGATGGAACTGGAGGGGATTATCCTATGCGATATAAGTTAGAAGGAGAATAAACACCAGATGCTTTTACTCATATGTGGAATATACAGAAACAAAACAAAGGAGCAAACAAAATTAAATAAAAACAAATCCTAAGAAGTCTAACTAAGCCCTAAGAAAGCTACCAGAGCATGAGGGGGATTGGAAATGGACAGAAGTGGATAAGGGGCCTATGGTGAAAAATTATAGGTATCTTGATGGTAGGTACAGTGTGGTGACATCCTCCAGAAGAGGTGTTAACCTCTATCCCTAAATTATATGCATGTTGTAAACCAATAATACCTCAGTAAAAAACTGTAAAATTAAAAGGCATATGTACATTTTTTGACATCAAAATTCCTAACATATTATTTCATATCAAATTAGTACAATGTCAAATGTATGTTTCTTGATGTGCCTTACTTTTTTGTCATATGAGTTGCCCAGATAAAATAATAATAGTAGCATATGGGAGCACTTGTGGAGGTAACTGGCAGTATGTAAATTTCTAAATACACTAATGTTAAATCACTTTTATTCTTCTAATCCTAATAATTTTCTATGAAATTATAATAATATTTTAAGGAAATTTTGCTCAGTGCAAAGAGAACTTTGAATATTAATATATTAGCAAAACATATCATTTAGAGAAATAATTTTATTATAAGGAAAGAACTTAGACAGTTGATAATAAGCATAATTTAATGAATAATTTTCCGTAGTGAGTCATCATTTCTTTTCAATGAAAAGGATTTTTCTTTGTGTGCATGTGTAGCACAACTTTTGTAAAAGAATCCAGAGCTTGTAAGGAAAAGAAGCCAAAGGATTACTGAAACGCATGTGTCCCTGGGTTCTTTGAGGCCTCGTGTATTTCACAACACACTGAATGTCTCTTTGGGTAACAGTTAATAGCAAAGTGTCAAAGTGTGTGGGAAAGTTTATTGTTTATTAATCATGAAGCTGTACTTTTTTTTTTTTTTTTGCACTGAAGAACTGTGGTGTAGGCCAGAGGTGTGGGAGGTGGGAGGATTCACCAGAGCAGAGCAGGAGGGAGCAGAACAGGTGGATCTACTGAAATACACTGCTCAGGGGAGTGGCAGGGAGACAGGAGAGGTCTGCTGCACCATGAGGGTCAGCTCCCTAGCTGGAAGCGAACTCAGGACAAACACAGGCCAAATAGGTGACAGTGCTGAGACTCAAGGCCACCAGGGAGGCGTGGAACTGTACATTTTGCAATAAACCACAGTAAGCCACTGGGTTGGTTTTGTACATCGATATAATCAAAGCACCATAGCAGTATGTGGAACATAGGAGGCCCTTAATAGTAATTTTTGAATCAGCCATGTGATAGAGTCCGTCTACAAAGTCTGAAGTGAATTCAGGTGATTCAGGTCACTGAATGCCGGCCTTAAATTGTGTGACATCCCAGCGCTCCCTGGTGGTGCAATGGGTTAGGACGCAGCACTGCAAGCTGGCACAGCTGTTTCAGTGAGAGTTCTATCCCCAGCCCCAGCGGTGACCCACATGGCGTAGCAGACCTCTCCTGACCCATCTGCTGCTCCCCTCAGCAGTGTACTTCATCATTCTGCCTGTTTTGCACCCCACTCTGTCTCTGGTGAATCCTCTAACCACCCATGCTTCTCTGGCCTGTACCCCAGTTCTGTATGCATAAATAATTAAATCTTTTTAAAAAAATGATGTGGCATTCCCAGAGTGGGAAGGAGGGAAAGGGACTCAAACAGCTTGAACTCTGACCACTGGGCTGCTTGGATGACTTTGGGCTTTATCTCTTACTCCTCTGGAGATTTTTGAATTACTACAGCTTAGTTAGACATGGAACAAATATTATAAATAAATTGCTATAGTAAATGCAAATATTTTATATAGAATTTTTCATACCAATTAACAGTTAATTCAAAATATTATGTCATTAAAATTCAAAGTGTAATCATTCCATTGACTGGACCATGAAGGAAAACTTGTTTATTTATCTAGAGGGTTCTTACTGAAAGCTGTCAATAACTGTCAGTCCTCTTCCTTCTTTAATGTGCCATGTCATTCTGAGGATTCCACAAAGTAATGAAGAGTCATTTTAAAATTACTTCACTTCAACACAAACCCTGTATAAAAAACTTTTTGGTAATCCCTCTTTCCCCATGGGAACTGGGTCATCTTTTAGGAATTGGAAATGAATGACAAAAAGCATATAAGGACACTTTGGTATTATGAATAATTTTTCAAGCATTTCAAACTTTAAAAAGTAGAAACAATAGCTTTCAAAAAACTAGTAAATTAAGTTTCAAGCTATTCTGTATGCTGTAGAAGACACTGAATAGCAAACATGTCTAGTTATGAGAAGCTTCATCTCCGTATTTGAATTAACAGGCAAAGGTGACACCTCACAAAGACATTAGACCATTTTAGAACATAGTGTTAGACTGCTGGGTTTTTTCCCCAATCCTAAGAGACACCAATAATATTTTAGCATGAAAGTTTGCCAGCTAGCAGATAGAGACATGATTACAAAATACTGAACATCCTTGTTTCTGCTACCTTCTTGATGTCACTATTGTGATACACTCTTGGACACTTATGAAACCAATGAAAAAGCAACTGTCATAGAATATAAAGCACTAGGTACTATAAGTTTCATGGCTCATAATATCAAGCATGTTCCAGAATGTTTGTTGAAAAGTAGCATGCCTCCACCTTGACAAACATGCCTTTTATTGTTCATTTTTCTAAAATAGATATCACACATGACAACTAGCACAATGAGTCAATCATTCTATGGACATATTTGATCAACCAAATATATTCCAGTAACCAACAACTTTCTGGAAAGACATAATAGGCCAGGCATGAACATATCCAAATACAATACAACAAAATGGGCAATAATAGAATTATGCAATGAGTACACAGGAACACAGTTGATTATCCCATTAATTTTTAATTTTTCTTTGGGAAGTAATAAATATAAGGGCTAACATTAACTGAATACTTATCGGGGGTCACATTCTCCCTTAAGTGCTTTTCATTCACTAACGTAAGTAGGAGGGAATGGATGTCACCACCATATTTTTAGAGTCTTTGCCAAAGGCTGTGGGGCTACTTGGCAGCAAAGCTAGGATTTGAATTCAGGAATTTTGCCTCCAAAGGTAATACTCTCCTTTCACAAAAACCTCTTTTTTTGTTTTGTTTTGGTTTGTTTTTTGTTTTTGTTTTTGTTTTTTTTTTTTGCAAACTCATCTAGAAAGGTTCATAGATGAGTTCATATTTAAAGTAACAGCCTAAGTATAAAGAATCACTTTATGAATTACAGGCAGATGAGACCTAGGTTCTTAAACCATTGAAATACAGTGAGCAAAATCAGGAAGAAATAAAATGGGTGAGACACAGGTGGGAAATTGCCCCAAGTCTGAATATATGAGTTATATCAGGCAGGTGAGACTCTAACACTAGATCCTAGTTAATATTTTATAAATATTAACTAAAATATATTGTGTGGTCATAAACTGTTGGAATAGATTTAAACAGAGTAGATATAATTCCTTTCTAAAATACTCAGTCTACCTTGGAGATCAACATTCAATAAATTTTCATGCATCACTAAAAAAAAAGTATGATTCCTGAAATTTTGAGGTTCTTGCTAAAACAACTTGAAAAAAATCTGTAAGGGTAAATCTAATCCAGAAGATAGTATGGTATTTGTCCTTTAAATTGAAATCTACCATAATATATAAATTGAAATCTACCACAATATCTGAGGGTGAAAATTTATTTTCAGATATGTAAAAAATAATACATGTTCTGAAATAAAGACTGACCTTCTAACAAGCAACTTTATTCGTTATCAAAGAACCTCAAAATATGGAGAACACTGTAAATTTCATTGTGTGCATGTAAAGTTATTCCATAGATCTAAAATATTTTCATATACCTTTATTATAAATGACACTATTTGGAGATTAACTGAGAGATATCATCAAATCTCTAATTAGATAAGATTCTCATTCAGTTGGATCTCATTCCATTGGAGATAAATGAAGAAAAGAGGATAGACCTGTGTCTTGTTTCTCTTGATACTAAATCAACTCTCCCAAGACTAATCGTGGATTTATGGTCCTTTCACACTTTAGAGTTTGTTTTATATCCCTATGTATTTTACGTTAATTGCAATTTCTCCACTAATTGGGTTCGAAATAATACAGACGGCAATTCATAAAATAAACTACTCTCTAAGTCATTGATGTTTTTACCTTTTATCTGTTTCTAAGTTAAAGAGCTGGAAGTCAGGCAGTTACCTTTTCCCAATGATCTCAAACACATTGGTTAAAATATTTAAACCAAAACTATTTAACATCATTGACCTAGTAATAATTGGCATGCCCTATGGACACATGAAAAATTGATAAAGGCTTATACCTTCAGCATGTAATGACCTTCAGCATGTAATGACCTTCAGCCTTCTCAGTGACTTGCTTTTCTATTTAAATAACCAAAGTGGAATGTGATTTAGTAAAATAAACTTTTGTAGCATGATTTCAACAAATTTTGTGTGACAAACTATAATATTCAGTTATCAATAGGCCTACCATATTTTTCTCCTACTGAGAACTATTTGTTATCTAATGTCACCTATAGAGTGCATGTAAATCAAATTATTATTTCCAGCTCTGCATGATGCAATGCTGATTAAAAACTTGTCAGACTATCAGAAGAATAAGGCCATTTCCCAGCATGGAAAAATGTCATTTATTCTAGGCCCATTGATAGGTACCATACCCAGATCAATGCTTAATGTCCATGACAAAGGATGAGGGGAAAGAATCATTTTAAATGATCATTCTTATCATGATTCTAAGACATTAAAATTTCCAACAGTACTGAAATAATTGGACAACTTTAAATCAATGTATAAAAAGGTAGCTAAACTCCCAGTTAACTCACTGCAGTCAGCAGACACTTGCAGTTTTCATCTCGAAGCTACAGCTTCTCGAAAGTATTTACTGCTGATCAACATTGTTCTCTTCCCTAACTTCCATACTCTCTTGATTCACCAGCTTTTGTTCTTGGTGCTCAGTTCCTTGACTGGTCTTTTGTAATCTGTTCTTCTGTTAGAAGTTGTTGACCCCTATGATTTGTCTTATTTTCTCTTCCTTTTCATTTTGCTTGCTGTCCTGGAATTTTTTTCCTCACATGTATTTACCATTCCCTATATATATTGTCCAGTCAAGATCATTTTCTTGACCTCCACGTCAAATAAAAACAATGAGTCATCTCCCACTGATAGCTCAAATTCAATCTGGGTAGTATAGCCTCATCTTCCACCCAAACTGGCTTTTCCTAGTATGAGACTCCAAAATTCATGATGCCACATGGCAGAATTCACAGGAATCGTTAGATTATCTTGTCCCCATTCACATTTTCATTCATTATAACCTAATGAGTCAACTTCTTAAGTACTGCTCAGCTCTATTCTGTACTTTTATTTCCAATTGCTGTAGCTTGTGTCCCCACCAACTGGCCACCATCACGATCCCAAAAGGCACCCTGTTTGCGTTCTTGCAGCACTCTTAACCCTGCCTTGTAGAGTGTTTCCTAGATTATTTCCATAATGCCCAAGTGCCTGACTTTCAAGCTCATTGTTAGCATCGTTTTCATGGTCACATGTTTATCTGCTTTTCCAGGTTCAAACTTTAGCTTGAACACTTGTGGTCTAAGTTCAACAAGTATATAGAGAATCAAAAGCATATCAAGATACTTCTCTCTGTTGTGTGTTTTATGCTCTTCTTATAAAACCAACTGTATTAATTATATATTGCTACATAACAAATTACCGAAACCTTAATGGCTTAAAACAACACACATATATTATCTCACAGTTTCTGTAGGTTAGGAACCCATGTGAACATTGCTGGGCCTCCTATTCAGGGTATCTTAAACGCTTCAGTCAAAGCATCAGTCAAACTAGAGTTACATCTGAAGGCCCACTAGGAAAGGCCCTATTTCCATTCTTGTTCATCAGTTGTGCCAGAATTTTATTCCTCAAGGTTCACATTGTAACTGGATATTGCCTAGAGAACTTCTTCAGCTACTTGGCTTGTAGGTTTATAGGCTGCTCTTTCAGAAAGAATACGACTGTTTCATCAAATCCAATGAGGGAAAGAATCACACAGTCTTAAATAGCCTAATCACAGAGGTGATCTCCCATCACCTTCCCTATAGTCTGTTGAGTAGATGCAAATCACTAGGTTCAGCCTTCAATGAAAGAGAGGAGGTTGTACAAAGATACAAATACCAGAAGTGGAATTATTAGGAGCAGGTACAGAAGCTCATGTTCCAGCCACAACATCTGCCAACATCTGTACAAAGTATTGAAGACTCATCTCAATAATCAAGACTTTATTTCCTCAGTGCAGATTTCTCTAACCCAAACATCCTGAAGTTAATTATCCCCTTATTTTTAATCCCATTGCACCTATAACATTTATTTTTCAATTAGTTATTCATGCAACTTTCTCCTCCACCAGTCCTATAAAAGATGAGTTGTAATTTATTTACCAATGTCTGGTATGTTGTCAGCCCAAAGATAATGCTCAATAAATGTGAAATAATGAATGTGTAAAAATAAATGAAACTATAAATATTAAGCACATGAAATTATCTGGAAACATAGTATCCCCTGGGGATTCTTAACATCTAGTAATCTGTCAAACATCTGAATGTTGCATTCACTTTAATTATAGTACAAAAGATAATCTTATGTGATTGACATTAAAAAGTAATAGATTTGTCTGTCTCTATTATTATTTTTGCTTCTTCAAATTAAAAACAACTAAAAGGAAGTGTCATATGGCAAGTATGTTATAGTGCTTCAGATTATAGATTATAGCATCAGACTGTGGAATGGAATACCAAGCTTGCCATTTGTTTTCTGGTGGCCTTTGACAAGTTACTTTACCTATCTGTACATTTTTTTTAAGATGTATTTATTTATGCATACAGAACTGGGGTGCAGGCCAGAGGCACAGGGGGGAGTGAGAGGCTTCACCAGAGACAGAGTGGGGAGCAGAACAGGCACATTGGTGAAGTACACTGCTGAGGGGAGCAGTGAGCAGGTCAGGAGAGGTCTGCTGTGCTGTGTGGGTCACCTCCAGGGCCAGGGATCGAACTCGTACTGAAGCAGCTGACTCACTGTCAGTGCTGTGCTTTAACCCGCTGTGCCACTATATTTTCTTAATAAAATCTGTAAAATGGGGGTAGCAATCAGAGGGCTGCTGTAATTATTAAATGAAATGATTCTTGAAAGCAGTGTTAGCAAGCTCATCATTGACTGGATTCTCAACAAATATGAAGCATCATTATTTTCTACTGTACTGATGTGGAGAGATGTCCATGGCATAGTGGAGCTTTACCTTTTATTTAAAAAGTGTGTGTGTGTGTCTGTGTGTGTGTGTATAGTGTGTGTATATATATATATATATATATATATATATATATACACTATATATATATATATAGTTGATTTATATGTTTTTATAAAGGAAAAAAATAAGTATACACATTAGACTTTAAATTATGATGATTTCCAGGGATTGGGGGAAGTGTAATGGTGGTTACCTTCATTCATTACTTTGCACACTTTTGGATTGTTTGAATAGTATAAAATGCACACATATCACTACTGTAACAGACTGAATTTGAAAACATGCAAAGCCTAGGAAATGTCACCCTGGGGTCCTCCCCCTTGCAACTGCAAAACATGACGGAGGCTGAGGTGCAATAACAGTGAGGTTTACTGACAAAGGGAAAATTGGAGAAAAAGTGTTTCTAAGGCCACCCGTGTGCAGCTCTCCTTCCCCAGACAGCATCCACAGTGTCCAGTAGTCCAAACCAAAACTGCTTGTGCAAGATGACATTGTCCCTTGAATGAGAGCCTGGAGCTGGTGGCACACTGACCAGCGGTGAACCAGGACCCACCTCATGGGGGCACCTGGGAGCTGCTTAGGTGGTGGTGCTGCTTAGGTGGCACCCCAGAAGCCAGCAACACCTGTCCGGGGACTGAGCCAGACTGCACTGTGCCAGATGCAAGCACACCAGGAGGCAGTGCGAGGCAGTGGCCAGAGGAGCGGAAGTGGTAAACAGCTCTTCGAAAGGGCTGGTCCCAGCAGCGTGGATCAGGCACCAGTGTCGCAGCTCTTTCAATGATGCCAGCATAGGCCAGTGGCACCCATCACCAGGTGACATGGAAGCAGAGCCAGGGACAGGAGCAGCAGTTAGGTGGCAGTTTGAAGCAGAGATCAGCTCTCCGAGGTTTCGAAGATCTTTCCTGAAAGAGTTCAGAGAAGTCTCTTTCGACCGATCTGGGACCCTGCCTTATATCTGCTTCCCGGCCCCACCTTTTAAACCTGATCAGTTCATTTTCAGTACCAGCCCCATTCGCAAGACTTCATTGGTTCCAGTACAAGCTTGAAACTAGATGGTTTCAAAACCTTGAATGATGCCTATGGAAGCTAGAAGCTGATTAGTCCATTTTCAAAACTGTACGAGCTTAAGCAAACCTCATCAGTGTGTCTAAACCAGCCAAACCTATTGAGGTCAGGCAGTCTTGCATGAGACATGAGCCCAGCCGTTGAGCTGGGGCACAGGTCTGAGCAGCTGGTACACAGGTTACTGGGGCTGCCAGAGAACTAGGGAAGCTTCCCTTACATATTGTTTCTTCCAGAAATACAGATTGACACCCTCACCTCCAGTACCTCAAACTATGAGCTGATTTGGAACTAGTCATTGCAAATACAATGGAGTAACAAGCAGTCACACCAGCGTAGGATGGACTTTTAGCCCAACGCAATTACTGTCCTTATGAAAAGGAAAAGCGACACACATATTCTCGGCGAGAAATCCATGTGGGACAGGCAGAGATTGGAGTTAGCAGATGTAAGCAAACACATGCCAAGTGTCCAGAAGTCAGGAAGAGACAAGACCTCCCGGGCTTCAGAAAGAGCATGGCTTTGCCAACACCATGACGTTGGACTTCTGGCCCCCCGAATGCCGCTATAACGTGCTTCTTGTTTTTTAAACCATCCAGTCTGTGGTACTTGGTTCCCTGGACAACAAATATATGTCTGAAATAGTACTTAGAGCACCAGTAAAATGTTAACAGACTGGCAACTATCATCTCTTGGGAAAGACAGGTTCGTCTCAACTCACACCCTCTCCAGCCACAGCCATAGAATTATTCTTTCTGGAAATCTTAACCAAGTCTTTGTTACCTGGTTCTTCTGCCAGCAAGAAGCACTGAGAGATTTGGAAACTCTTGCTTTCTGTGTTCTTCCTTTCTGAATTTCTTCTATTTGATTTCCAACATTCCAAGTCCTATCAAAATGGCAGATGGCCCAAGGGCTAATCAACATTTGATTGCACTGTATGTACCAAATCCTAAAGAGAAATAACAAGAAATGTTCCTTTATTATGTGACTCAGATGACTCGTTTTAGAAAAATAATTTTTAAAAAAGCCAATTAGTTGCTACTCAGTATCTCAACTGTCTACAATATTTTAGCAGTAAAACTAATGAACAGGTTTTTTCCTAACTAACTACATCAAAATTGTTAAAATAGAGTCAATTCAGAAAATATGCATTCATAATTCCAAATACTATCATGCTTATCCAATGGACAGATATACATATCCTATGTTAAATTTGTTTTTTGTATAGGAGGACGATAAGGTCAGGAATGAAGAACTTTTTCTTTTCTCAGCATTTATATCTAAGTAGAGTGGAGAATGGGGAAAATGCAATCAATTAACACTAGTAAATTGAAGGAAGTATTGGAACGGATAAGCCCCAAAAGTGGATCATCTATTATTTACTTTCTTTGTCTACCTTATTCTCAAATATATAGCTATTCATCAAATAGGCTTTCCCGCCAAGGATCAAGGCATTGCTAAAAATTTAAATTTCAGTTAATCTATCATTGTTTTATTTTTTTTTTCCAAGTGGCATAACACTGGTTCTGAAGATATACCCAAATTAATGCAGGTTACTTAAGGTTGATACTAGCCTAAGACTTTCCTGTCCCTCCAATTTAAGAGGTTATAAGGAATAGATGAAAATATTAGAAAATACTGGAAGGAAAAAACAACAGAATGAGAGGGGGAAATGAGAGTGGAGGGAAGGGGGAGAAAAGGAGGGAGAAAAGAAGGAAAGGAAAGAAGGGAGGGTGGGATCTTCTGTTCATTTGCAAATGAGACATTTGCAGTTTTCAGTGCAGAAGGAAAAAACTGTGTCACCTACTTCTGAAGTGATCCCTATTACTTATTGGGCAAGCAAACCGATGCTGTTTTCCTGTGGTGCTAATTCAAAGGTTAAACAGCCTGGGAATGACCTGTGCCATGCAGATGTATTCTGGGGCTAATAAACAAAGTGGCCATCTTTGAGTTATTTTAACAACTGAACCCTAAAGGCTAAAACTAAACTAAAGGACAGTAAAGAAATATAATTATGTCGGGCATAATGTCATGAAGAGTTAATTGGGCTTCAGTGGGTCATAACTTCTTTTGAGGATGTGACATTTCAGAAAACCACCTCGCTCACTTCATATTACCTTCAGACACTAACAGTGTGATTGTTGTCATTATCATTTTAATCAGTGCTACAATTTAATAGTTTTATATGCGATTGTTGTGGCATCTTTTAAGCTGTTAGGTATTTCAATATTTGACATATAACCTGCAAAAATAATTATGACAGTTCATAGATTTAACATTACCCTTTGCAGCTAGTGATAATATTGCTTTTTTGCAATGGTTATTATTGTTATTGCTAGAACACATACTCAGACAGCTTGCAGAGCTGCTTTGTACTGTACCATATTTCTTTTTCTTGGAGGTCACTAGGATTATCTAATTAGACCACACTGCCACCCTTTATAATGTACGGTAGGTGTAATGTAATGTACTGAATGAAGAAAATAAAACACTTGCAGTAGTTTCTACTTGAAAAACAATGGAGTTGCTACACATTGTGGCAGGGATAATATTGTATTAACCATAGGTCTTGATTTTCTTGATTGCAAATGCTAGGTACCATATTAAGGAGCACAGCTTGAAAAATATGTAGCACAATGAATGGTAAAGCTTACTTTCCTAAAATATTAGAAGAAGGAGGCATAGGTTTTCGATTATCCATTTAGATATTTTCAAAGAGGGTCATTTTCCACCCAGCAGTAGAATAATTGGTATATAATTATAAAGGAGAGTATGCCAAAATTATGGCTAAACCCTTTATATCGAGCACCATGGTCTTTACATAGTGTGTGGTGGGAAATCTGTCATTTCCCTTGGGGTAATGGCCAGTT
Source organism: Condylura cristata (assembly GCF_000260355.1). Lineage (NCBI taxonomy): Eukaryota > Metazoa > Chordata > Mammalia > Eulipotyphla > Talpidae > Condylura > Condylura cristata. Next base: position 14,601,000 of record NW_004567128.1, read on the forward strand.
CTTTTACCACTGTAACAGCCTAATGCCTCTGTCTTGAGATTTCCCACTAGCCATATTTGCTAAATCATAAAAATGAGCAAAGGATATGTTTTTAAGATGATGATTTGCTGGGCTGTCTTCTCTCAATACTTCCTGGTTTGCTTCAGCTGTGAGTCTGGCTGCCTTTCTAGAATAAAGAAGGAAGGAACTGAGTGTCCCTTAGGCTGTACTTGAGAATCTCTAGAACCTGGGTGCCCAGGTCTCACCCTCAGTACTTTTGAGGCAGTGATTCTCAGTACTTCTGAGTTAATGGTTTTAGAGTTAATGGACTTATTTTTAATAAAGCTCTCCAGACTTTCCTACGGTACAGCAAAGGTATAGTGATTTAGTTCAGTTGTCAAAATACAGTCTGCTCAACATTGGTGAATTGTGCCACGGTCCATCCATAGTCTGGTAACATTAGGGGGGATGATTTTGCTTCTCTCTGCATCATCACTCATCACTCACAGCTGCATATGAATTTACAATTATTTCAAGTAAGAAGTGTAATGTAAGTTGTTTAGGTTATTTTATCATATATATATTTAATTTTCTAACGTCATCTTCCTTTTTATACGGTATTTGATTTCCCCCCTCACATGTAGTCCCCGAGTTCTCCCGCCACCACAATACCCGGCACCTATCACCTCAGTCCCTTGTGTTCTTCCCTGCCCTGTCTTATCCCTGCCCTGGAGCCCCTCTGCCTGCCGCTCTCACCCCCTCATAGTCTACCTGAGACTGCTGACAAACTCTCCTGTGACTCTGCAAAGTGCACAGTCCACGCTTCATCTCAACAGACTGCTCGTGGACGTGTCCTACAAGCCACGTTTTTGAGCAGGCTTGCCAAATGTCACTGAAATTACGGAAACACTAACTGAGGGTCTCGCCTGCTCAGAATTGGAGGAATTCTGGGGCATGGCAAGTGCTAGGGAAGGGGGGATTAGACAGTGTGGCTTTCTAAAGTTCCCTCCCCCAGACAGTTTTCTCCCTGCTATTCACATCCCCATGCCACTTGTCTCCCAAGAAGGGGGAACGTTTGTATACCAAGGTTCTATGGTCATACTAAAGGCAAGTAATTTATAAGAATAATACATGATACATTTCAATCAGTTCTTCCACAAAAGCACATACTATGTGACAGGACAGTTCGAGACACTGTGTTTAAGCATGTGTTTAAGAATAACATTGTGATGTCGTCACCTCAGGCATTGTGGTAAATTGAGCATGAATTTGCATTTAATCCTCACAGCCACCCTGGGATGTAAGTTCCTTTATTCTCGTACTTCACAGAAGAGAACACTGAAGCTTAGAGAGAGTAAGTTGCTTGTATATATGCATTACTAATGAGTCATGGATCTAGAATGATAATAATTCAGAATCTGAAATCAGAGGCTGGGCTTAGGGTGGCATATTACACATAACATAAAATATGCCATTTTCACACTTTTAAAGAGTGCAGTTCAGTGTTATTTATAATCGCACAACCATCGCCACCCATCACCTGCAGAACTGAAACTCTGTCCATTAAAAACATCAGTGGCTGCTTGTGTCAGATCATATATGATCCCCACCGACTAAAATAAATAAATAAATAAATAACTGGAGATAAAATTTCAGGCAAAAGGTAAAGAAAACAATTTAAAAGAAGAACACCTCACCCAACATTCCCCAACTCATGCCATGCAGACAAGCCTTTGATTTAGCTGCATTTGTATTGAATCTAAAAGAAACAATTGTCAATATTCTTATATATTGATAAAACCAAACAAAACCCAGTTGAACCTGGCTACCCTGTTTCACAACCCAGGGGGCCACTTTTTAGCTGAGCAACTCTGGGTAAATAATTTAACCTATTTGACTCCAGTTACATCTTTAGTACAGTGGTGAAAGATGCTTTGTGAGCAGCAAATGCCTAACGCATGTGAACCGCTACAGCCTTGCCTGGCCCCACCTAAACGACTCCACCAACTCACCCAATCCCAGCCACAAGTTAGTAATTATTTCCCCACTTGCCAATATTGTGAATTTAATTTTCTCACATTTTTTTGCACTGATTGTTACTCCTGAGAGTTCCAAAGTAAACCCAATAACGACCTAAATTTATTTTCCTTATAATTACATCAAGGAGTTATAGTAATACATACTTCAATGTAATTCTTGAATAATTTCACCTGAAAACTTTTTTGGGCACTGAAACCAACTTGAAAATATAATGTCATCCACCTGCCCAGAATGTCCGAGCACAAAATTAATTGCTATCATGAACATTTGTTTCTGTTTTTCTTCCACTTGATTAGAAAATGCAGGGCCGATAGCAAATCTGTGGGCAGCCTAAATATATAATTAATTTGAGGAACAAATTAAAATTGGCCAACTCTCAAGTCTTGAAACACATTGGAAAAAAAAATGACTTTGTAAATGGTCAAAACAATTACTTAGAAGTTAGGCGTGCAGAACCACCCTAGTGGTGCAATGGATTAGGACATAGCACTGAATGCTTGTCACAACCACTGCAGTGTGAGTTCGATCCCCAGCCCAGAGGTGACCCACGTGGCACAGCAGAACTCTCCTTTCTTACCCACTGCCCCCTCAGCAGGGCACTTTGTTGATCTGCCTGTTCTGCTCCCCACTCTGTCTCTGCTAGGTCCTCTCACCACCCCTGCACCTCTGGCCTGTACCCCAGTTCTGTATGTATAAATAAATAAATGTTTAAGAAAAAGAGAAGAAGTTAGTCTTGCATTTAGATGCAAGTGAGTGCACAGTGGCATACAAGGGGAAACCAGGTCCCGTGGTATCATAAATGCTAACCCTGTTCCCTCAAGCAAACTCAACTCCCGTCAGTGGCTCTCTAGGACAAATAGCTTAGTGTTTTATAAACGGGGAAGAAAACTTATCCAGAACATTTTTCTGAAATGTATCTTTTTGAAAAAGTACCTCTTGAATTTGAGCAAAAGAATTCTTCAGAAGTTCAACTATTATGATGATTCATCTGCACAAAAGGAAAATACTATTTGAGAAGCATCTTTGAAGATATGTCATTGAAAATCAAAGATAATTTTAAAAATAAGTCTCAAATAGCAGAGAGAGACAGTCATAGATGATTTAAGTTTGGAAATTCATGTCCATTTGTTACTTCATTTATTATAGCGGTAAACAAGTCAAAGGAAGGGTTTTGTCTGGTTTTCCACTGTCTAGGAAATAGAAATTTGTGTGAAGCTTAGCAGCGTTAGGAGTTTTGCTTTGAAAATAATTATGAAACAGAGCAAGCAGGGTTTCACTGCTAGGTAAAGATGGACAATGAAGGTCAATTTTTGACCTGCCTTTTTGGATATTCAGTGCCAGCACAATTTAATTGGGATCAGGTAATTGGCTGGAAGACTGCACTGAACGCATTATCATCCCTCAGTGAGACTCCTGCATACCTAGTTATCCTGACGCTGTTTGTCAAAAACTGTCACAAGGGAGTGCCTCTCACTGAGAAAAATAACCTGTCTGTCATTGTGCAGAGCTTTCAGACCAAAGCCTAAAGTGAGGAGAAAAATATTTTTCAGCAAAACCCTCTTTTCTTGGAATGATTAAATTGATCCATCATGGTAGGATGAGAGACTGTTTTAATAAAGTAAATTATTTAGGGCATGTCAGTGATCTCTGTTCCTGCCTATGTATGTTGGTTTCAAGTGTCCCTCTTACCCTTGCTTGGCATTCAAGAATATTTTATTAGTTTTTGAGTGTCTTTGTGCAGTATGATGAGTATTGTCAATAAAAGATATATTATTTTGAGGATATATATATATATAACTATGGATTTTATTTTCCTTGGAAAAACTATCTTCTGTGTGATTTTCTCCTTAATGAAATGTAGCAAAAAATTAAAATTAATTGTGACAGTATTTATGTATTTGCCAGTGAAACATAACTGTGAGCTAAAGAAAAGTTTGCCATCAAAATAAACACTCATAACAGTTAAATATATAAAGATTTAGAAAAACTATAACGTTAAATGTTGTTTCAGTTGACTCTTTAAATTTTAATTGCCCTCTATGAAATGTGACTTATAGCTATTGCTTTGAGGACTAAAATGACTGTTAATATAAAGATTTCTAGTCTGTTCTGTCTAGGCAGTGAACCAAAGAATAAAGGAGTGGTGTCACATTTATTTCTGCCCCAGGACATGGTTTCAAAATAATTTCTGATTTCATAAAATGAAAGTAGTGACAGAGAAGCCCCCAATTTTATTTCTTCAGAATAATAGTACATAATATTATGTGCTATTCACTTTACACAAAGATTAGAATGGAAATGGAGAAATGTTAAAGATGGTAAGTTCCTACTACTAAATATAATAGCCTTAACTCTCAAGGGCTATACATTAAGTATCTCACATGTGTCCTTAATGAATACATGAGAAAAGAGAAAAAGAAATTTAAAAGTGCCCCTGCAATTAACATGATTGGATTATGCAAATTATAGTCTTAAATTAAAGAGACCCTCAAAGTAGGCTATAGTGAGGTAGGAAAAAAATTAAAACCTATACTTTGCTCATATTAAAAAATTCTTCACATGACTCTTTTCCTGGTCAAGCTTTCAGACTTTTTCATAGACACTCATAGACTTTGAATAAGTTTATGAGAAAAACTTGTGTCCACATGTAACGTGCCACACATAGGAAGCACCAGGGCTACTTTATTGCTGTCAGTTTCATGTGTACAGCACTCTAATATGACATCTGTATATACTTCATCATGTCCACCACCAAAAGTCTAGTTTCCATCCACCACCATACCCAGTTCACCAACCCCAGCCCCTTCCCCTCTGGTGACCAACCATTTGTTCTCAGTAACTAGGTTTTTGTATTGCATTGTATGTTTACTTTTTTAAAGAAGATTTATTTGTGTATCTTTATGCATCCAAGAATGGGGATCTAAGCCAGAGGTGCAGGGGTGAGAAATTCACCATAGACAGAGGGGGAAGCAGAGAAGGCAGATCTAGTGAAATACACTGCTGAGGGGAGCAGTGGGCAAGACAGGAGAAGCCTGCTGTGCCTTGTGGGTCAGCTCCCTGGCCAAGGATTGAACTCTTGCTGCAGTGGCTGTTGATAGTTTGAGAGTACTGAGACTTAACCCCCGCAACACCAAGGAGGTTCTGTTTGTTTGTTTATTTATTTATTTTTACTGAAACTTTCCATGGTTACTTTTTTTTTTAAGATTTATTTATTTGTGCATACAGAACTGGGGTATAGGCCAGAGGCTCAGGGGCAGCCAGAGGCTTCACCAGAGACAGAGTGGGGAGCAGAACAGGCAGATCGACGAAGTACACTGCTGAGGGGAGCAGCGGGCAGGTCAGGAGAGGTCTGCCACGCCTTGTGGTCACCTCCGGGGCAGGCGGGGATCAAACTCATGCAGAAGTGGCTTTAGCTTCTTAGTGCAGTGCTTTAACCCTCTGTGCCACCAGGGAGGGCCACCATGGTTAACTTTTTAAAAGGCTTAACATGTTCAAGTGTTACTTACATTTTGATATTCAGAGAAGATATGATGTAGGCATAGCTATGGGAAAGAATTGGATGTGCAGAATAATGCTTTTTCTTTGCCCCTGAGTGTAGTTCCTGAGTGGTTTTAAGAAAAAGAACCCTTACTCACTACTCTCTGACTTGCTTTGACTCGGAGACACATTTTCCAGTTTGCTATGAAGAGCAAGTTGTAAAATTCAGATGGCTCTAATGAAAAGGCACCCTCCTTAATTTAATCTGAATGTTGCCCTCAAGAGTCTTTACATGCTATCTGGCTACAAGAGCATGAGGTAGAATGTTAGCAGGGGTTGGCATAAGTTAGAAAAAGGGGAGCACAAGGGATCATGCTTAGTGAAATAAACCAGAAAGAT
>NW_004567128.1:14607419-14614775 GCF_000260355.1 Condylura cristata
TCTGTCTCTGGTGAAGCCTCTCACCGCCCCTGAGCCTCTGGCCTGTACCCCAGTTCTGTATGCACAAATAAATAAATCTTAAAAAAAATAAATAAGAAGAAAAAAGGAAAAAAAAATAAAAGAAATGTATTCCCTTTGTCAAAGTAACTGGTGCACTCACTCCACATTTACCTGTTACAGAAGCAGCGGGGGAAGAACACCCTGCATTCGCTCTTAGCCTGCTCTGGCCAGACCCTGTGCTAGGAATGCACTCAGAGGCCTGCCCCAATGAGGCAGTTGTTTCTCGTCTCTCTGCCCTCTGTGAGCGGGTGTGCTCTCCCTGGCCAAGTCAGCTCTCACCCGTGAGCAGAGCTCTCCAGCCTGCTGGAGAAGGAGATACTAAACTGGATCATGGCTCATGGCTGGTATCAAGTGAAAATTAATGACAATTACTGTTACAATACATGAGTCCTTCTCACCTTCAAGTGTCAACCAAGTGGAAAAATACCTCTGTGTTTCTTTTGTTTTATGCAATGAGTTCTGTGTTACATTCTTTATATCCTTTGTTCTCGAGTAGAATAAAACAGGCAAGTAAAAGAAGAGTTTTCTTCCATGGCTTCGAAGTGGTTTGCCACTTTGAACAGGCACGACTCAGTTTTCCGTTGCTTTGAGGTGTGAGTTCACAGTAGCAGTTCTTTGCTTTCTTATCAGTGGCTCTTTAATTGTCCTCCTGGTTATTTACATGTGAATGTGGAAGCTGTGTTCTCCCAGCTGCTGGGCCACCAGGGCATCTCCACGAATATAATTTATAATAGGACTAATTAAAATGAATTTGCTTGCAATAACATTCCATGTGCTATTTGTGGAAAAAACGTTATTAAAATATTCAATATAGCAACAGTAAACTTGAATGCAAAGTAATAATAATCATACATTTTTAATTACATGTTTAATACCCATTTGGCTAATATAGTAGTATTCTGAAAATTGCGTAGGTTCAGCATGTATTTTTGTGCTTGGTAGTATGCGAAGACATCCTTCTGAATGGGCTTAGCATAGGCTCTCTCACTGAGAAATGCTGTTTAATAACAGACAGACTGTGTTCCTATGATAATTCACATACGAGCAGCTATGATCCATTAGAATTTATATTGCTAATTGCAGGCGTATTCATATGTGATTTTTAAGAAACAACATATGGAACCCTTTGAATCTGAATACTATTTTAATTGAGATAACATTGGTTTACAATGTTGTATAAGATATGGAGGTATAAGATGTGCATTTTGTCTATTATGCTGCCAATATCCCTTTTCAAATCCCATTGCCAGTTGACACTATTTCTCTCTTAACTAGGATGTCCCACGTGAAAAGATCAATGCAAGCTTTAAGATTTCCATTTTCCCACAAACTTGAAAAGCAATTCAAGCCTACAGAAGTTGCAAGACTAGCACAATGAATACCCATATGCCCTTCACTCAGAATTAATTTGTTCTGGGTGAACTTCTGTTCACTTGCTTTTTTTCATATAGAGATGAACCATTTGAGGGTTAATTGCAGATGTCATGATAATTCACACCTATATGCTTTGCCATGTATCTTCTAAGGGCAAAATATCCTATATAACCAAAATATAATTATCCCATCAGGGGAATTTGGGTGCTGTTATCCTATAAGCAGACCATATTAAATTTTACCAACTGTCCCAATAACATTCTTTTATATTTGCTCCTCACTCATATCCTGCTCCAGGACAGAATCAAGTACCATGTAATATATTCAGGAGGTATATTCATTTGATCATCTGTATTTAAAAATAATTCCCAGCCTTTGCTGATACTTACAGCTGATGTTTTTGAACATTTGACCCCCATTTTAAATAGCTTCTGATGTTGTTTCCTCTAAGCAAACTTCCTGACTTGGTATATATTCACACACAGCTGTGAATAAAGAATTGTCATTGTTAAGGGTTAGAGATTAGCGAACTCAGGGGCCAAGCCACTTGTTATTGTAGCCATAATGCCACAAGTTATCCCCTACCCCACTCATTTGGAAGGTGTTAAAACTATATGTGGTGAGCTATTGTCTTATGGTAATACTAATAATTAAGCTGTCTAATAAGTACTAACATATGGAGTGCTATGTGTGTTACAAAGAAAATTATGATCTAAATGGGGAAAGGAAATGAAAACATGGAGGAAAACAATATAACAGGTGAATAAAATATAAAGACACAGGCTAGGCGACATGATGGATTAGCATATATTGTTAACTAAGTGATATAGAAAATAAGCTAGTATTATATGAAATGTATGTAATTATTGACTTCTATATGGATAATGTAATACCACATGTCCAAAGTGGATAGCAGTTAGTGTCTGCTGTCATTATCATTTACCTAAGTATGCATGTGCTTTTAAGGATAATACGGTAATGATGACTTGTAAATAAGCATTTTTTGCATTGATCAGAATTGTGCCCATAAACTTCAGGTATCCGATCTTTCAAACTGCTACACAATGTTTAAGTAATTAAGAAAAGAATTGAGGCAAATAAGACTGCTTTTAAAATATATCTTTTCTTTTCATGGTGCTTCATCTTGAATAGATCATTAAAAATGTGACAAATCTCTCTGCTGAGTTTAGTCTTTTTCATAGTTCTAAGTTTAAAAAATTTTTCCATTATATTTATCAAGCCTTCCAAGTTTTATTCACCATTTCAAAAAGTTCCACTTCAGGGCCCCAGCCAAATAGTATACAGTGTTTAACTATAACTGTAACTACAGCTCTTTACAAATTATACTTATTTCTTTATGCTATTATGACAATTCTATGATAGATACCTGAGAATTCAGTAACCTAGGAATGAAAAACTACTTTAAAATCAGTGAGTCAAACTTCATGAACCTTCTGATTAATAAGCTTTCTCAAATACACTTTAAGCCAAAGGAAAATTGCTGAATATAAAATAAAGGTGCTCAGAGAAATATTTTTCATTTGGTGTTTTCAGATAAAAAGGAATGTTTGATGATTCTAGTTCTTTCATTGGTGCTCAGTGTTAGTCCAGTAATACCTCACAACACCCCCATTTCTAGCTAAAAATCCATTTTTAAAGATTTATTTATTCATGATACAGAACTGGGGTACAGGCCAGAGGTGCAGGGGTTGAGAGGATTCACCAGAGAGAAAGTGGGGAGCAGAACAGGCAGATGGTGAAGTACACTGCTGAGGAGAGCAGCAGGCAGGTCAGGAGAGGTTAGCGATCCATTTTTAACTCTCTCATAGATCCCCACCCCAGAGGTGACCCACATGGTGCGGCAGACCTCTCTGACCCGCCCGCTGCTCCCCTCAGCAGTGTACTCCATCTGCCTGTTCTGTTCCCCACTCTGTCTCTGGTGAATCCTCTCACCACACCTGTGCCTCTGGCCTGTACCCCAGTTCTGTATGCATAAATAAATAAATATTTTTTTAAAAATCTTTTTTTATTTAGCATGAAAAATGTGCTCTTGGTCTTCCAGTATTGGCATAGGTTTGCTTAGTGATTATGTTTTCCTAGTGACAAATACTACTTTTATAACTCCTCCGCGACACAAAAGTTACATCATATTTCACTTTTTCTCTTCTTTAATCTTTATTTTTAAAGAGACTGTACATGTTACTTGTGCTATTGAACAGGGACTCATGTAGAGCACTTTGTTCAGGGTTACTACTTGAATCTTTTATTTAAGATGTCGCTTTCAGGCTTCATCCAACCATGTGGTAGTTAGCACGTGTCTGGCCTTTATTCATTTTATTGCTGAATAATACTTCACACTGTAACTGTTGTTTATTATGTTTATCTAAATGGTAGACATTTTTTCTTCTCTTTTGAAAAGCAAGAATAACACTGCTGTGAACATTCATACATATTTTTGTTGGACACATGTTATGTAGTTTTGATTATATGTCATAACCAAGTGTATGTACTTGCAATATGTGGAATCCCTGGGTCATATTTCTGAGGAGCTGCCACACTGATTTGCACTTTTTACCTTCCTAATAAATATACTTTTGTATTTCTACTGACTGATAACATTTTAGCACACAGAGCATATAAAAAGATTTTCACTTGAGGTTACATCTGAAATATTTGGCTATAGTATTTGAATGTGAATATTCAGTATTTAACAATAAAGCCTAATAGCATGCCTTTTTGTATGACTGACATTATTATGCTGAACAGCAACTGCACAATCATTGCTGAAGCACAATTTGAAAGATTCCAGAAATAAAACTGATGGAGGCACATGGCAGTTCAGCCTTTCAAAGCCCAATATGAAACCAAATAGCAACTTTTGGGCCAAGACTGTGGTAGAAACTGAAATTCACTGTGTTTCTCTTTCTCCTTGCCTTCTTTCATTCCCATGTCAAAATTAAACTATCAAAGTGCTTCCTTCAACTTGTTGTTCGGTATAAGAAATAAAGGATATAATGAGAAAGCTAAAGGAAATACTGGTAAAGAAGCCAGAGAGGAGACACATCTTGTCAAGTATGAAATGATATAGTAGATTTATTGAATGTTCGCCGTATCTTAGACACTCTTGTGAGTTATTTATGTGATTGGCATACGTCTGTGAGGCAAATTCTGTCATTCTCCACATTGTAGAGAGGTGGGACTATCAGAAGCAGTGACAGAAAACTAGAATTCAAACCTAGCCAAGCTGGCCCCAAAACCTGTCATGCAATATCTATTCTGTCCCCTCAATGATGACCATTACCTTACTAGGAACTTTAAATGCACTTATATAGCAGATGGCAACCTCACACCCTGTAGCAATTGTAATGCAAAATTAAATAAGTATCTCTTAATAGATTTGACTTTCTGATTCAAATTTGCAGTCCTGCTACTGGTATCTGCAGGATATTGTGATCCACTGACAAACTATTGATTTGTACAGTTCAGTATTGGGAGAGCAGAATTCAGTAAGAATTTCATAGGAAATTGAATACCCTCAGAAGTGATCATTCCATTTCAATGTCCATAGTTCAAGCAAAGGATTGTTTCTGGAGACTGTTCTTCAGGCTGTTATTGTTATTGATAATTGCTTTTTCCTGAAAATGAATCCTCACCTTGTGCTTTCTATGGTTTTATGCTACCGTAAGCACCACATCTAGATTTGAAGCAGGAGACTCTTAAGTTTTCAAAGAGAAACTGATTTTCCCCTCCCCCAAAATCATTTGCTGGACCTGGGTGAGCATGAATGTGTGTCAGAGATTATTATTGTTTCTCCTGACACCATTTCCTCCAACAATGTACCGTGTTTTTCAAAAAAGAATGTTGCTATATCATTTCTTATTTAAAGGTTGCACTGAATGATGTTTTCTTAAATAAAAGGGAGGAAAGTAATTCTTTCATGTTTTGTAAATTTAAGCCTTGTCATTGACGACATATCTGCACATGAAATCAGTCAAGGCTTTGCAGCAGATAAGATATTTGGTAGGGCTTCTCTGCTCTTTGAATTCCTATTACAGGAAGGGAAGTGTAAGAAAAATAAAATGCTCTTCAACAGTTTGAGGTCACTGTTGGAAAATCATAAGAAACTGTAATGGCTTGAATAAATAGGAGAGAGCAAACCACTTTAACCTGTGCTATTTACTCCACCATCCACGACAGCTCTATCTCTAAGAGAAAAATACAGCAGAAATCTCTGACTTAGAGCATGTTGAAGTGCTATTTTGCTCTGTCCTTGAAAGATACCTCAGCTTTGCTTTTCAAAATGTAAAATTAATTCATTGTCAATTTCATTATGGAATGATCATCTGAGATAGTTGTGGTCTGACAGAATCTGATCAGTCTCTGTTCATCCCCAAAGGGAATACATGTTAACATTATCCACTAGTGACTCTATCATCATTGCAAAACCTTGATGGCCTTTCTGTGTATGTGCATCTGAGAGTATATGTATTTGTGCCTGTGCCAACCCAGTCGAGTTCTTCTCATCTTTTTATGTGTTATTCTGCAGTCTGTGCTAAGAGCCAACATCAAGGAAAGCCTTGAACTTCATGACTGCGCTGCACTTTGAATTCAAAGAGTATCAGCTTATTTTATTTCAAGTTTCGAATCGACATGTATTTTATACAAGATGGTGGTTAGAGTAGTTTCTGTTCTTTGGAGTGGAGAGTGGAAAGAAAGAAAGGGATTGGCAGTAGAAGTGTTAATCAGTTTCCTTTCCTCTTGTTTACTCCTAATAAGTGAACACCTTCTACTTCCATTCCCGACACTGTCCTAAGGAGAAAGCTGTAACCTCTCTGTTGGCTGGGAATCCCTGTGGGTATTTGTTATTTATCATTTCTTTGTGAATTATTTTAAAGGGTCCTACAATAATGTCTCAGCCTCAGAGTCGCTTTACTTCCAGCTACCTATTTAATGCCATTTCTGGCTTTGCAAAAATCTTGTTAGCGAATTGATAATATTACAGGGGAGAAATCATTTTTTTTTTTCCTCCTTCAAATGTAAGACTGAGATAATACCAGTGGAGGCAAGTAAATACACAATTAACTGCACCTACAACTTCACTGAAATTGTGAGGAAATATTCCATGACTACTTGTGGGGAAGAGTTTCATTCAGATGTTTGCCCCTAAATAGCTCCTTTTTTTCTGAATTTGTTGTCTACATGCAACTAGAGCTGCACTAAAGGTAAAGTCTCTTTAACCTTGTTTTTGCCACTTCCTGTTTGTTGGTTTCCAGCGGTGCCATGAGCTGTCATTACTTATTCATGAACTGGGCTGTTGAACTACTCTTTTCTCTGCTGCACCCACCTATTTCTGCAGCTCAAAATTTGCCTTTGAGTTTATGTCATGAGGATCTTTTTATCTGTCGCTGTGTAGTAGATTTAGCATAATTGCATTTAGATTTAGAGATTAAAGCTTATTGCTTAATTATGAATCCAACTACATAAGAAAGAGTAATTTAAATTTAATATTTTGAGTCAGCACAACTCACCTCATATGTGCTCTTGTTAAATTGTCTCTCCTTGAATTCATCCTTGTCATTACCTCAGACATGAATGCTTTTTAAAGTTGCAAGTTATAGCAAGGTAACAGTGCAAAGCTGACTTCGGTCTGAGTGAATCTTCAGAAGGGTTACAAGCTAATGATGACATAGGTATCTTGACAATTTGTCTAGGTTGATAAATGTGTTTGGGTATGTGTGTGTATATGCACATGTGTACAGGCATGAGTCTTGCTGTTAAAACCTGGACAAATAGCAATTAAAAGTATACCTACAGGGCCCTCCCTGGAGGCGCAGCGGGTTAAAGCACAGCACTAAGAAGCTAAAGCCACTTCCGCATGAGTTTGATTCCCGCCTGCCCCGGAGGTGACCACATGGTGTGGCA
>NW_004567128.1:14615675-14647400 GCF_000260355.1 Condylura cristata
CTGCCTGTTCTGCTCCCCACTCTGTCTCTGGTGAATCCTCTCACCCTCCGCATCTCTGGCCTATACCCCAGTTCTGTATAAATAAATAAATAAATCTTTTAAAAAAATGATTTACTTAGTCAAGTAACTTCTAAACTATGCTTTTTAGGAAAAAATGGACTTTGTAAAGGTGATTTAATCTAAAAAGGACTATTCCCTCAGGATAGCAGAGGACTGACATGTATACACAAAGCCTACATTATCAATAGAATTTTGCCATTTGTCACTATGTAGTTCATAACATCAGCAGGAACATGTGTCCCAAAGGAAAGCTTAGGGAGCTTTGGGACTTTGTTGATAATTGAACAAGTGATTCATCATGCACTATGTAAGTGTATCAAGTTGATAGGTGGCATTCATTTAAACTCACGAACGATTGTATTCCTTAAGCCCACATAGTAGCATATCACTTATATCTCTATAATGATGGAAGTGATGAATAGCAGCGAGGGACATAAATTGTTCCTTTTCACAACATTCAAACTACAAGCATCTGAAAACATATATGATTATCATACTAGGATATTGTCTGCTTTTTTCTTTCTGTATTAAAACTCTAATTCATAAACTTTTAGTGGATATAATCTTCCTATCTAAAAATTCCCCTATAGAGAAAATATTGTTTGATATAAATGTTGGTGTCAGAAATTTTGAATGAGAAAAACACTTCTATAATAAATAAAGTACTTTTCCTCCTTCAAGCAGGAGTGAGGTGTTGGTGTTAAAAAAGACCTGAGGTTGGGAGGACTCTGTTGGTTTCACACCAAGTGGCTCCACTTTGATATTTTTCAGTTGATCTTCTTTAATATATTTTTTGACAGAACATGTTTCCATTATTTTAAAATGTTTGAAAATTGCTGTTATAATTCATGGTTAATTTTGTAGCTTAAGCATACTTCTCCTCACTTTACTACACAGAAAGTGCCTTGGCTATGAAATAATGGCCAGGCACAGAAAGACAAATACTATCATTCCACTTACCTGAGGCATCTAAACGTCAAATTCATGCAATCAAAGTGGATTGGATGCCCAGTGTCACTGCATTTACAGATAGGGTCTAAAGGTAGGAGGCTAAGAGGTCATAGAGTGGGTCCCTACTCCTACAGGGCAGTTGACCTTGTAGGAAGAGGCGGAGACCCCAAAACTCAATCCATGCCTGCACGCAGAAGAAAGATCACGTGCAGACACACATAAGTATCTGTATGCAAGTCAGTAGGAGGCGCCCCTCAGAACCCATCCCTTATGGCACTTTGAAATGGAACTTCCAGCCTCCAAAACTGTGAGAAATTTAATTTATGTTTTTTTTTATATGTATATAGAGTGGAATGGTGGTTACCAGGAGGTGGGGGTGGCAAAAATGGAAAAGTCAGTAATCAAAAGGCTCAAGGTTTCAGTTGAGCAAGCTGAAGAGATTCTGTCAATTTGCTACTGATATTCTACATATAGCCAGTGATCCTATGAACAAAATAGAGTTCATCCTATTACGTGGTAGCCACCTTAAAATAAAATTTAAAAAGTAAACGAATAAAGTAGGAAACAAAGAGAACACTATACAAATCAGGCCATCAAATCAAGGTAATTAAAACCTAGACAAAATCCCTGACTAGGATTTTTATTTTGTGCCTTAAACATGATGCTTAAAGAAAGCAGATTTAATTAGGGGTCGACAGGAGGCATCTAGATGAAAACTTTGGTGGGGATTGTAAACAGAACTAAGGCATTTGAAAGAGTTTTGAACTTGAGACACTCATTATATCCCAGTTCACTTTCAGTTTCCTCGTTGTTATTGTCATTCCACCTACACTTATCATTGGAATTGTGTGGGAGTTTACCAGTGAGTTAGAGTTTAGGGAGAGAGATCTGTAATGACTAGATAAGCAAAGAGGAAACAAAGTAGTTGGAAGAATGCTGTGCATATTTGTGCTGATGTTCAGGGGAGTGGAAATAGTTATCCTGCGAAACACAAAGAGGTCATTAGATGTTGCTCACCCCTTTATCAGGTACTCTTTTGCTTACCGAATATTTACCAAACAACTTTATCTGAACATCTTGTCCTAGGTAAAGCAGGGAATTCACTGGTGAACAAGACCTGCCTGCAGCTTTTTGTTTACTGGGATAACAGTCATATCATAAGGAAGCAAATATTGTAATTGCTTACAAGAAGTAGAGCATGAAGGGAAAACCTAGTTAAGGACACCTGTTATTGTCTTAGTGCTGAGATAAGACTTCCCCAAGGAGAAGCTGCTTTAGCTAAGATCTGAGTGACTAATGAGAGTTAACTTATATGCTAAGGGGAGGGCACAGTGTTCCTGGTAGGGGGAATAGCAAATACTAAACTGAATAGTGGATGGTGTACTTTATCCATACAACTGAGACCTCACCAGTTTATAGGATGAAATCAGCATCCTCACAATTTCAGTCAGACTCTTCACAGTACATTTTTCCCCTACCCTCTCTGCCACCCCTTACCTCTTTTACTGCTACTCTGATCACCATATCCATTTGATCACTAATTCTTTCTCTTCCTGTCTCCACATCTCCCTTAATCACTTCCCTGCTTTTCAACCGCAGCTTATTCCAGCTCTTAGGCCCTCATTTGTGAACTCATTGCTTTCTTGCTTCCACCAGAATTGACTTTCAGAATTATTTCATCATGACATACTCAGCACAAACGTGTTTAACAGTGTAGCTTTGTCTACAGATCAAAGCGCATCATCTCTGTATACAGTTGTGACACAGTTGCGATATAGTCTAGATCATTCCTCCCCTCCTCTCTCTTTTCTTCACAGGCTTACCCCATAGCACCATCTTCTCTCTTCCCTACAGTAGCAGGCACTCAGGGCTGTGGGCCTTTGCAGACACCAGGACTCCCTCCCCCAAATACTGGTCATACTTCTTGTCCAATCTGGGCTTTTCTGGGCATTGCACTCAAAATTAATCTTGCCTTCCTCCTTATAATCCGCCTGCTTTCACCTGCCTTTGCTGCTCTGTGGAATGTAATTTACTGTCTTATTTTTTCTTTCCTCTATCATATTCCAACCAAATTTTGAATTCCATGAGATTGAAGAATTTCTCTTACTTTCTTACATGCTCTTTGTGCCTTGTTTTTATAATTTGAACTGTTTCATGGTTTGCAGTTCTCTTCTTCACCAACTTGTAGATACCCTCATGAGTTGTTGATAATGATTTCAGAAGTCAGCAAATAAAAGATTCAGGCTTTGTTCAAGACTAACCATGCACAAACAAACATTTTTAGCAACCACATTTAAGCTCCTTGAGTTGGATATCTGGTGTTAGAGAAAATATCTTTAAATGAATGTGTTCAAAGATTTATATTACAAAAATTGATGATATATGATTTCAGACACGATGTTGTAGAGTACAATTCACTTATTAAGCAAATACTGATTCACTGGTGATCAGGTACAATAAAACACAACACTCACTCCTGGCTTTGGTCATGCTTGCATTATTCCATTGCTAATTGAGTCTTAAGACTCACACCGGGCCTATAAATTGCCTCACTTCATTGTTGGGTCCTTCGCTAAACCTGGCACTAAGTACACATGTGAATCCAGGGATGGACAGCTACAAAATTTTCATCCTTCATATTCAAACTCTTCTTTTTTTTTTTTGTCTGATCTGGTCTCTTGCACAAATCAAAAGACGTGCAGATGAATAACAAATGAGAATCCTTTTTGGGCTTTTCGGCCAACAATAAAATATTTCTATAAAAATCCAAGTGTACAAGATGGCAGCCATCTGTTGTTTAAAAACAATGTAACTATATTTAAGCCTAATTATTGTTTAAGGTCGGTGTATTCAAAGCAAGGGGGAAATGTTTGCATTCATCTAAACAGAGAGAGTTTTTGTATCCTACTTTGTCTTTGTTTGTAAATGCTGGTATGAGATTGGGCAGCTATTACTAACTGAAAATAGTAACAAGTACTTAGTTACAGACAAAACTGGTTGAAAATATTACCCTAATTTATTTTATTTTTCACAAACCACACAGACATGTCAAATCGAAGATTCAGATTTCCCCCTTTCTTTTGAATGACTGGAATTTTAAAAAAGGAATTCCAGATGGATTGACTTAGCAAGTCCACAAGATATTGGTGATGATTGCAGGAGATTTTTCTTCAGAGACTAATAAGCTATGGCCAGCAGGTTCATGTCGCTCACATGTTGATTTGTTGATTTTGCTTAGATCTGCATTCTAGTCTAAAATCGTGCAGGCATGTGAAGTAATGGCCAGTATTTTGCCAACATGAAAATCACATTTTGGCCTTCCTTTATAAAGTATGGGAAGCTAGCAGTGCCTGTCCAGAGTAGGATGTAGACCCTAACCTCAACATGCAAAGTATTTATACCTGGGTGAGAGGACGTAGGAGGTTAACACTTCATATGCGCAGTCTACCCCTACTAGAATGCAAACTCCATGAGTCATAGGTTGACATCCTACTGTTGAGAGGACGGAACTGCTGTATTCTGCCACCACAGTGCTCAGCATTAGGTGATTCACTGGGCAACCTCTCTCTCTCTCTTTCACCGTCATCCTGGTACTTGTCTCTACCAATCCTCTGCCACCCAAAGCTACAATTACTTTATTTAGTGTCATAAAATGCCCCAATGTGAGTACTTCATGCTCTTTATATCTTTAGCATTAACAACAATGAAACCAAAAATCCAAACAGTGTCATGCATTTTGATCAGACATACTTAAAGGCATTAAGTAAATGCCCTAAGCTAGATAGATCTCTCATTAATAAAGGGCTAGTCATAAGTTTAAATTGTATTAAAGCAATTCTTTGGGGGAAGAAGTTTAATACTGTGCCAACTTCCCAAAAGTGTACAGAAATCATGTGAGCATTTGTTCAAATGCAAATTCTTATGGGGGAGAGACTGAAAATCTGTATCTGTAGTAAGCTCCCAGGTGATACTGCTGGTCCATGGACACACTTTATGTAAGAAAATATTCAGCAACATAAGAAACTGCTCATTGAAAACCATCAGAGTTTGAAGCTCTAAATGATCAAACTGATGGACATTTATCAACCTGTGAAAAATTTGGATTGCTAAAATTTTCAAATAGCATACATACTTGGAATAACTACTAGATGGCGGTAGACTGGGAAGGACCTTAAATACACTCTGTTACCTCATTTTACAGAATGGGGCAATGGGTCCCCTCCTTTTAAAATATATATCATGGTACCTCTTAGGCATTGGAATTATAGTATCATTCTTTAAATAAAACATTTTGAAAGTTTTTGTACTTTAAACTCGTCTTTAATTTCACTTCCTATTAAGTGCTTTACTAAAGTCAGTCAAAATGAAAGGAAATTGTGCATTTGTTTCACAGTAAATTTTGTTTCTTGTGGGCAACATTTATTAAATTTGCAATTATTAATCTTCATTAAAGATTGAAAATAATATTGAAAACATTTAGAATGTCTTATGAAACATTAATGAATATTATGATGAACAACTCTGATGGACTCATTTGTTTCTTCCCTAAGAGGCAGTTTACTTTTATGACTAGATACATAAAAACATAGCAAAAGAAGCCAAGAAAAAGAACAAAAGGCAATCATGGTACTTCTGCTAACGAAGGATATGTTTTAGCTAAATTTAAGGTATATTAAATTTTTAAAAATCCACACTGATTGCTCTGAATTCCAATATCAAAGAAGTTTCCTGGCTGTTTCCTTTTCTTGAGCTAGCATTGGCTTGCAACATGGTATGTGATTCACAGGCATAGGACCACCCCTTCAGAGTATGTCTCCACAGCACACCCAACACCACACCTCCCAGATCTCCACCACAGCCCACTGGGCCCTTCCCACTTTGTTTTCCTCCTTCCCCTCCCCCTCTGGTAGCCTCAGTTCCACAGTCAGAGTTCTAGGGCTTGTATTGGTTGGCTTTTCTGACCCTTTGTTTTGTTTCTCTGTAGTCCACATATAAGTGACACCATCCAGTGTTTGTCTTTCTCCTTTTGGATTATTTGACTTAGCATAACCCCTTCCAGATCCATCCAGCTTGTTGCAAATAGCAAGCGGTTTCTCATCTATCCTTTAGTTGTTTTTTTTTTTTTCCACATCTAATAAAAAACCATCCTACTTTGAATGTGTGTGTGTGATTATATAAATACAAGTGTCACACATTCTTAAAAGTAAAAAGAAAATTATTTTCCCCAATATAGTATAAAATAAGGTGAAACATGAAATTGTGTAACCTGCACAATTTAGATACAGCCCTTGACTGGAGTTTTGTCATACTTGAAACTTTCATTGGTCTCCAGTTTTAATCAGATTGGGTTATCAATTCAGAGGGCAAATATATTCATGAGTACTTAATAGAACCTCTTGAGTTTTCCTGGAAAAAAGAAAACATTTTCATGAAGAGTAGAATTCATTCCTAGCTCTTCTCCATGCTCCCCTGTCGTCTGTATCCCTGACCCATATTAGCATTCTGATAGCAGCACAGGTTGCAAGAGCATCTTGCTATGATGTGAAGGCATAAAGAGAAAATCAGGGCACATAATTGCTTTGCTAATTAGGCTCAAACCATTAAAGATCTTCTAACATCCATATTGTTGTTGTTAAAATCACCTGACTATCGTCTCACAAAGCATTTCCTTATGTTATTTTCATATCACAGCTTATAAATCATAACATTTAGAATATTATTATAATATTACATGAGTCGCAGGTTTTTAGTAATGCATTCTTGTTTCCATGGTGGCTCCATCACTTTTTTATCTAATCTTGGCAAGTAACTTTATTCTTCAAACTTCAGTTTCTTCATCTATAATAAAGGAGTGATAAGCTACCTATCTCATCAAACTGGCAGTGAGCTAATGCTTTGGAAATATTTAGTAAATTCCCTGACCTTCTGGAAAAGCCCAGTGATTATTAGCTACTATTATTATATTGGACCATCTTTTCCACCTAAGAAATATATAAACTCTGTCATAAAGTTCTATTTCCCCATAGATATCAATTGGGTGTTTACACCAAAAATTATTTGGCATTTTTTTTAATTGTTTCTTTGACTGTTTCTATTGTTAATAATAGCATTTTGAAAATGTGAGTTACATTATATTGTCAAGCACTCTAGGAATAAATCTAAAAACAATTGCTACCATAATTTATGCAAGAAAAATGCACATTAACTTTATCTTGGCTTTTCTGCATTATCCTAAAGAAACATGAACCAATGTTCTTTTAAAAATCCAAACTCTTGACATCCTGGTGAACACTTAAATGCACAGAGTTACTCCAAAACAGAATTCAATTGAAGTCTACAGCTGCTCTAGAGGCTAACAGCCAATTTCTTTCCAGTGCTGCCTGAGGCCCGCCCAAATTGTATCTATCATATGCATTATGTTTTATGTCAGAACATCCCAAATGTAGCATCCAAGTTTGTTTAAAATCTGTGTAACCAATGCACGTAACAGAGAAACTCACTTTTATTTACATAGGTCCTATGTTTTTTATCCCATTGTTACTCTTTCCCTCCCTGGTTCATGATTCCACTTTCTCTGTAATTCCACTTTTGCATGTATAAATACCCCAAGTGCTTAATCCCACCAGATATCCCATTATTAAAATAGAAACAAACCACAGGCTTTTTCACTTCTTTGGTCCCTCACTTTACTTCCCATTATGTTAGTTGCTAACACATTATCTTCAGCAAAGTATCTCCTTGGTTACTTGTACGCATGCATATATCTTGTATTCAAAATGCAATAGCCTTTTTTCATGATAAGCATACCGATTCAGGAATCTTTTCATTGTAAGATTAACCAAAAATAATAATATGCTTTTGAACAATTTCTGTGGATACAAAGTATGAGTAGCTGATCTACTTTATCAAATTCAGAAATAAAATAGGATTTAAGTGATTAAAAATGGAGGCATTTTCAATTTATGAACTTTCTTATTATCTTAAAAAAAAAAAAGCAATAGTGCAGTTTCCCGCTGAGAGGAATGGTTGCAAAAAACATTTTGTTCCAGTTAGTTAATTTTTCCCTACATGTGCTATATTCATCGTATCCATTTTAAAAGCAAATGAGCCATCTCTGTCTCCTCTCACATTTGTGGCAAACTCGTGCTGTGCCAATTTCAGATTACATGTATCTTAGGGAGAATAAGATGTTCTAATCTTGATTATAATTTTAAGTTAGAAGAATGGAAATAGTTCAATATGAGATATTGATAGGTTGCATCAGTCAGACAGCCTTTGTTCCTTTCAACCAAAAAGAATAAGTAAGAAAAACATGCCTATAAACAGGTTGCTCTATTAAAATGCATAGTACTATGTGAATGCTACTAAATTCAACTCAATCAAATAATCAGTATGTGGAAGCTAAAATGTGTTGATATACATATTGTGTATTTGAAAGTTAACTGTTTTTGCAAGTAACTGCAGCAGTCAATGAAATTATTTTTGTTATCAAAGCAAATCCTCCCCAAATGAAGTTATAACAACGGATAAAAAGCACATGAAGTCACCAAAGAAATGAAAGTGAGAACCACAATAAGATATCATTCCATATTTATTAGAATGGGTAAAATTAAAAACTGATCATACCAAGTGTTATTAAGGATGTGGAAACATTGCTGTGGGGAATGAAAAAAAAATGCATAATCAACTTTAGAAAAGTTTGATAATTTCTTATAAAGTTAAACATGTAGCTATCTCCCATAACCCTACAGTCTACTCTTGAGAATTTACCCAACAGATTACCCAACAGAAAGGGAAATATGCATCAACATAAAGGACTTGGCCAAAATTTATTTTAATCGTAATATCCCCAAACAGGGAGCAAACCAATGGCTAGCAACAGATGAATTAAAAACAAACAAACAAACATGTAGTAATACAACCACACAATGGAAAATGACTCAGCAATAAAAAAAAAGGCACAACTACTAATACACATACAATGTGGATAGTCATCCAGCCACTATGGGAAGTAGAAAAACTAGACACAAGAGTGGATGAGTCTTAATGTGAAAACAAAGAATAGGGAGATAGGTAGGTAGATAGATAGATAGATAGATAGATAGATAGATAGATAGATAGATAGATAGATAGATAGATAGATAGATAGATAGATAAGAAAAACTAAATTGAGGTAATAGAGGAAAGATCAGTAGATCAGTCATTACCTAGTCTTTGGGAAAATTTCTGAAGTAATGGGAATTTTCTATAGTTTGTGTCTTATAAGAACTGTTATTGACTTTAACACCTGAGCATGGAGAAGAAATAATTTTGAATTGCCCTCAGACATCTATGTGTTCAGATCACAGAAATGGAATGCAAAGGCAATGTGCCATGTGAAAATGGAAGCAGGATTGAATGAAGGCATGCGTCCATTTGGTCAATAACCAAATGACTATTAAGGGTGAGTGATGAGCCAGATCAATCTAGGCCCTGGGGATATAGATGAAGTCTCTAGACTCATCTAAATTGCACTTCAGTGAGCTGAGATATACCATAAACAAACAGCGAATACAAAGAATGATCGAATGATCACAGGTTAGAGCTATAAAGGAAATAAAAGCACCCCAAATGGGAAGGATGGCACAGATTCATTTTTAGAGAAACCCTATGAAGGGTACACTAGGTAGAGGAAAGAAAAGTTCCATGGTAAGAAAGAGCTCAGTTTTTCAAAAGAACAGTCTGTCCATGATGGTGGTGGGCCTTGTATGATGAATGTGGAGAACTAGGGTCCTGTTGAGTCTTGTTAATGAACAAGCCAAACTGTTTATCAGAAATCTCTGATACTCTCATACTTGTCAAGTTGAACTTTTGGGTTACTAAATAAATTTTAATTTTTTTTATATTTTAAATGTAAAATAGCAAACCAGTGTTTCAGTTTTCATTAATAAATGACATAATTACCTGTGTTCATGACGAAGAAGGCAAAAGAAAATCGAATGTAGACAATTTTCTTTGATACCCAACTCAGGCTTTGTTTCCTGTAGCTTTTTCTTGATGCATCATTTGTCCAGTTTCTTGTGCCTATGCTCAAAGAAGTGAATCTGGAATTAAAGTTCTCACACTTGTTTTTTTGACGAATTCTATGCAGATGAGTTTTAATGCCTCTTCTAGGTCTTTAATACAATGGAGAAATTATGGGGGAGGATTAACCTATCTTAAAGTTCATTTTTTTTCAAGTTTATGTTGTGATGCCAAATCACTAAGCAAAGTTGTCCAACATGACAGCTGCTGGAAAAATGAACTGAGGGCATCATCCCTTTAGCCAGTGGGCAAAGTGCCCAGTTACGACCCCTGAACTCATTCACCTCAGAAATCTATAGATGGTGCAAGTGTCTGTTATACTTGACTTCATTTAACTAGATGTGTTCGTTGTTTGCATACCCTCCTTTTATTGCCAGGGACACTGGAATCTAGAAGAAAAGGATAATCTTCTGTGTGATCTGTAACTTTGGAAAAATTAAATTTGTCTGTCAATCTAGCAATTACTTGAAGTAAAGCAATCATTTTTTCAACAAATTAAAAAAAAATATTTCCTCCAGAATGACAGTTTATATTTCACACCATATAAGTGATTCTTCTAATTTCTTTGAGCTTTTAGAAAACTATTTTCAAAAACTTGCCACCATTCATATATTTATCATCGTTCTTCATGATATTTACTTTCTCTCTAGGTGTTCTTAGACTTTGGGGATTGGCTACCTGGCTCATTATAAGAACCTGGCTCATTATAAGAATCTAACAGAAAATTTGTGCTTCTGAGATCAAAGTCAGTATTTAAGACCTAAATAATAATATGTGAGTTTTTCTCATCATAGGGAAAAAACAAAAAACAGTGATTCTGGGTAGAATGATTGTAACCATTACCATCAAATTAACATTTAAATCTCGTATTTTTGGTGATTTTTCCTCTGTCTGCTATTTTTCTATCAGTTGAGCTTTAGCTCATGCATGGATTTTCTGAGAACTTTACCTCATGAGGCTCAAGCCCTATCAAATCAGCATAAGCATTTTATCGCTGCAGTATACTTGGTGACTTTCTGTTTCCTGAAATGAAATAAAGTGACTCTTTAATCTATGGGTGAATTTATCTAATTTCTTTGGGAAAGTTACCACTAGGATATACCATGAATTACAGCAATATACTTAGTGCTGTTCAGAAAACATTTCATCCCTTCCTCTGTTTTGTGAAGCTTTATTTCCTTTTAATGTCTCTATAATTCCCCTTATTTAAAGCCTAAGTGCCAAACATTTGTAGCTCTTATTACAAACCATAAAATATGTGCTTAATGCCATTATCCTTTCTAAAAGTTGTCTCAGAACCTTATAGTTTAATCACACATTTGGCCTGTAACTAAATTTAAAAATATATGTATACTGTCAGAACTCTGGTAAAACAAAATGACTAAAAATATGTCCAGCAATAGCTACTTTGGTTGTTTTGAAAAATTATTTTACTTCACTTTTTAAGATCTACCTGTCCATTATGTATAGTTAATAAATTTGAAACAGAATTTAGATATGGAAAATAATTAAAGCCAACTGCTGTGCCATCCTCCTTTTCAAAGTCAAACTGGTGACATCTCATACTTAGTCTTGTATCTGTCCATAAGTCTTTGGTGAATTGTAACCCTTTTATTCCAAGCTTTCTCACTGGTCCTTCTCTCTCTCTCTCTGTATTTTCCATACATAAGTGAAAGCCACTTTTTTTTTCCCCAAAAGATATATTTATGCATACAAGCACTGGGGCACAGGCCAGAGGTGTGGGGGGTCGGGTGAGAGGATTCACCAGAGAGTGTAGGGAGCAGAACAGGCAGATGGACTGAAATAATCTGCTGAGGGGAGCAGCAGGTGGGTCAGGAGAGTTCTGCCATGCCATGTGGGTCAGCTCCCGGGCCGGGGATTGAACTCGTGCTGCATTGGCTGCAGATACCTTCATAGTACTGTGTTTTAACTCCTTGTGCCACCAGGGAGGGTCCCGAAAGCACTTCTTAAAGGTAAATCAGGGCCCTCCCTAGTGGCGCAGCGGGTTAAAGCACAGCACTGAGAAGCTAAAGCTACTTCCGCATGAGTTTGATTCCTGCCTGCCCTGGAGGTGACCACATGGCGCGGCAGACCTCTCCTGACACGCCTGCTGCTCCCCTCAGCAGTGTACTTCATCCATCTGCCTGTTCTGTGCTCCACTCTGTCTCTGGTGAATCCTCTCACCCTCCGCATCTCTGGCCTGTACCCCAGTTCTGTATGAATAAATAAATAAATCTTTAAAGGTAAATCAGAATGAATTAATTTCTTAACACTGCTCAGTGACTTTCTGTAATCGAGTCCAAGCTCCTTACCATTGCCAACTAGTCCCTGCATCAGCTGGTCCTTCTCTGATTTCATTTCCTGTCATGTCCTTTTCTGATCATTTGCCAAGTTCATCCCCACCTTGTGGCCTTGACTCTGGCTTTTCCTCTGTGCCCCAAAGCTCTTTCTCGTCTCATCACTCAGGACTGAGCTCAGGCAGCACTTCCCCAGAGAAGCCTTCTGACCACTTAGCCCAGGGTAGTCTCTGCGCGGTTTATGTCATGGCAGTTATCGCCACCTGAAATTGTTTAGTTATGTATCTGTTGTCTTCTTTATTGTCCATGTCTCCACTTTTCCCAACCTCTTTATTAAATCCAAGAGAGGTGGACCCTTAGTTTTCCTCAGTGTAGTGCTTGAGGTGCTAAGTCAGAAGCTGGCGTACAGAGCAAGAGTTCTTCATAGATGTGCTGTATGATTAATATGGTAGTGTTGCAACATTGAAGGAATCTATTAATTACTCTTATTGAGACAAAACTGGCAGATAATCCGACATTGTTTCTGTAATGTGGCTGGGGCCACTGTCTATGGAGTTTGCATATTCTTCCCAGTTCCATATGAATTTTCTTGGGCACTCCGGTCTCCTCCCATGTCCCAAAGCTGTGTGCATTAGGCTCACTGGCATGTACCAGTTGTCCTGGTGTGTGTGTGTGTGTGTGTGTCATTCAGTCTGCAATGAAAGGGTGTTCTGTCCAGCACTGGATTCTGCCTTGAGCCCTGAGTTTCAAATGGATTATGGCCACTTGTGACCATAAAATGAAATGGCGGGATGAGGAATGAATGAATGAATGAATGAATGAATGAATGAATGAATGAATTCAAATGATTGTTTCATATTAGAAGTATTTTGGGTCTTGATTTAGAAATTTGGTGTCTTAGAGGACTGGATACATGCCTTCACAACCCAATTTTTGTTTATATGAGTTAGCTTATTAATGGTAACATTGGTTTTGTTATTTGTCATTGCATTTACGGTTGCAGTTTCCAGGAATCATAGAGGACTTACTTACATTGCAAAATGATCCCACAATGACTGCTTAACATCCGTCACCACATGTAGTTTCTAAACTTTTTTCCTGTGATGAGAAAATTTAATGTCTCTACTCTCTTAGCAACTTGCAAATATACAACAAAGTTGCAACATGCTGTAGTTACATCCCAGTAGTCAACATGTTGTATATTACATCCCAGGATTATTTCCTTTTACCCTTGCACCCCGTCCACCCATTTTGCCCACCCCCTCACTCCTTTTCTCTCTATCTATGAGTTCAGGTTGTTTTGGTTAATGACAAATTTCATGCATAAATAAGATCATATAGCATGTGTCATTCTCTGTATGACTTATTAGCAATTGTTTTTTTAAGCATTGATTGGCCAGCATCTCAGCTGGTGAAATTGTCATGTTGCCTCCCTCTCCATAAATTCCCTCCTATAAAGTTAACTTAATGTCCCCAGACTTTTCTGTTCATTAGAAACGTATTTCCTACCCGCTGAATTTAATTTGGTAAAATGATCTTCAGGTGCATAAATCATCTCTGAACTGTCTCAAATAAGGAGACCAGAACTGACTGAGCATATACTATGATTTCATGGGTTTGGTAATTGTCTAATCGCAGCCTTCTGACCCACCTACCTACCCTTATGCTCAAATCCCATGTTTACAATTTTATTTCTTAATGTCTTGGCCCATTTTAAGACAGAAACTGTCCTGGAAAGGTTATCACTCGAAGTGATTCAGACATTTAAACATAAGATCTGAAAATCTAAAATGATATTTTCAGAAGGGTAAAAAGGCAAGCAGACTACCTGGAAGCTGAGACATAGGCAGAGGCAGCATCAAGCTATTCAAAAATCTTGATTTGCTTGTAAGGTAGTTGGGGATATAATTTAGAGCGTTCTGGCCCTTTACCTGGCTTTGCCACTAACTGTAAATTTTTACATATTCTTCAATATTTATGTGAAATGTACCATATTAAGTTTGGTGTTCTCTAAACAACTTCAGGTTGGTGATTCAATACTGAATAATTTTGACACAATCAACCCTCACCACTTCTCAAGGATAGTAGAAAATATGATACAGCTGATGTAACATCGTTTTTAATCAATATAATAACATAAAACAAAACAGCAGTGGATCTTAAATTCCAGTTTAGTGTTGTTTTTTATTCGAGGTACAGACATAGTGTCCCATGATGCATGTTCTGACATGAATGGGTGCCTCTGTGTACATGGATACACGTTACCTCTTTCACTAAAAAATTGTGATGCTGTTATATGTTCAGAGGCACTCTGAGATGAGTAAAACAGAAAGTACTAATCTCTTCTACAATGTCCATAGGTGATTCCAGTTTTCTTCATTATATAATGATATATTTTATTTATCAACATGAAGTTGAGCCAGAATGCACAAAACCATAGCAGGTTGAGAAGGCTAATAGGAGACTGTCTATTTCTTTATTCAGCTCAACTTCTTCTCAGATAACTCTTATTAATGATTCTCTTTTTAAGTTAATTTCCTTCTTTTCACCTACTCACTGATTAAAGTATAACATAGGATCTATTGTAGAGATCCCGGCAATGTAGTAACAGTTCACAGTTGTTGCACTAAACTAGCAAGAGAAAATATTTTGCTGAACATTGTTTAAATCTCAATAAAGGTTACCATAATATTTACAACAGTATTGTGCTTAAACATTTAATACTAATTGCATTTATTACAATAGTTGTGATCAAAAGAATGGTCTACTTCTTCTGACTCTCAGGAGATAGTCAACAATATTTGGTGAATGAATTAATGGATATAATGCTGGCATAAAGACACTCAATATTTCAACAAAACCTTTCACTAAAAAGCATGGGGGAAGTCTAGGGTAGGCACTGTGCCCTGGAGCGGTTGTATGTTTTTCCACAGTTTGAGATCGTGTCCTCATCAGAATGCATATAATGTGAAGCTGTTATTCCATGAATACCTGCTGTGCCGTGTTCAAATTACCCTCGCCAATCTGTGGATTAGCTAGCGGTAGGGGAGGATAGGACTGATGTTTGTCTGTTTCTGTTTATTTAAATGACTGAAGTCAAGAAGTGTTAGGGTTTAACATTCTACTCTTATAAGTACAACTATAAGTTTGACACAGGGACAAGTTTATTTTTAATATGTTTCATTGATGCATTATAAATGACATGTTCAGGTCCTGCTTTCTACATTAATTTTCCATTTTTGTGGACTTGGCATAAACTCAACCAATTTATACATTAAATCCAGAATTGTACTTGAAAAAAGAAGGCATGGTTTCTGAAAGGGTGACTGACTATAAGTCATCAAAACTAATAGTGTTTAAAAAATAGTTTAAAAACTACTTAACTCAGCCTGTTATTTCTCCAAGTAGATGCTTTATTTTTTTCTAAAAGGATTAAACTTATATATGTGTGTATGTACACACACACACACACACACACACATAGCAAATTTACTCTACTGAATGCACATAGCTTACTCTTATTTAAGAAAAGTATTGACTGATGAAGGAGACTGAGTCTGACCTGGACAGCATTTGTAAAAAGCTTTGGAGGGAAAACCAGAACACATTAAATGTCTGTCGCTGCTCAGAAAGGAAACACCCTGGATGAGAGAGAGCTCCAAAATTTCTTTCCCCAAGAAATGTCTAAAGACATAAAATAGGCTCTAGGGGGAAAGTTTCGGTACCCAAAAGCTAGGTCTAGAAGTAGACTAAGAAGTAAAGTTTGGAGGAAGCTTCTTTGTCCAGCCGGAGAGCCACCTTGTGATGATAGCATGTGTTGCTCCCTTCTTTTAGCCCCTTAAAAATTAGTGGAACAGGCCCTCCCTGGTGGCGCAGCGGGTTAAAGCACAGCACTGAAAATCTAAAGCCGCTTCCGCATGAATTTGATTCCTGCCTGCCCCGGAGGTGACCACATGGCGTGGCAGACCTCTCCTGACCCGCCCGCTGCTCCCCTCAGCAGTGTACTTCGTCGATCTGCCTGTTCTGCTCCCCACTCTCTGTCTGGTGAATCCTCTCACCGCCCCTGAGCCTCTGGCCTGTACCCCAGTTCTGTATGCACAAATAAATAAATCTTTAAAAAAAAATTAGTGGAACACCTTGCTCTGTATAATGTCTCCATTCCTTAATCTCAGGAAGGCCATCTCTCTCCAGTTTCGTAGATCTGCCTTTGTCCTATAATTAGCTATGTGCAGGGCTTTGGAAATCAACAGAACTTTCCATTGTACCTCTTCACAGATTTGAGTGCTCTCCAGTGGAGTCAGAGTTTTATACTCCTGTATGCCTCAGACTACACAAGCTTTTGTTTCTTAATCAGATGCTGTTGAAGAAAGTCTCCTATATCCAAATCACTACTAGAATACCACTTCTGGAAATGTGGCAGGCAACTCAACAGTCTATAACAGCCTATAAAATCATAGCAAAAATAATGGTTTCTTAGTCCCCCAGATGGCTTCCCTCCCATTCTTCCCCAGCACTATAAACGTTTATGATATTTACGGCAATAAATGTTTCAAACCAATACCTAAGAGTTAGTCTTCTCCATTCTCTTTATACCTTATATACCACAGCCAGTCATCAGCTTCTGTAAGCTCTGTCTCTGCTATTCAAGTTCAATCCTACATCAACTCTCAGCCTGAATATTCTATTTTCCATCTACTGTCTCTTCCTCTTCTCTCACTGTGATTCCCTGGTCAACAGAGCCATTGAACAATAATGAAAAGAAAAAATAAGATCACATCACTCCCTTAGTTAAAGCTCTGAGGACTTAAAGAATGAGCTCAATCCCCCAGAAATCGCCTGTCAATCCCCTACACAATCTGTGACCTCTCACTTCTCGCCAATTTCCTGCTTGCTCTGCCACAATATTTTCTCCTAGTCCAAAGAGAAAACTAGCTCAGCCTCAGCACCTTTGTACTCACCGTTTGGAAAGCTCTGAACTCTGATTTTCACACATCTGCTTGCTTGACGGCCCTGTCTCAAGTTAAATGTCATCGTACCACTTGGGAAGACATCCCTCCTGCTTTATCTCGTGTAGCTCGATGCCTTTGTACCTGCCTTCGAGTTTTTAGAGCATGTTTTATAAACTAAAATTTAGGCAGCTGGTTGCTTCCCTCTATTCTAAACATAATGTAAATTCCATAAAATTAAGGATCTGGATTGGCCTGGAATAAAAGAACAAGGACGCCTCCCTGGCATAGTTTCTCTCTTAAGAAAGGGAGAATTGCAGTCACCTTTTCTAATGCGGTTATGTCCTTGGTATTATGCTGACATGGCAGAGCACTTCTGAGAGCCCCAGAAAATAGACCACCCTAATTAAATCCCACTCAGAATCTATGAACTGCTCACGAAGCAGCAGGGTGCCAAGTGTTTCTCATTCCCTCAGGCCCCTCAGCCTTTCACTTGGTAAATCAATGCAGAGGAAGAGGAGTGGCAGCCTACTCAGTGACAAGGGTCGCCTGTGATCATTTTCATCATCTCAGAAGATCATTAAAATGGATTAATCAATTTAGAGCCCTAGGGCAGTAGTTCTCAAAGGTGGGGACCTGGGCCACAGCACCAGCACCTCCTGGGACTTCATCCAGATGCAGACGCTCAGGTTCCACTCCTGCCTTGCAGATTCAGAAGCCTGAAATCTGAAAACTACTCTGCTGGGACAACAATGTCCTATCTCAGTTGCACTTTATAATCACTTGCCAAGCTTTGAAAATTCCCCCTGCCTGAGTGCTCTGCTAGAAGTTCTAATTTAATTGATCTGGCATGGGCCAGAACTCTGCTTTAAGTTCTCTTAGATGGTGCCGGTGGATCTTCAAAGCTTAAGATGATTGGGAGCAGGGTAATTTCAGGTATATCCAGGTACTTTGTAGAGGCCCCTCCAGAAATGGAGTATACCTTAGAGTTCAAAATTAGTTTCCTTTGCAGTTTTACAGTAGGGGAGAGGGAAAATGGCCTGGCTTAAAACCCAGCATATGGTTATAAATGCTCGTGTAGCATAGCATCAATTCTTAGGGAGGCTCATTACAGCACTGGAATGTTCAAAACCAAGTTCCGTGGTAAGCAGCAGTTATACTAGAATGACTTATTCCAGAAGGGAAGTTTCATTTCAGGGGAGCTTATCATGATATCAAATATGTTTTGAGTTAATGAAAGCGCAGGAAGCACCAAGTTAATAGGGCTATTTTAAACCATAAAACCTAATTTAACTGCACTAAAGATGACAATCTTGGCACAATAGGAAGTTTCACAACCTGACTGATCAAATGGAGAATTACTGGGATGCTGTGTGGCATATTCTTTGCAGGAGCTATGATGACTAAAAAAAGCAGGCTTCTTTATAATATGGTTATTTACTTCTTAAGTAAACACAGAATGATTAAAAAGAGATATCACTTTATATGGCCAAAAACAGGTTGTTTGATAAAATTGTTACAAGTCTGCAGACTCACTTTACTATTTTAGTATTTATGCCTTATATTTGTCTTCAGAAATGATTCCATGCAGGCCCTTCAGATTCGGTGTGTTTATTTCCTTTTTCAATTGTTGCTAGAAGTAAAGCTTAAATGACAGGGGAAAAGGGTTGTCTTCACGGTAAACAATTTAGTGTCATATTAGTGTAATATTAAAACTCTTTTTCGATACAGATAACCCTCTCTTATATCTACTTAACTTCAAACGAAATTATTTAGTGGAAAAATTAAAAGTCAATGCTAATGAAAATATATGTATTTGTTTCTTTCGAACCAGCAGTTTCATTATAATTTTCCTGAATTGAATTTCCTTAAGGACCTTGCTGTAATTAGATTTGATTAATAGTTCTTTTAAAACTTACCCTATAAAATTTACTTCCAAATAGTATTTTCTCTACATATAAAATTAATTACTTTGCTGTACGTTAAGATCTTTTGTTAGGTTTCCTTCATTCATTGGAATTCCAATATTATGATTAGTAAAACTAATTCAGTCATTTATTAAATAAGGAATATTGAAAGCATGCTACATACAAAGTACTATGTAACAACTAGTTCAAATTTCTAATTTTGAAACTAGATTGGGAACATAACACATTTAGAGAATGATTTAAATAGTTAAATTTAAAATAATTTAAATTGAGTAATATTACAAATATATTTCCCTGATCAGCCTATGTTATTTTCAATGCTCAGTGGCCAGATTTTTGCGAGTGACTGCTTTACTGGCCAGCAGTGATGCAGAGGACTATCATCGTTACAGGATAGTCTACTGATCAGCGCACTATGAACTAGTTTGTGAGGACATATTTTTTCTCTTCTCACATTTTGCTAACTTGTCCATCATTTACGTAACTATGTAACTTTAGGGGTACAGCTTCGCATATCCATATGCCCACATGCTTCACTCACCAAAGCTCTAGCGTCACACCTTGCCCTCTTCCGTATTCTCTCTTGTTCCCTGTGGTACCCACTATAGTTTTCATAGAGTTTAAGGTTTATTTTGTGTGTGTGTTTTGCCAGTTTATTTTCTTTGGTCACTTAAATACCACAGTTGAGTTAAATGACTTATTTCACTTAGTGTAATCACCTCAAGATTCAGCCATTTTGTCCCAAAAGGCACTATGTCAGACAGATGGCCAACAGGCACATTAGGAAGTATTCAGTATGATTTATTATAAGAAAAATGCATATCAAAACTACAATGAGATTATCACTTCATCACCTGTGAGAATGACCCATAGCAAAGAGAATGGAAATAATAAAGGTTAGCAAGGATGTGGAGAAAAATGAACTCTCCTCTACTGTTGGTGGGAATGTAATTTGGTGCAGTTTTACAGAAAATTGTGTGGCAACTTTTCAAAAAGCTAAAAATGGAAATACCATATGACCCACCACTGTTAATTGTTTACCTGAACTTTATGAAAACACCTGTATATGCCTATGTTCACAGCAGTTCTATTCACAAAGCCAAGTCATGGAATCAACTAAAGTGCTCATCAACAGAAGAGTGAATAAAAAAAATCATGACATATATACCCAATGGAATACAGCTTGGCCATTAAACAAGAGGAAATACATTTTTTTTTAAGAGCACTGTTTTCAGGAATAGTATAGGATGATTTTTAAATCATTGAATAGAATTAAACATTAAATTAAGTAAATAAAAACATACTGTCACACGTGAAATATATTTTAAATAATTGGCTCTCTGGAAA
Source organism: Condylura cristata (assembly GCF_000260355.1). NCBI lineage: Eukaryota > Metazoa > Chordata > Mammalia > Eulipotyphla > Talpidae > Condylura > Condylura cristata. Next base: position 14,636,268 of record NW_004567128.1, read on the forward strand.
AGGAGCCCTAAGTCCACTTCCTGTCAGAGTTGGTTGTCTAGAGTTATTGTACATCTAGTTCCATAACTAGTCATAAGGCTTTTGAAGGCCATATTCTCTATTCTATCCAGTGTCCTCATAGCACCATGAAAAAAGTGTATAAAGAGAACACTCAGTGAATCTTTTCTAATAGCACTGAAGCAATGTCTAGCAAGGACAGACCCCATAAATACTGACTTTGAACTTGAATAGTACTTTTTGCCCAATATAGTACTCTACTACAGGGTCATTCTGAACATTTGTTGACCACAACCTATCTTTTGCCAGATGCTTCCTGATAGAGTCACAGGACTGAGTGTCCTCTCAACTGCTCCCTGAACTAGAGGCTACCTACACTAACACAGAGCTCCTGTTCCCCATCAGACCCTCCTTACCTCTGGTCCAGAGCCAACAACATGAGCATAAACCAGCTCTCAGGGTTCTCATGATTTTGTGATTCACCTTGAATTATAAGACAGCATCTGAACATTTACTCATCTTTAATTCTCTCTGACTCCTTCCTCATTACAAGGATTGATACTCCAAACAAATACACACAGACTAAAGCAGTGATAAAATTAGTAATATAGTTTTGTTCAAAATACTTGGAATGCATAAGTTTCAAAAAATATTCTGACCTTTATTTCAAATTTTAATTTAAAAAAGATTACTCAGAAAAGAAGTCATCTTTTAATGTAAGTATAAAAATTAGAGAAGCACACAGAGCTTCATTCCTAGATTCAAGCCAGGCAAATATTTCCAAGTAGTTTCTAATCTTTTTATGATTATTTAACCCAAACTACCGTAACTCCTCTCCTACTAGTCTGTATGTGTGTAAAAAGTACGGAGATTAGTGTAGAAGAAGGCAGGATAAGAAGAAAATATTGACACAACTTTGGTCTGACAGTCTCCCCTTAATGCATAACACGTGTTTTTGAGACAGATGTTTGGAGGACATGTTCTCGGGGCAGAATCAGCACAAGTGTGAAGCTATGTGTGGACACCTGTTAAACACTTCTGTGCCATCCGCTGATAGGAATGTGCACATGACCTTTAAATAGTCGCTGCTTTTGGAGGTCATTTTACTAGAGTTGAGACTGCACTTCCCAATAGATATAAGACTTTGAAAAAAAAAGGTTTCTCTCAGAAGTCCCTGTTGCCTTCAAGCATGTGCTTCATTTTTATGACTTGAGCTTCAAGTCGCTGACATTTGGAAATGACGGTGTGTCAGTGTGAGGTTCATTCAAATAATCCCTGTAAGTTTTATCAGCCTTGCAAAATGTTACTAAGTGCCAGTCTTCAGTTTATGAAATGTGTTTACTGCTGGGAGTGTGGTGTTGGCCAGAAAGGGCAGAGCCTTTTGTTAAGATTGATCAAAGATAGTTCTGTGAATGACGCTTTTATAAGTGGGATAGCAGTGATATTGTTCAGTGGCTCTGGAGCGAGATAAGAGGATTTTCTAGTTGAGGTTTTAGGATATATACTCAGTCATATCTTTTGAAGGCTTTTGTGTCATACATTTTTAAATTGATGCCTGGAATTGAAAAGAATCAGGAAAATGTTTAGAAAACTATTCATAGTCAAAGGCAATAAGACAGCTAATAAAAATTACTTTTAACAACTTTTAATGCATCTTAATATTTAACACTTATGTCATCTTGAATAGTACTTGGGAATTTTATGAATGACTATTCCAAGAATGAACATGTTCTTGTGTATGTCAATGTATGTATCTGTGTTGGATTAAATGGGGGCCCTTCACCAAATTTCTGTTCCATCATTTAAACAGCTTGCTCAATATAAGCAGTATTGACAGAAATAGGATTGAAAATGTCTAGTAGTTAGGGTCTCATGTTCATCAGAGAAAAAAAAATGTAGTAGACAGATACTTAGGAAAGCAAGATTGATGATATCCAATGATGATATCTCATCCATTCTTAGATGAGAGAGAAAAATAATGTTGGAAAATATACTAATGCTTCTGAAGCATCCTGAGATTAAATACTAGGCTTTGTTGTTTTGTTTTAATTTACAGTCCTTCAGAAACCAATACTGTGGTGAAATATTATAAAAGTCAATAACCAGAAACACTTTTTTTTAAAGCAAAGAAATACAAAAATATATTTCAGGTTTTTAATTTTTTCATCCAAAAGACACTATCAAATTGCTATAAAATTTACTAAATTTTTACCCTGACTATTTACTTCTTTTATTGAAGAACAATAACTTTGTTCTGGGAAACACATTTTAACTAGAGTTGTTCTACATTGTGGGGTACTAAACTTGGTATGTGGGTGTATTCCCAAGGAGTTTTGACTACAAAAATTTTACGTGAGTAATATCATTCTGCCTAATGATATTACTGATGCCTGGTCTGATGAATGATGACAAGAGGAAGCTAAACTACTAATATTTCTAACAGCCATTTCTATTCAGAGATGGTTATTGGTTTGGGACTTGAATCTAAATAGTTTAATCCCTAACTTAATGTGCTTTGTATTTCTCTCTTTTATTTAAGGTAACAAATTTCTTTTTACTTATTTACCTTTAGCATCTCATGATTTGCAGCCTTCCTATAGAAGTAGTAGGGAATTATTTTATTTTATTTTATTACACACACATACTTACATGTATGCAATATTTTAAAAAGCCAACCACCATCTATTGAAACCTCTCCATTTTGTGTTATTTTATGGTATATTCTTTTTTTTTTATTGAGATATCATTATTGTGCAATATCATGTGATTTAGAAGTATAGGATCTTCTATAGGTGTTATTACCACACAACACCCACCACCTCAACTCAATAGTCAGGTTTCCAGGGTTTGCTGTTGGTTTGATTTTCTCTGACCCTTTGTTTAGTTTCTCTGTATCCCACATATAAATGATACACCCTATATTTGTACTTCTCCTTCTAACTTATTTCATTTAGCATAATCTCCTCATCCATGTTGTTGCAAATGACAAGAATTTATCCTTTTTTTGAGTTTATCTTTTTATAGCTGAGTAGTATTCCATTGTAAAAATATCTTTCTAACCCACTCATCTGCACTTAGATTGTTTCCATAATCTGACTATTTTAAACAGTGCAGCAATAAACATAGAAGTGTCTATATCATTTTGAGTTGGTGTTTTCATATTTTTTGCTGCCCAGATTTTTAGTAATGTTTTCTTTAAGTTACAAAAGGTGCATTATTGTGGCTTTTTGCAGCTAATACTTGCTTATATATTCACTGGAATATAAACTTCCTGAGAGGAGAAATTTTGTTGTCGTGATTGTTCAATGCTGTACCTCAAGCACTTAAAAAGAGACCCTACTAAAGAGTCACTACTCATAAATAGTTATTAAATCGGTCAAGTATTTGACTGAATCATAACAGTCAAGATTAAATATACTCAAGTATTTACATTTATTTCCCTCATCAGTCCTTCTGCATTTTCTTTCTGTGTAACATGTAATCCTTTCTGATTTCCTTCACTGAATGTCTGTTAGCTCCAAATATGATCGATTTGCTTGTTGTTTGAAATGTTTGTAATTTGCTTTCACTCTTGGATACTTTGGCAGTGATTTATTTCTAGTCTTCTCACAACAGTGAAATATTTCTTGACTTTTTGACTTTCTTTTCTGCCTCTAAGAATTTGGTTGACTGTCCATGTGCTATTCTCTTAGGGGTACTCTGTCTATTCTCTCTTATGTTTGCTTTTGTGTGTCACTTCATACAGTTTCATTATATGTACCCAGCAGAAGTTTTCCATGTATTTATTATTCTTGAAGTTTGTTAGTTTTCATGAGTCTGGAAATTGGTGTCTCTCACCAGTTATGCAACGTTTTTAGATATTATCACTTCAAATAGATGTCAACTGCATTCTGTTTTTTTTTTTTTCTTTAATGGATCTCTGCTTAGAATAAGATATACCTTCTTACTCTGTTCTTTGTATCTGGAGCCCTATTTTATATATTCCATCTTCTTGCTTTTCTCCTACATTCAGGTCTAACTTTCAAATCCCTAATTATTTTTTAGATGTTTCTAATTAGCCGTTAACCTAAAAACTTAACCACTCAAGTATTATAACCATTGAGTTACTCAATTATTATATTTTATTTCTAAAGGTTATAGTTCTTCACTTTCAAATCTGCTTAGTCATTTTACAGTCTCTTGCTTCTTATTCATATATTCAGCCCCTTTTTCTTTTCATAACTTACTAAACATGTTTACTTTATATTCCATTCTTAATTATTTAAATAGCCCAAGACTTTATTAGTATCTGCTGTCTGTATTTTCTGCAGGTTCTCAATGTAGTGCTTATTCTCTGTCCATCTTTCTATGTGGAGGCCCAGCCCTCTTTGGGAATGCAGTCTGAGTGTTGATCCGAGTGTCCCTGATACTCAGTGTCTGGGTTTGGGAGTGGAAGGAAAAGGAAACGGGAAGAGTGGGAAGAAGGTTATGAATACCAAGGGCATAAGAAAATTTTTGGAAGTGATGTATGTGTTCCTTATCTTGACTGTGGTGATAGTTTCACAGGTGTATACATGTGTTTAAATGTGACAGTTGCTTGCCTTATGCAGCTTAAATATGCTAGTTCTACCTCATTAAACTTGTTTTTGAAAAGTTGGATACAGAGACACTTAAAGTTGGATACAGAACTTTAATAATGGTTTGCCTTCTACATGATAAATTGGCGATTTTAGTTCCACTTTTCTCACTTTTTCATTTGAAAATAATACCCTTTGACACAGGGATTTCACATATTCTAAGCAGATCCACAGATGAACAAAAGATCACATACAAGCTTCTGAATAACAATATTGTTTATAAGAAGAAAAGTTGAGAAGCAAATTGAATACTGAACGGTAGACATTAGGTAATTAGATTGTGAAATACATATAAAGGAATATATTATTACCAAACTCATCTGGAGGGCTTCACGATAAAATGCCAAGTAAACAAAATAGCCAAAAAAAAAAAGTTATTTATACTGCAACAATTTCATAAAGAGTCAAAGACAGTGAGAGAAGAATCACCAAATGATTAGCAATAACTATCTTGGCAACATGGAATTGTGGGTAATTTTTATTTTCCTTGTTATGTTTTTCTTCACATTCCATCTTCTCTACAGGAATATACATAAGTTTGCTCATAAAAAAACATTTTAGAAAATAACTAAAAGGAACCTTCCTCCAAACTTTCTTTTATCTTTCAATGAGATAGGGTTTAAAAGAATCTTCTCATAGAGAATTGCAAGCACGTCAAGAAAATTGTTCAGAACTGCTGAGAGTCTTGCAGTGAATGTGACAAGGTTATATTCCAACTTATGACATGTTCATCATTAATGTTTCGCTGGTCTCTAGCCTATCTGAATGAAGAGATGAATTCATTAGAGATGGGTAAATAAAAAAGTGATTTTCTCTCTAAATTAATATAATGACATACTTTCATGATGAATTTTCTAAATCATTTTGGGTTATACCTTCCTCTCCGTGAGTTCAATTATCTTTGTCATAAAAGCTCTTTTTCCATAGACAACCTTTACCCATTTTTCATAGCCTAATTTAACTATAAAGCTGTTAACATCCCATTTTAAAGCTGATGATAAATTGCCTTTTAACCTCTTTGAAATTTTTTAAATTAGGTGGTATAATATTCATAGATATAACCTTACCAATTATGAAGAGAAAAAAAGAAAACATAAATATGGCTTTAACCTTGAAACCTGACAAGCATTTGGATAAGAAATGAGATGAGCCATTTCATGTATTTAAATTCCTCCAGATTTCTTGTTCTGTGTGTCACTGTTTTGATGAGTATTTCTTAATGCTTATCTTTCCTTAAATGTGTGGAAAAACATATGCCCCCTATTGTTAGTGACTAAATAATGTTTTCCTGAAGAATTGCATAATCTGAGAAAGTTTCAATAATAAAGAAAATGCACATTAGCACTTCCTACTTATTTTTACGTATATGTTTCACATCTTTCTCTTTGTAGGTAATCAAAATGGTGTGAACATTCAGACTGAGGCTTGGAACAACACTGTCGTTTACTCTAGATAGCTTAGCAAAGGTCACTAAAATTAATCACAAGTGAGCACTATATCTTATATTTTAAATTAGTACTTCTAACACCTTTTTTCTTTTACTGTGCCATCTAGTATCAAATGCCAAGATTCTGACAGAAGAGAGTACCTAACTTGTAAAACCAAAATAAGAATCTTTCTAAAAATCAATTTGTTTGGGGCTTATGTGAGTCATTTATTTTCTAGCATTTCACCAACTCATTTATATTCAAATTATCAAGGATGCCCTTTTTTACATGACCACTTTTTTAAATGGCATTTAATGTGCCTCTTTTTTCTCTCTTTTTTTTTTTCTGACATCTGCTTCTACTCCATGATTTCTCTTTTATCTAACACTGAGCAGGTGTCTTAGGAAACAATCTATTTTAGAAAAGAAATTCTACAATAACATGTATGTTAATATAATTTATTCTTTTTTTCAGGTTACCAAAATAATGCACAATTTAATTCTAAAGTCTATCTCTCTTTGTTTCTGTCTCTGTCTCTGTCTCTGTCTTTCTCTCTCACACACAAGCAAATTTTTGTTTGAGAAAATTCAAGCCTTAGTCAGACATTTTAATTCCTACATGCCACTCCAGTTTGGGAACTGTGGTTACATAATAATGCATTGTCTGTTTCTTCCTGTTTGTGTCTACACAATAGATTTTGACTTGGTGGCAGTTTTCTTCTATTTGCTACACAATTAGTCTAACATCTAGCCCTGTTTCAAGGGCTTCTGTGGTTGCTTTGGTGGTATGTGTTAACAGCCCTTGGCCTTCTGGAATCCAGTGCATTTCACATTACTTATCACAGTTTTGCCAGTATAAAGAACTAGTGAATTTGCACTTGTTTACATATTTTGTAGAAATGTTTCCCAACTGATCTGAATTGCACCTATGGCTTATTTCCCTGTGTTGGAAAAACCCTAAACTAGAAGGAGTATGAAGGACGATGCTGGTTTTTAACATATTCTTGGTAGTAAGTTGGATGTAAATTGGCTGATGTGTATAATGGATTTCTGAAATGATGCCTCTCTGGGAAATCCCATTTAACTTGAGTTATAAACAGCAAAGATAACAGCAATAGCATCGACTCAAAACTTCTTAGAACATTTAAGGACAAAGACCTCAAACAATTAATTCAAAATAATTAATATTGTTTGGCTATAAGCAACAGAAATCCAGACTCCAGCATACTAAAATGATGAAGAATTAATGGTCTCACTTAAATGCAAGTTCAAAGATGGAATGGAGGCTGGTGGCTCTTAAGCCAGGCTAATTTAGTAATGTTTTCAAGGGCCCAGGTATCTTCTTTAGCTCTTCTTTGTCATTCTAAGTGTGACTTCATTCTCACTATAGCAACAAGATGGCTATAGATGTCCCAGCCAGCAGAGTTACAGCCAGAACCCTACAGGGAACAAAAAACAAAACAAAAAAACTATTTTTTTTTTTTTTTACCTCTGGCTCTCTCCTATACACAAGGAAATTTTCCCGTAGTCCTTAGGAAACTTTTCATCACACTTCAGGTCAAAATGGAATCATTAGCTGGTTCTAAAGCCAATCATAGACAAGATTACTCTTGAAGTGATCCCGCCCTAAAACTGGGGAGTGAGTACAGTTTACCTTGAATCATATGGTTACATGTACTTGGGGGAATGGCTGATCAAAACTAGGCTTCCAATAGTAGAAAAAGGTGGAGAAATGAATGCTGGATAGGCACCAAAAAACGTCTACTACCTCGTTATAGCATCATAATTGGACACTGATAAAATACACAAAGTCCCTGTGCCAACTTGCTATGATCAGTATATATTTCTAAATTGATTGAAGACAAAGGAAAAGGAAAATGAGGTTGCCCATCTTTTGTGATTCTTTGGTAATCACACACTATAATCTGGCCCACTCAGCCTTTTTTCCTATTCTATAGAGATTGAAATGTAGAGTCTTTGATTTCACAGCCTCTCTTGCCACTGGGGCTGGTGATAAAGAGAGTTCTGGTCAGGGAGATTTGGGAAGAAGTCACTGGACCAGCTGGCCTTTCCACAATAGACAACAAACTAGAGTATGATGTTTGGAAGGGCAGTTGCTGCTTTCAAACCTGGAAAATAACAGTCCCCTGTTAAGGGTGATAGTGGAAGAAGAACTAGTCTCCCAAAGGCACCACTATGCTGTCATTCAAGCCTTCAGTGACAACCTGAACTTTGGTTATGTGAGAAAACATGTCAAAGTAGTAGCTGAAAGTGATGCCAAAAAATATACAGTGTCTGATTAGTCATATGAATTTACTCATATTTTATCTCACTTAGCCTTTTGTTGTTTCCCAAGCAGCAAATTAGAGAAATTCCTCCAATTGCATCTAGCACACAAGTCAACACTAATATGAACCCAGGGAACCAACTAATGACATTCTTGTGCCCAAGCAGATTTAGCCATGACTGAATCTACAAGGTGTCACCTATCTGGATAAAACATTGCATATATAACTAACACCAGAACAGCCACAAATTTCACAAATCAGCAGTCAGTTTGAACCTGCATGTCAGTCTAATTAAAACAATGAATGCAATTTAACTGAACAAAGAAGTTAATTATATCTTATCATGTAAACCGATCCTAAAATAGGTCTGAAAATATTAGCATGCATAAATAGGGTTGTATTACAGCAAGGAAGTGAAAATTTGTATTAAGAATACTTTGTTTAACAATGAGATAATATTTGAACGCTCAATAGTCAAATAGGAAGCAGACCTTCATTTGATGGGGAAAAAAAGATTACTTAGAAAATTTACCTTTTAACTGCATGCAGCCAGATGACAAAGATATTAACTGGAGGAAAATTTGTTCTCCATCATTAAATAGAAAGAACCTTTTAAATGCAACATTATCAAGGAAAAACTATTTTCAGTTTATAACTACAAACTTCTCAACTACTTTAATTCCACAGTTTCATGCCATTTGTCTCTCAGTCATTCCAGCTGGAGTTTCTCCTACAGTCTCTGACATATATAAGGGTTTCCATTGCCTCTGAATAGCAAAACCAGCAATCATTTTTCAAAGGATGCTCCACTGTCAGTCTGTGACTTTTGCTAACATTAAGCTTTCCTTAGTCACACTCAAACAGTCGACTCAGACAGTGGGGCAAACTTCTATTCCCCAAACCGGGGTGGAGGGGTGGCTATTAAAATTAAGACTTTAAAAAGCTTCACCAGTGCAAATGTAATCTTAATTAAAGTGAGAGAAGAGATCCCTATAAGATGTATTACCAAAATACTTATGTTAAAGATAAGGCTATTCTATCTGGTTTTCATCAAGGTGCCTCATAATTATCTAATTGCCTATGGGAAAAGCAGGAATTTAAGAAATAATCGATCAATATAAAGATATTGTATTACTTGCCAATGCATACAGTAAGAAGTATCACTATAAGCTGTTATGCAGTACATGGATAATTTATTCTCTTAAGCAACACCTACCATTTATGTTATATATCACAAGACAGAAATGTTTAGGATTCAGCAATAATCTAGGGCATTTACAACTAATAGATATATACAAAGTGCCAATTCTGAAATTTTTATATTACTATTTTTAGCGTGTAATTCTGTCTTTAAACCACAGCTTACAAGAAAGCCTAAAGCAAAATCCAGATACAAACAGCTCTTGGTGGAAGCAGAGCTGGCAAATGTAAAAGCTGGTTTTCATAGCTCACTTGTTTCCCTTGAGTGGCCTCTGGAACACGTCTGCAGAACTATTAGAACCCTTCGTAGGCTCCCAAAGAGACTTGGGTTCTTAATGTTTTCTTCTATGTCCTAATCATTGTGTCTATTTTAGCTTTCTCATGGGGATGATTTAAGTGGCCAAAATCTGGGAAGAAGGAATCTTCTCTTGGGAAATAGAAAGTGTCCTAAGTTCTAAACTCCCCTCATGCTGTCTCTTTTCCTCTTTCTATATGTGATTACATGCATAAAGGGGATGGCTTAGGGGTCTTTGGAATTTCCAATTGGAACTTTACTGCTTTGACAGCTATGTAGGCTTTTCACTGCTATTACACTACTACACATTAGAGATCTTTCCCTTCCTTTTCCTCTCTATTTTCCATTTGGCCTTCCATTTTCTCTTCTATCAGTACTGGACATCTCCCTAGTTGGTGTGTGCGTTTGTGCACACATGCATGTTCATGTGTACATTTCCTTATCTGATTTTAAAACCCTCCACTTAGCTTTGGGCCAATGCTGAAAAAAACCATAGTACTTATGATAATGTTGCTCTGAAATTTTATTGATGAAGTCTGCAAAAGCAGACTGGAGTCAGAGTCCACAGTATTCTGGAAATGACTGAACCAAGGATAAATGAGTGGTTGGGAAGGTGTGGTATATATACACAGTGGAATACTACTCAGCAACCAATATTCTTGCCATGTGTGACAGGATGGATGGAAGTGGGAGGGGGTTGTGCTAAGCAAAACAAGTCAAAAGGAGAAAGAAAAATAGTGGATGCTATCACTCATGTGGAATATAGAGAAACCAAGCAAAAGATCAGTTAAAAACAAACTAAAACAAACCCTAGAAATATGACTGCAAAATTGAGACTACTGAGCAGGAGGGAGAGGGAGATGGTGAAGAGCAGAAGGGGCCCAGTGGACTGTGGTGAAGGCCTTGCTCGTGGGTGTGGTGTGGTGACACACATCTGAGGCGATGTGGTGCTAGGCCTCTGAATCATATACAGTGATGTAAGCCAGTGATACTGCAACAACAGAAAGATTAAACAGACTGAACTTAAATAATCCCTCCATGCTCTATCATGTCACCAACAATGGCATGAGTTTATCTTTTTTTGATAGCTGGGCAGTATTTCATTGCATGCATATAACTCATCCTGTCTTCCCTATCTGACCTGCGGCCTCTGATCAAGAGAAACAGCCAACTAGGGTGTGCTCACCAGGGAGCCGGGGGAATGAACATTGTGGCCTCGTTTCTATCCTACTCTTCTGCTCATACCTCCAATTGGCCAGACCCAAACGAAAGCCAAAAGCCAAGGTAGTCTCCTGGGCCACAGAGTGGCGG
>NW_004567128.1:14647500-14683413 GCF_000260355.1 Condylura cristata
CACGAGGATGGGTAAAGGAATCTTAAAATGTGAAGGACAAAACCAAAAAAAAGATCTACCATTCGCAGAAGTGTCTTTCCTCTGTTAAACTTTGTTTCTAGGAATGTCTAATATCAGTTTTCAAAAAGGCACTATCTAAAATTTACCACCTTCCAGACTCTGTATTATTGTCAGTCTGTCCTTCTAACAGCTCTAAAAGCTAACTATTGTGATTCTAACTCTTTTACTCCCAAGGGAAATGAGGATTTAAGTTTGAGTAATTCCCCGAAGTGTTATACGGTAGTATTAGTGGTACACCTTGAAAGTAACTGCAACTCTACAACTCATGCTCGTACTTAATGTTTATGTAGTTTACTGTTACTCCAGTAACATCCAGCCAATTCATTTGCTTTTCTGTGCTGAAGTTCTTGAACTCTTAGGTGACATTAGACAGAACCTCCCTTTAAAGTATGTGTTCAGACCTATAGAACTCCATATTGTCTCTTAATTGACAAAAAAAAAAAAAGAAAGATTTTGTCTTTGGTGGGAAGATGATAGAATTTTTGAGAGAGTGCTCAAGAAGTTTAGAAATACCTCATGACCTAAGCATTTTGCACTTAAAATGACTAATGACTGAACTTCGAGAAACTGAAAAAAAGAAGAAAACCTCTAAATTCTTACTCATGGAGGCAAATAATAATGTGACTAGCCTGGTACTGCCCCATTTGTACGTGTCATTTCTTTGTTTCGACTTAAGTAACACAGAAAATGAATTTTGAAGATACCTTTTTTACTTAAGACTTATTTTTTTTCCCCAGCTTGCTTCCAAGATACCACTTATTTATCACAAATTTCTATCTTGGCGTGGCCCATGCCATTAGCCTGGCATTTAAGAGTCTAGATTGAAGATCTTTCTATTCAAATGACCATGACTAGATCTACTGAGAAAATTTATCTTACTTTTTAATGTGTGAAACTCCTTTCCTACTGCAAGCAATAATGACTTTCAAAAGAGAAAGTTTTGTTATCTAAAGACACTCATTGTTTTGTAACTAGAACAGACATAATCCTATACTGTAGGCATTTCTTTTGCTGGTACTCCAGCTTTCTATTGAATTACAAGAGATAGAATGGCTCTGGACAGGACATCATTTTTTGGTGATAGCAAGTTGACATTGATCTGAATCATTTCGTATGTTTATTGAATACCCCACCCAATCTTCCAGCAACCTGTGTGCACAAGCATCAGAATGATGCTTAGGAATCTTCTACCTCCTGGCTTATTACCATTCATATGAAAACCAGAAAATGCAGTCTAAGATTTCAATTTTCTTGTATTTACCATCGTTTAGTATAATAATCTGGATACTTAATCTAGTGTTCTAATTCTCAGTTAATTTTTTTAAACTCGGGTGAAAAACAACAACAAAATCGTGTGAACAAAGCCTGTACTGTGAAAATATGCTTATTAGTGCTTCCAAAGCAATTCAAATTGCAATCCATGTCATGAATATTTAGAGAAGTAATGTGCATAGTATACATGTGAGTATTGTAATGTTAAAGAACTACTAAAACTAATAGTGGAAGTTTACCAGGTTGGAATCATAGAAGACAATAAAATTATTAACATTAAGTTTTATATCTACATTATATTTAAAGTAGACTTTAAAAGCTTTCAACTCCCATTATCTTTATGCCTAAAAACTGTGTGTGTATGTATATATATATATATATCTATATCTCTCTCTATATATAGATATAGATAATATATACCTATTTTTTCATTTTTATGCCTGCATAGATAACATTTTGATATCATAGAGGCTAATCTGGTAAGTCCTTTCCCTCAATAGAATTTTCTGTTAATTTATCATGTTATAAACCAGACTTCATATACCATAAGATGGGTTACTCATTTACATATTCCACCTATATTTTTTTCAGTAGCAGTAATGTACCAGGTAGTGGGGAGGCAAAGAATTAGATTTCATTCAACTTGGCAGCTCCCATAATATCTAAAACATCAACTTAAAAACTTTTGCTGTTTCACAATAATTGTTTAAAGAATGCGCGATGGCAGGCCCTTGATTTAGGGAAATTACACATGCCAATAATGCTAATATTGTACTACAGTAGAAAGACAGTTCCGATATCATTAGAACTCAAAACTTCTTATAGAGGGCCCTCCCTGGTGGCACAAGTGGTTAAAGTGCAGCACTCCAAAGCTATCACAGCCACTATAGCGCCAGTTTGATCCCCAGCTAGGGAGCTGACCCACATGGCATGACAGACCTCTTCTTACCCACCTGCTGCCCTAATCAGCAGTGTATTTCGCTCCATCTGCCTGTTCTGCTCCCCACTCTGTCTCTGCTAAATCCTCTCACCCCACCCCCACCCCGCATCTCAGGCCTGTAGCCTAGTTCTTGGATGTATAAATAAATAAAATCTTAAAAAAAAAAAAATAAAGGAAACTTCTAGTACAAAGAATAGAAAGTTCCCATGAGGGGTAGGGAGAAATATGTTGACATGACATTTAGAAGATGGGTAGATATGAATATGGTAACAGAAGAGTGTAGCCACGGGCACTGTTTCCAAAAAGAATGAAGCATTTATATTTGAATAATGAAATACAGACCAATTGGACTGGAACTAGCCTCATCTAAAGGAAACAAACTTGGGGCTAGTATGTCTCAAATGCAGGTTGAAAAGTTTGAACTTCATTTAGGAGTCACTGGAGTCTCTCAGGCATACGTGTGCTATAAGATGGAAGCTCTTTCACGTAGGTGCAATGTATGGGATGGATTGCAATGCACAACAATAGGGAAATCCTCTATGAGATTAATATCATTGTTCACATAGAAGGTTATTACCTTCTGAGTGGCCAAAAACAACAGTGTGAAGCATTTTTTTTAAAGATTGATTTATTTATTCATACAGAACTGGGGTACAGGCCAGAGGCTCAGGGGCGGCGAGAGGCTTCACCAGAGACAGAGTGGGGAGCAGAACAGGCAGATCAAGAAGTACACTGCTGAGGGGAGCAGCGGGCAGGTCAGGAGAGGTCTGCCACACCATGTGGTCACCTCCGGGGCAGGCGGGGATCGAACTCATGCAGAGTGGCTTTAGCTTCTCAGTGCTGTGCTTTAATCCGCTGCGCCACCAGGGAGGGCCATGTGTGAAGCATTTTTGAGGAATAAAATCAGAACCCTTTTTGGCCATTCCAGCTATTATTACCTTCAGTGTGAACAAAATAATCTCAAGTTTGAAGCAATCATTGGTACTCTAAAACAGGAACACATGTGAAACCTCCTGACCTCTTCACTATGGTAGAATATCAGGCATTCTAATGTATGGAAAACACTGGGACAGAGTTGTTATTCTACACTTTCACTAGTCTCCATTGAAAACCCTCTTAGGCCCTCTTTGAGAGTCTGTTTAAAGTTTAAACACAACTGAATGGATCGTATTTTGTTGGTTTCCATCATCTATGAGAGTAGAAAAAGCCAATCAGAAGGTGAAGGTGACAGCAAGCTATCAGTAAGTATAGGTCATTCTGTGTGAGCATAGCAGCACCTTAATAAACTCTGAAGCTATTAGTATGTTTGGTAAAAACCAACAACCAAAAAACAAACAAACAACTGTCTTTTAAATTTCTGTTAAAAGGTCTAGAATCTGGGCCCTCCCTGGTGGTGCAGCGGGTTAAGCACAGCAGTAAGAAGCTAAAGCCATTTCAGCATTAGTTCAATCCCCAATCCTGGAGGTGACCCACATGGTGCGGCAGACCTCTCCTGACCCGCCCGCTACTCCCCTCAGAAATTGTGTATATATTGTTTCTCTTTCAAAACCAATGACAGTGCCTTACAGAGTGAAAATTGAAGTTGGAGAGGCAAATAAAAAATTCTACAAGGGCCCAATTTTTAAGTGTTGAAGTCTTAAAAGTACACTCCAGCTTCTTGCTAAACATATTCCCAAAATAGAACCTCTATCAAAAAATGAGAGGTGAGGTATCATGATTTCATATTCACGCTGTTTCTCCATGCAGGAGCCTGAGCATACCAATTGAGGCTTAAAGACTTAAAAACTTGATTTCTTTCACTATCATTTCATTTCTCCATGTTTCTTTGAAATTTTTCTAAAGAACAGCTGAGAATTTTCTCTAAAGATCAGTAAACCAATAGATCTTCCACTGGGATAACAAAATTTTGATGTCAGCAAAATGTGTTGTGTAGAGTGTGTGTGTGTGTGCACGCACACACACACACACGCGAGCACCTCACACCCATATTCCCTTTCTCTCTTTCCCAGATACCCGGTGTTCATATCCCTCTGAGCAGTTCTCAAAATTTAAAATACATACGCATCACCAGAAAATGTTCTTAAAAATATGTCTTCCTAGCTCTACCATCTGGAGATCCAGATTCCATGGTGTAGGAAATCTAAATCTCTGCATTTTTTTGTTAAATTTTAAATAAATTTCAGTATTCTTTCTTCATTTTTGTACAATGTATGCTTGTATGCTTCCTCCTCTCAGGTGTAGTCACCGTAAAATTCCCACCTCCAACTTCCTTGTGCTCTTCCCTCCCCTGTTTTGCTTCCTTTCCTTTCCTCCTCCTTCCTTGCAGAATGTCTCTGATTTATAGTTGCCTGTTAATTTTGGGTTTTGTTTATTTATTTTTCCTGATCTCTTCTTTGGTTCCCCTGTATTCCTCCTATAAGTGAAACCATCTGATACTTTTCTTTTTCCCTCTGGCTTATTTCACTAAGTATAATCCCTTCCAACTCCATCCATGTTGCTGTGAGTGACATGAGTTTAATCAGCCTCACTAGATGGTTCTGACTTGGGAATTCTAGGGATCATACTTAGAGTAGCTATAACATAAACGATTTTTCTCTCATATTAGATGTGAATTATAAATAGGTGCTGTTAATTATTTAATTGAATGAATGAGTAAAGTCAAACAATATGGATAGTCAGGAAATTTTCTAGTAAGAGTTAGAAAATATTTTGTGCCTGATAAGTAGGAACATTATCCATCCCACATCGAGAAATGCAGCTTTACAATGTCAATCCAGAGCTGTTTTATATACTAAGTTAAATTATCTAACTTATAGTATGTGCTGACATATTTCCAAAGACAAATCACTTCCAAGTGTAGTACCTTTTGTGCATTTAATTACACTTGGGTTCCAATCCAATTCAAAACCATGTCTACAAAGGCTGGCATTTAGTCAGCTAAACAGTTGAATGCTTCTTTGTTCCTTAGGAGGAAAGCACAAGACTAATTTCTGTACAAGTAATTGCAGGCACAGGTAATGTTTGCAATCTTCAAAAAAGGAAATGTCTCAGTGAAGGGGAAATTAAATGAGAGGGTTAAGTGCATGACCTGGAAAGGATATTTGAATCACCTGTGATTTTCCACCCTGTTTTAGAATTCATCTTTCCTATGAGGTGGAGCCAAATTACCATCTGTGTTCCTCTTATTAGGAGGAAGTTAGTGACTGAGAGGGGAGGGAAAAGAATGAATGGGTGAACATAATCACAAGGACAGGACACATGAAATTGTTGATAAAACCAGCAGGAAACAAGTGAAGATCTATACAATAAGAGGATAAATAAAACACATTAACAAAAAACATAATAGATTTTCCCTCCACCTGCTAAAGATAATCATAATCCATTTTTAGGTCTCTGTTCCACCTGTAATTTCTGTTGTCAGAAAATATTTCCAAGTTATCCAGTCTCATAAAGGAGTATCTCTTAAAGAGTATGAATATTAGTGAAACAGTTAACTTGACTCTCTTCTCTCCAGTGTGGGTCAGTGGCCACATGGGTCCTTCTAACAAGCCCCCAGGGTCTGCTGATGCTCCCTATCCACGCACTGCACTTTGAGAACCACTGATCTGACATGTACTGCCTGCTCGTAATAAATATACTGTATTCTGCATAACTATCTTTTCTTTATACTCATCATCATTAAGCTGTATTTTGGACTCTGAATATGAAGGAAGAATTTACTCCACAAAGTTTATTAAGAGCCTGGGAAGTACCAGGCGCTGTCCTAGACTTTAGGTAATATGCCCCTAAACCACAGAGACTACGTGGAGCATACAGTCAAGTTGGGGGGGGAAGGGAAAATAGATAATAACTCAACATGTAACATATTAGGTGGTGACAGACTCCATGAACAAACACGAGAGACGGTTCAATACTAGAACTAGGACAGTAAGGAAGGACAAAGAGGCCAGGGAGGGACTCTCTGAAGAAATGAATTTGATCACGACTTTGGTGGCAGGGAGAGAGCAGGAAATGCAGATCCAATGCATATTGTGGCAAAAGTATGGCCCAAGCAGAGTTGTGATCTTACCCTGGACCTTTTATAACTAGGACAAATTATTTAACTAGTCTGCCTCAGATTCCAAATCTATAAAATGGGGATAATGTCTTCCCCATAGTATTGTTATGAAAATTAAATTTGGTGGTGTATTTAAAGCATTTACAGCAGTGGACAGTGTAGTGTTATATTTAAGAAGTAGATTTATTTACTGTAAGGATAATGAAGCTAATAATTCAGCGTCTCACTTATATAGACCTCCTCTGATACCCTCCCTTGAGTTTTGAGTCTCCAATGTCTTATTTTTTTTTTAAAGATTTATTTATTTCGTACAGAACTGGGGTACAGGCCAGAGGCTCAGAGGCGGCGAGAGGCTTCACCAGAGACAGAATGGGGAGCAGAACAGGCAGATCGATGAAGTACACTGCTGAGGGGAGCAGCGGGCGGGTCAGGAGAGGTCTGCCACACCATGTGGTCACCTCCAGGACAGGTGGTAATCCTTAACCCGCTGCACCATCAGGGAGGGCCCCAATGTCTTATTTTAAAGAGAGTTCCCAAATTGTATGAGCCTCGGGTCTTACATAACCTGAAGTTGCCCCTGATCTTAGCTACTATTTGTGTGTGTGTATGTGTGTATGTGTGTGTGTGTTTTACTGACATAACATAGGCTTCCAACACTGTAGATGACTTAGAATAGGTTGATACCACTCGGATGTATGTCACTATGACACATAAACATCCAAACACCTATGACCTGTTACCAGAGACCATTGGTCCCCTCCCCACTTTGTCCTCACTCTCACCCTCCCTTCTCTTCTAGTACTTACCTATGATTTATTAGGGATAAATGATTCTAGTCAAAGGCAACAGGAACTGCGAGAGCCCAGGAGCTGAGAGAACATCAAAGAGGATGTTGGACTGGAGGACAGTCAGTGAGGAACAAAGAGAGCAACTGGCAGGGGTGACCAGAGGGGACTGAGGGAAGGTCATAGGTATGGAACAGGTCTTGGTAGTGTTTGCTATTCTGAGTGAGGTGAGGAAACATTGGAAGGCTTGGATAAAAGGAGAGGCATGAACTGGTTCACATTTTAATGGATTACTCCCACTGACATTTAGAGAAGAGATAGCTGAGGAGACAAGATTAGAACCAGGACGATGCATGAAGAGGCAGTAATCTAGAGGGGAGATAATGGTGCCCATGATTAAGGTAAAGGTGGTAAGATTTCTGAATGTATTTTGACAATGGAAAAAACAGGATTTGCTGACAGGCTGGATGTAGGAGTGAGAGAGTTACTGGTGATTGGATGGGTCTGAACAAATGACTAATGAGGATCAGGATTGGACTTGCACATGAAGTAGAAATCAAGAGCTTGTTTTTGCACATGTTTTGAGGTGTTCATTTGACATATTAGATTCTGATTTATTCCCAGGCCATATAACCTTGACGGACATTTTTCAGAAGTGCTGTAATTCAGTTACTTTATAGTCATTTATCTATTCCAAAATTCTATGGAGACTATAGTATATTGACTCTTTGGGGTTATAACACAGATGAATTTTATGACAAATTAATTTTTGTAATAGAATGGAAGTAGTTTTCTCCTAGCAAAGATTTACTATATTTGTCATATCCCTTGACATTTTAGAGGCATTCAAAACATTCTCTATTACTTTTACCACTTAACAGCGTTCCAAGTCCACCATCTTGTGAGCTTCAACACATTTAACATTGATTCCACCTTGCACAGTCTCTAAGGTTTACCACAGAAATGAGACCATTAAGAATTCCCAGATGCTGAGAGTTTACTATTTCAAAGGAGCTGACTTTATTATTATTTTAGAAAACATTTATTAAATTATATGATCCTTGACCCCAGAGTTCCAAGTATTAGCCTTTCTCTACTCAGAGAAACAGCCATTCTCCTTTTCTTTTTCTTATAATTAAAAAAAATATGTTAAATATTTCAAACTCATAAAGGATTTAAAACATGATTTAAATTATATTTCTATATGTTCTCCTTTCTCATGATCTTTGTCAGTCTCACCTAGTTGGCACTATTATGAGTCTATGTCACGTAATATAGAAGGTTTCAATTTAAATGCTCATCTGACTGGCAAACCCTATTCATATTATTTAAAATGTTTTATTCTCTTAGTCATTAAGGTCCTGGGGAAAATGGCCATGTAACTCATCTTCATAACCTACTACCTGTCCCTGGGCTTGACAGCAGTAGGCACTAAAGTGGTTACATAAATAAAAGTTATAATAATGTGTATGAAGAGAAGGTCTGTGGGATAATTGATTTTTCTCTAGAAGAGACCTAATATCCCTAAGTCACTGACAATCAATAACAGCTTAAGATTGGACAGTGTGGTAAGAGAATGTATCTTCAAGGTCCAAATTCATCAATTGTAGACTTTGTTCATTTGGGTAGTCACTATTTATCTGAGCATTCTTTGCAAAATAGAATTAGTAATATTTATCCTATATCACAATGTTGTAGTCAGAAATCAATAAAATAATGTATGGGAAAACATGATTTATGAAATAGCAAAGAATTGTATATGCATCTATCTTATGTGGAAGAGCTTATTTTTTGGTTTATTCTTTATTCTAAGAATAATTTGCCTTGTTATAGCTTCCAAATATTTTTCATAGAGTCAGTAAAATGCACTTTTAAAAATTAATTTGCTTTAATACAAATTACAAAGGCTTGGTTATTTGTTTTCTACTAATTAAAATGTAAGGCTCTTTTTAGGCTCAATTTATTATCTTTTCAAATTTATATTGATGGGGGTAGGGTGAAATCAGTATTAAAGACCTACTGCAGAAATTCTCTGACATTTGATTTTGAATTTCACAGTTCAGTTATTTTTATTTTAAAGTGTATTAAATCAGTGAAATCAGGTTATGTGCATAAAGTATCCATATACCTTTGCTTACCTTTTATAACATCTTACATGTTAGCAACAAGTAGAAAAAGAAATAGTTATCTTTTTTCCTTAAGCTAAAATAGACCAGTTGGCACATTTAAACAATAAATAATAAAAATAAATGACATTGGTAAAAGTTTTACTGAGTCATTATGAAATCATAGCTCCACTAGGAGATAATGTGCAAATCTCCAAATAACTCAAAAACTTTATCCTAATCATACTAACATTTCAAATAATATTTGTTCTTTAAATATCTTTGCTCAATTCCCATCATTAAGTGGTATTGATTCACTGTTTGATCAACTCTTAGACTCTTTGAAGTAATGATTGAATGGGGCTCACCCAATCAGCACAAGCCCAAAGGACAGAAGCTGGGAATACCTAATGCCCATATCTCTACTGCTCGGTGGTAGAGTTTCAAGTCTCAAGACTTCAAAAGCTACCTTTAACCAAATGATTTTCAAGGCAGGGACAGTGTAAAACAGGATTTATATGTGTTTGGCAAATGGGCCTGACAGAGTACAGTGGAATAAAGCATAATGATTCTAATTGGAATCCAAGAGGCAAATTAGAGACAATATTTCTGAAAACTAGGAATCCTGTTTGTCTTTCACTGCTGTGTTCTCCATGCACAGTGGTTGAGACATAAATATCTGTTGTCTGGCTAACTGACATTGGTGAATTATGTTTGTGTGTTCCTCTGCTAAGGTGATCAAACCAAATGTATAAAATGAAGAAAGGAAAGAAAGAATGAGCTGTGGGTATCAAAAAGGTGAATTTAGTATTGGTACTTGCCCTCCAACGCTGAGGGACTAAATCCCCCAAGGAATTCAACTTAGAGGAAGTAGTACTTACCTTGTCTGGGAGAGAAGGTTCTCAAATAAGGATTACAAAGTGACTATCAGACAAAACAGGAATGGAATGTCAGGAAGAAGCAAAAGTATGTGTAAAATCTTGGAGCTCATTTGGAAGATGTCTTGCGATTTAATGAGGATGTGATGTAAAATGACACTAGGAAAATAGACATGAATCAGATTGTGCGTAATCTTCAATGTTAAGCTAAGGAATTTGAACTTTATTAAGAGTAAGTGAGCCTCAAATGGTTCATTCTAGCTGACATAAAGGTATGACCCAAATATTTTAATCTTGTTACAAGAAAATTTAGCTTGTTAGTGAAAGTATTGTACTGACCTAAAAGAGTATGCTAGGCATGAAGGTAGATAACCTTTAATTCTAAGAAGGAAAGAAAAACTATGTATTTTGTCAGAAGGAGTGATAAAGTGGGCCTTTCCTTCCTCCTTCTCAAGCATTATTTACTTCATATTTGCTTCCAGGGATATTAGTTCCCCAAATAATAAGCTAGTTACCCTCTAGTTTTATTGAGAGTATTCATAACCTCGTGTATATTTCAGGTTATAGTTCATCTATAATGAGGACGAATTTATAGTAGTGCAGTTGCAGAGTTTCTTTTTCATGTTTTTTTTTTCATAGTATCATCAACCTGTAGGGACACCAGTGACATCAAGCATCAGAACTAAGATGTGTGTGATGTTAAAGTAACAGAGCTCATCATGAGATAAAACAAAATGTCATTGTATTTCCATTAGATTTAGTTGCATTGGTTTACAACACTACATGTTCAAACGTCTGGGTTCATACCTCTTCAGAGGTATGTCATCACACTACACCTACCATCAAGTTACCCATAATGCTCCACCATGTTTCATTGGGCCACCTCCTCTCTGGGTTCTTCATCTCTCCCCTTCCCCTCTGCTGTTCACCATAACTTTTAGATTCACAGTTTATAGTCATATCTTTAGGCTCTTTTTGTTAGACTTTGTCTCACCCTTTGTTTTGTTTCTCTCTATCGCATGTAGAAGTGACATCTCCAGTATTTGTCTTTCTCCTCCTGCTTATTCTTTTAGTATAAGTCCCCCAGTTCCATCTGTGTTGTTGCAGAGGACAAGAATTCACATCTTTTTTTTTTTTTTTAAGCTGAGTAGTATTTCATTGTGTGTATCTGTACCACATCTTGTTCCACTCATCTGTCCTTGGGTACTTAGGTCATTTCCATAATTTGGCTGCTGTAAATAGTGCTGCAGTGAGCATAAGAGTCCATATATTCCTTTGAATTGGTGTATTTCCATTCTTTAGTTGCCATCTTAGGAGTGGCATTGCTGGGTAGATCTAATTTATATGCTTTGGAAGGCCTTTATGCTGTTTTCCATAGGGACTGTACCAGTCTACATTCCTAACAATAATATCCTCCACTTCTTCATGAATACCATTTCTGGTCTTTCTGATAGGGGCCATTCTCAAAGGTTTGAGATTGTATCTCATTGTAGTTTGAGTTGTGTTTCCCTGATGATAAGTGATGATGAACATTTTTTTTACATGCCTATTGACCATACATATGCATTCTTTGGAGAAATGTCTTATTTTTTATTATTATTTTTAAAGATTTATTTATTTTATGCATACAGAACTGGGGTACAGGCCAGAGGTGGTGGGGCAGTGAGAGGATTCACCAGAGACAGAGTGTGGGGCAGAACAGGCAGATTGACAGAGTAACACTGCTGAGGGGAGCAGCGGGCAGGTCAGGAGAGGTCTGCCGCACCATGTGGGTCACCTCCGGAGCAGGGATAGAACTCATGCTGAAGTGGCTTAAGCTTCTTAGTGCTGTGCTTTAACCCGCTGCACCACCAGGACCAGGAAGGGCCCCAAAATGTCTTATTTTTAAGGGCTGGCAAATACTCCAGATTCTAGGTATAGTGGTGCAGATGAATGAGTGAACATGTATCATTAAGAAAATTAAGAAATTAAATCCAAACTCTGTCTTAAACATGCCCATATTATATCTCCATCACAAAGTAGCTGTCTATTACTTCTTCCCTACCCATTATATCCATATAACCAAGTATAAGCTTTGTTTTTAATTTGAAGGAAGAAAAAATAGTCAGCATCAAAATCTGAGAGTGTGAGTAGGGGCTGAAAGAGCAAGAGATGGAAAAACAAGATTTTATGAACATCCCTGGCCTTCTACTTATAAGGAAAATTGAACATTTCCCGCATAAAACAAAATATCACTTATTAGGCAGCATACAAACATATGCTACTCAAAGGAGTAGCAAATATCACCTGCCATGGGCTGACTGGTAAAAGGAAATGTGTTAAAGTGGCTCAGGGTCCTCTTCTGAATGCCCCATAAACTTTCCCCGTTTATTTCTTCAGCAAATGTTCAGTCAGTGAACACACACACATCATTCTATACTTTTCTCCTAGATACACTCGTTGTTAAAGGTCCTCCCTCACTCCCCTGTAATGAATATCTGTTGGCTTTGATGTTCACTGTTGGAGATCAAGGAATTTCACAAGTATTTTGCTGCCTGCAGCTCAAGCCTTAACATTGAACAAGGTGTTACACATTAATAAAGGATGGGAGAAGAAGCTCAACGATTATTAAATGTTGTCCTGGTTTCTGATGGAGTAGGACACAAGAAGGAAAATGCTCACAGTTGCTCTCTTGCTAGTTCAAAATATAAATATTGAGATCAAATATATATTTAAGGTAGTCGGTCTATTAATATTATCTATAGCCATAAAACAACTGTTATGTTGAAATAAAATGAAAAATTTCAACACACAAATCTCCCATAATTATCTAAGTTAAAGATAATATCCCAAGTATATAGTTTGTATGTATATATGTATGTATATATGTATGTATGTATATATATATACACAAACATACACATATACATATACACAAACATATGTGTAGTAGATATTTGATAGGTAGATAGATAGACAGACAGACAGACAGGATGGATATTCTTCTCTGTTTCTTGCTGCATTGAAGAGGAAGGAACAGAAGGCTAATTATACTTAGTGGTTGTCAGATTTTAATTATACTTTGTAGGGGCTTGGGTTTCTTTATTGGCCTTATTGTTAGGTCCTGGATATTATGACATTCACTTAAGCTGAGAGCTGTGGACTTGACAGTTGTCTAGTGGCCTGTCAGCACCACTCTTCTCATGCATACCGTAAAGAGCACTTCTCCAGGCTCCCAGAGACTTTTAGGAAGACTGTGCTTGCCTCAATGCAGTTTTTACTTAGACACTTATTTATGTGTTGAAATCTGCCTCTAGGACACATGGGTTTATTATCCCTAGAGCTCACCTCAGAAATTGTACCTATTTCTGAGATGACAAATGGGTTTCATCTCTTGGGAAAATTCTGACTAGTGGTGATTGCTTGGAGTATTAGGAACAATTCTAAGTTGTTTTCAATCACCTGAGGAAAGAGTGAAGACTTCCATGGAATAAGTTTACATTCAGTCTAATTCTTCCTCCCCATGAAATTCCTTCAAATATGTGATTATCACACCACTTTCCTCTTAAGAAATATGTTCTACCTAAATTTCAAATTTTCCAGCTGCTCTACAGTACATGGGGGTGCTGTCATCTCCATCATTCTGGTGAGGTATATCTTGTTCTGTGACTATCCTTTAGCTATCTTATCAACTTAATATAACTGTTCTGTGTGTGCAGAAATTCCGTAGGAAAACATTTTTTTTTTTCAGGGTCACAAGTGAAGCTTGAACATCCTTAAAAGTTCTGTGTTCATATCTATATGCAATTCAGTATGTTAAAAGCAAAACATCATCTTGTCATTTGACTACTAAGATAGCTTGCCATAGCCATCAAAATTTTGCTTAAAAGTGCATTTTTATTTCTCACTCTGTTTTTAAAGGGCACTGCTGATTGACTGCATGTTCTATTCTACCTTGAATATTTGGTAGCCTTATGTCCATGTGGACATAGCTAAGGATATGTTGATGACTCCAGTGGTAAGTGCAACTGCACAGTTGACACGAAAGCTGCTTAAATTTACTAAATGGAAATCTAGTTCTAGAAATATCACAGCAGAGCCCCTCACCCCTATCCCTGCCAAGAGGCTGTATGCAATACACATATGAATTTTTTTCCTTGTATTTCTGTAAGGTGATGTTCTTTAAGAACTAGTAGGACAAAGTAGAATATGATCACTGTTACTTAGATTCAAGTCCAGATCCCAACGCCCTCATATAATCGACTTCCAGAATAGCTCTGCATCAGTCAATAAAATGTCAAATAATCTACTTTGAATTCCAAATCTATCAATGTAAAATGTGTACTGTTCAACTACGAATATCCCCCATGCCTGCTAACATAAGTGATTAAGTAAAACCATGCTGACACTATGATGGACATTCTGCTCACACTTTATTTGTGATGTACTCCTTTATTTGGGATCCTCTTTGTCCAGTTTATATGCTGGGTTATCTGGTGTCAACAATGTATATAAAACTGCTCACGTTTCTTGTGATGACAGCCGCACAAGTCCATGTCTCAAAGCTGTATATCAGAGTGGCAACATAATAACACAACACAGATCTATGTTGACACTAATATAGATTTCATGCTTGTTTCACAGCCCCTTGGCCAAACATTCAAAACCAGTGTAGTGTCCAGTAAATAACAGTGCAGAAGAAAAATCCAAAGGCTGTATATTTTTTCCAGAGCAAAAATTACGAGGTAGAAGAATGAAAAATCCTTTCCTACGTTGTATATTTTCCTTTGTATCCTGTGTTGGTAGAATTAAAATACTTGCTCTCCAAATTCAAAATATCATTGATAGAAAAACAAGGGGCATCTTTAGATTCTCTTGTAAAATATATCGATCCTGTTGATTTCTTTCAGCTTACTGTGTGTCAGGACCTACACCTACATTTTTATAAGAATGAACTTGTTTAAATCTTTTATATGACCTATTAGGTAGATGTAACAATCCCTCTGTGTCACAGCTAAGAAAACTGAGACTTACAGGCGCTAAGTGACAGACCCACAATTTCAGAATCAGGATTTAACCCTCAAAGTCTGTAACCAGCACCCCCACAGTGTTATCCACATATAATATAGTCCAGAGTCTAGATTGTAGTGAAGGGGGGAGGTTGAGTAAGGTATTAAAGCTTGTGAGGCCCCTTTGATCTACCAGGAATTATAACAGTCAACATTGACAGTCTTAATCCTCACAACAGTCCCCTAAGTTAGAAATCAACATTACTCCCTTTTGTTAGTACAGCTGGAAAGGTTAAACAAATAGGCAATAAAATTAGGAAAGACAGTTACACAGAAAAGCTGGCTGTAAACTCCCATTCGCCTGCAGCTGAGCTAGACAATGTTTCTGCTACCATATCTTCTCTCTTCTAAAGCAATATCTAACCTTAAAAAAGTGGTTAAAATCATTTCCTTACCTTTTTTTTTTCATTTTCATGCTCTATTGAAATTAAAAAAAAACACACACACAAAACAAAAACAAAAACTGAAGGGGTTGGGGTGAAGTAGAATCTACCACTGTGTTTATAACTTTTTTCAAGCTACATTAAAGTCATTTTATAGTCATCTTGTATTAATTTTTTCTTGAAAATGGAGTGGCATTGTTAGCATTTTGAAAGGCAACACATATAACTGCATATTATATCATAAGAATAGACAATTATAAAAAGAGTTTAAGATGAAGTACCTTTACCCAAGATGTAATTGCAGCTGGTAATTAAACTGAAGTGTTTCATTTTCCCAGTCAGGTCATTAGTGACACCAGAAAATAAACAATTTGAAAGGGAAATCCTTAAGGGCAAACAATTATAATTAATTGCATTTTCCAAGGGAAAAAAGCATTCCTAAAACCTGTTTGAGGTGACCTCTTTTTTTTTAAGATTTATTTATTTATGCATACAGAACTGGGGTACAGAGGTGCTGGGGTGGTTAGAAGCTTCACCCAAAACAGAGTGGGGAATAGAACAGGCAGATCTATGAAGTACACTGCTGAGGGGAGCAGCGGACAGGTCAGGAGAGGTCTGCCACTCCATGTGGGTCACCTCCAGGGTGGGGATCAAACTCATGCTGAAGTGGCTTTAGCTTCTTAGTGCAGTGCTTTAACCCATTGTGCCATCAGGGAGGGCCCTTGGGGTGACCTCTTGACTAACATAGACAGTGATTTACACCGTGAGCAGGAATATTGGGTTGGGATCAGAACTGATTTAACTTGAATATTCATGTAGTCTCTAGCATGATTTTATGCTTCAAATCCATCTCCATTGTCAAAATTTTCTCTCCTCGGTTAAAAAATAAAGAAAGAAACAGATTTATATTCTGAATAATTCACATTACGCAAAGAGATGATCAGTATAGAAAGATTTCACTATGGTGGAAACACTTGGAATCTCCTCAAGTATCAAGATACATTTTAGAGATGCTTGGGAACTGACATGAAAATATTTATGAATATAAATTTGGGTCCATGTCTCATAAGCCAGCCTGTTGAATTAGAGTCATAAAATTCAGGCAGTCTGGTTTGCTACTGTTCATTTTCACAGAGAGCTGCATTGGGGATTTGTACACATACTTTGGTGATTCCAATTACAAAAAAAAAAAAAAAACAACTGCCATGACTTGATCTCTGATTTGTGCTGCTTGTTCTGAGACCCAACTGGAAGTAAGTTTTCTCCTACGTGCTATCACATACTCAAGAGCTTGAGTACTAATTTCTCTTCGTTGGTTTTCATATTATATAAACGCAGGAGCTCTCTGTCAGATATGAGTAGATACAGATTCCAGCATCACTGCTTACTAAAATCCTTTATCTGTTAGCTTTAACTACCCAACAAAGAACCTTCAAACTTTATGGGATAAAACAATATTTATTTAGCTCCTGATTTTGTAGGAACACTACTAGGTAGGGTCGAGTAGGTGATTCTCACCTAGACCAGGTTTGCTTATAGCCGGGCCTCCCTTATGTATCTGCAAGTCCTTGCCAGGTTAAGCGGGCAGGACGGTCTAGGAAGGCTTCAGTGGGCATCAGGGTTCAGAGCCCAAAGGGGCCATAAAAACTAAATTTTCACAGCATTAATCATGGTTATTGAAGCAGCCAAGGCATTTTTTAAGTCAGCCTGACATCATAAGCAAATAATCAAAAAGCCCTTAAATTGCATTCAACTTCGGCCAGTTGTCTTTTAAAATCTGGCTCCAATATTGATGCATGATGTTCACATCTTTAATTTGGAAGTAGGCCACTGACACAATAGAGTAGATGAGCTTCCATAATTTTCAAGTGCACCTACACTTTTCCCATTGATCTGTGGGTAATAAACCGTTATACCGGCTTCTCTGAAGTATTCAAACATAGACTGCATAATTCAAAACTGATCAGTAAGTGTAACTCTATAAAATACCATAACCTGAAGATCATATAAATGAAAATCCACTAAAAGATCACAGATCACTGTAGTTGTCATATTTACTCTATGACATACATTATTTGTTCTTTCACCAAATACTCTTCTCATAATGATTATTTTATAGGTCATTATAATAGTGCAGAACTTAGCAATTTTATTATAGTGTGCAAGGACATATCTTATGTATGTCCTGGGTGTTTCAGGACTGATGGAATCTCTCTGAATTTTGCTGACTTTTTAGGCAAGAAAAAGAACATGTTATCAAGATGGACTGAGGATATAGAATAAAGGTTCTATTTGACAGTCTTTGATATTGAGATTATTGAGACTGGGGAAGAAAAAGAAGTCGGAGACTTCATTGGGGTCATATGTTACTGGGATACAAAGAGAAACTATTTTTAAAAATAAAATTGCTTGCACTACAATATTCTATTTTCTGTTTTTCCATTGATTAATCTGTTTTAGCGAGTAAATTTGTTGGAAACCAAAGTGATTGGCTCTTTCAGCTAAGAGATTTTTGAGATGAAAAATACATAATTTCATTTTTATAATTATATTAATATCAATCACTTCTGGCCAGACATAGGATACCATGTGGCAACCATTTTTGTTGAGATACCTGTATTTTTTTTTTTTTTATGTTGAGGTATCTGTATTTCTTACTCCAACCTGAATAATTCAAAGGCATGAAAAGCCTGGAGTAAAAAGTGAACACCAGTTGTAAGATATGTTTGAAGTAACTAAAAGAAACCTTAATGGGGGATTTCTAATTTGTGAGCATTTCTTAAGAAGCAGAATTTTTAAAACATAAAATTGTCTATGCATTCACTGATACCATATATTCAGATGAGATTGGGCACGTTCAGGGTGGTATGGCTGTAGATGATATCATATATTCAAATATGACATAAATACTACAAGGTTTTCTGAGGTGTGTCCTATATGTATTTTTATATGTATTTTTATTTTTGATATATCCGGTCTCTTATGCTATAACAGAAGTCTTTCTCCAAATATATTTATTAAAATGTATCAATTTAAGGGAAAGTGTGGGGTGTCAAAGTTTTAGATGTTTATAGATCTAATCATAGAAACTCAGGCATGTAGGAAAACCAAAATCCCATCACAAAATTTTTTGCTAATTACAAATCTCAGCCAAGACCATTGGGGGAATAAAATTCAAAATGTAAATAAATCTACTTGCATGAATAGCATATGAACTTTATTATGTTGCTATGATTTGCTTTATAATTAAAGTCTGTGTGCTGAGTAATTTTCTCAAAAATGCTATACACTAATAAATGAAAATTAATAACTATAAATAATTTAGTAGAAAAAATGAGAATCTAAGGATGCTCAAGTTCAAGTTTTTGTTTGTATCCAGATGGCTTGCATTCAGTTCTCCTTTTCAATATACACCACTGATGACAGTTCACCTGGACCAATATTTATTTATTTTTTTATTACAAAGTTTATTTTTACATCATTTTGCACATTTTTTTTTGCCATCTCGATTGTAATCCCCACGGGTTTCCCATCACCAAGTCACCCCTGTGCCACCACCATAGTTGGACCAATATTTATTGAGAAATTAGTTTCTAGTCACTGTGCTAGGACATAGTGAGGCAAAATGAATAAAGTATGGTTCCGGTCCCCAGGGGAGATGGCCATATCACAAATTTAATAGCTCACATAAGAGCTGATGTACTAAGGGGTAGCCCATGCTGCCCTGAGTTGAGCAGAGGAACTCACAGGGTTTATCAAATAGGTGCATTCATCACTATGATTTATTACTGCAAAAGGTTACAAAACAAAATCAGCAAAAAGAAAACGTACATAAACTCCAAAGGAAACCAGTCACAAGGTTCCAAGAGTCCTTTCCCAAGTGTCTCTGACAGGATGCATTTAATTCTTCCAGCGAGGATTAACAGTGCATGTGGAAGGTTTGTCCACGGCGAAGCTCATTCAAGACTCAACACCAAGTATTTTGTTGGGGACTGGTCACATAAGCACCCTTTGCCTAGTTAAATAGCAAAACTCCACACTCTCAGAAGGAAAACAGGCATTGAGCATAAACCATATTGTTGCACAAACCATTTGGGGGAAGGGGGCCATATTTTTTTCAGGCAGTCGTAGAAGACCTAGTGTAGATTCCCAGATGCCAGTTGAGGGTTCTTAGCAATTAGGTGGCGTAGGTTAACTGTTTCTGCATAGGCGAGCAAGATCTGTTCAGATAGTTTGGGGAGAAATGAATTCAGATGAGGAAACACAGAGAAAGAGCTCATGGGTATGGAAAATGGTTCAAGAGGTTTCATTCAGTAATATGTTGAGGCACAAATGGTAGCATTTGCTACAATGATGCCAACATCCCCGAACAGGCATCACTTTGTAAAGAGGGTAAAAGGCAGTGATTGTGTTAATCCAAAACATGTTGCCTGGATTATCTCCTTCAGTTGTGTGAAAATGTGTTTCTAGTTGATAATATCTGGATATTTGTGTCAGTTCAGTGCTTTATTTTCACTGTGTATAATTTCTGACCCTAAAACATTTGCTGTTACATAGTTGAAAGGCCTCGGTCACAGTACAGTAGAGAGTTTAATATTGTCCTGGGGAGGGGGGTGTATCGTCAAAGATGACATTTCACAACATAATACATTTATAAAAGTGATTGAGGCTAAACACTTTTATCACTAGTACTTTATAAACTTTATAAACTGTGGAATTGTGTTATTTTTCCCAAGCCAGATTAAGACATGCTTCAGTGTCTATCAGATACTATAGTTGTCTAAAGCAGAGTCATTGCTCTATTTCATGAGGAGAGAAATGAAAACTGTTAAGCTTATAAATATTTCACTACAGATTGCTATGTATTAGTTGCTCGCTGTTTAATTTGGCTGCTGTGAAATGCTGATAATTCTCTACTGAGGGCTTGAGGATAACCTCTATTTCAATAAATATTATGGCTGGTACTGATTTATGAGTTCCATGCATTCAGTGACAGACCAGATGGAATGTGCTGGCCTTATTAATGCAATTGGTGTAATGTCCTCAAAGAATTAGGCCTCAAGTTTAAAGATTTAGTTGCTTGGTTCTACTACCCCCATGCATGGATCTCATTGGTAAAGAAGTATATATCCAATAAAATACTCTATCAGTGATGTTTCTACTTTAGTTTACAAATATTTTGGAAAATGCATGCATTTTTGTATAGCTTCCATTTTGTTGACTTGTTAATACACTTAGGACATTCTAAATGAATCCCAAAGTATAAAACAATATTGTTTTTCGTTACCTCTGTAAAAAAGTTAACCCCCTCTCCCAATTTTGCTGCTGCACTAAATAACCACAAAATGAGTGGCTTCACACAGCACAAATATAAGAATTTACAGTTGTGAAGGTTAGAAGTCCAAATGGGTTTTGCAGGACTGCAATCCAGGTGCTAACATGGCTGTGTTCCTTTCTGGAGACTCCAGGGAGAATCTGCTTCCCTACCTTTTCCAGCTTTTGGGGGCTCCCTGCATTATTTGAGTCCATTATGCCCCACAACCTCCATATCTTTGTTTTGTGTGATCATCGATACTTCGACTTACTCACTTCCAATCAGTGGTACTCAACCAAAGTTTGAGCATTCCTTAAATATCTAATGAATGTCTTATGTTTTATAATATTTGAGATGCTAATGAACAACACTTAACCAAAGTCTTTTATGGATCTTATATTTTTGAATATAAATAAATATTTGATGTGTTCTGAATATTTATTACTGTGAAGAAAAATAATAGGTTAAGTGGGAGATGCGCTAGTATGTATAGCACGGTAAGTGTTATTTCATCACTGACCATGGGCAGTAATGACCCTCTGAAGTGCTACATAACGGTTTAAATAGTTGCCCACAAAAGATATGTCCAAGCCCTAACCCCTTAACCCTATGAATGTGAACTTACTTGGAAATAACATCATGTTCGCAGAAGTAATGACGGATATTGAGATGAGCTCATCCTAGATTTAGGGTGAAATTAAGTCCAACAATGAGTATCCTTATAAGAGACAAAACAGGATTAGACACATGGAAGGCATAAGAAGGCAGAGACTGATTTTGGAGTGATGCATCTACAAGCCAAGGACACCACAAATTGTTGGCAACCACAGAAGCCAGGACAAAGATAAAGAAGGGACTCTTCCTTCAAGCCTTTAGAAGAAACTAACCATGCTCACAACTTTCTTTCCAGTTCATGGACTCCAAAACTGTGACAGAATGCATTTTCATTGCTTTAAGTCACCGAGTTGTAATACTTATTTGTTATAGCTACCTTAAGAGACTAATATAGGCAATATATGACCAGAGACCTGTTTGAAGAAAGAAAACTAGGAAGTGAGAAAACTAGCCATGCAGGTAGTTTATTTATTTATTTACTTATTTATTTATTTGCTTACTGACTGACTTGCTTACTTATTTTTATTGAGGCAACATTAGTTTGTAGCACTGAATATGATTTCGAGATATAGGATCACATCTCAGATGCATGTCAGCACAGTACATCCACCATCAAGATATTTTAAAGAAAATCAGTATAAGCAGAGGCTACAGTAAGTGAGACATATTTTGTGATATCCAAATAAAAAGATCAGTCAGTATGTCTGGGGCCCAGAAACCAAGGGGGCAGAGAGAACATGATTTCAAAACTATCATATGAACCGTATCTGTTGGAAATAACCTGTGGTATTCTCATAGTAAGACTTTTGTATCTGTCAGACAAAAGTAATCATGACAAAACATGAAGGTTGCCTTCTGGTAGATTCCAGTGTATTCCAGTAGCTTAGCTATCAATCTCTAAGTAATGTTGGCCTTGGCCTGAACTAATAAGATATATTGGTCCCTCCATTCCTACCACATGGGCATTTATTTCCTTTTGCTTCTGAGTATATAAAATCCATTGTGATTAGTTTCTTGAGCGATGCTGTTCTGTATTTTAGTAGAATCACTGATATACTCTGTTGTTCACCCAAGATAACCCTGTGTATTAGTGAAGGAGGTCACAGATGGCAGCATGAGAATCCCACATAAAATCTACTTGCTTACCCAAGGTGTGAGTTAGTACTAAAATGAATCAAGTTTCATCTTTTTCCTGCTGCTCCCTCTAAAATATATCAAGAGGTGGCAGAAGAAATAGACTTAAAAAATAATGAGTGGCTTATTAAAACTTGCAATATGTGTGCAAATTGTTGCTAGAACTGTATTCCAAATAACAAAACTATAGTGCAGTAGGAAGTTATAATTCTAGGCAGATGTCTTTATGTTAGGAAGTAAAGGTCAAGTCTTAGAAAATGTTTTAACAGCTTTGAAACGATGTAATTGTAGGATCATCTCAAGGAAGTTAGCAGTAAATGGGTACATAACCAATACAAGTTTATTAGGCGATGCTTTATTTCATTAACAATTGTCCCATCCACTACTATGTAAAAGTGAAATACTTTACATTACATATTCATCAATCAAAGTACAACTAACAAACATATATTCATGTATATTAGGTAGCCATAGATCTGTAAATATAATGAATCTTAGCTTACATTACTGTGGGCAAGAGCAAACAAAAGATTCACATGAAATTTAATCTCTTCTCATCTTCCCATGCTCCTTCATTTTGTTTGTCATCTCAAGTACAAATTAAAATATTCTAAATGACAAAAGAAAATAGCAGATAAACATCATAGGTGAAGGAATCTCAATTGTAGAATCTTATCTGTTACTTAAAATAGAATATTTCACACCCTTTTCCAGGAAGTTCCTGGAAAGTTTGATTCCAATGTAGAAAACCCTTGCAATTCTTTGAGTATATAAAGATAACATACAAATAAGAACTTGGCCAAAGGAATGAGTGATTCAAGTTTCTTGGAATCAACAAAGCTGAAATATGCTTACATAAAACATTGTTTTAATAAGAGTCATTTTATTCCAGAGGAATTTATCCAGGACCTATCAAATTATCATCCAAGTATACAGAAAACATAGATGTATATATATGGACTACTGTATAATTGAGTTCTTAAAATATTTTAGATGAATTACCTGCTTTCATATGACTCATGCAGTATCTACTCTTGAAAATTTTCCCACAGGCCCACAATTCACCCCTCAGATTTACAACAAAGGAAACATAAATGAATCTGCTCACTTAGGGGTGACCAGGCTGTGGAGAAGTGATGAATGCCAAGCCAACTTGCCAGAAACTAATTTATAAACCAGAATGCCTATTCATTAAATGAAATGGAAAATGAATCTGGGAAGATCACTGGCATCCATCACTTGAACAGGGCACTCCCTCTTATTGAAGATATCCATCGGAGAGACTAAACTGCAGATTAGAAGGATTCTGAGCTAGAGAGAAACAAATGTGGTGGGCACCCCTTCAAGTTCAGGTTGCCCAGTTGTGTTCTCCCCATTCTGCAGGTCAGGGACTGCAATAGTCTAGCAGCTGAGAGTGCAGGTCCTTAACCTTCGGCTGACTTTTGCCTCTGTGTCTACCTCCCTCATCTTGGCATAGCAAAGCCCATTGTTAGAAAGTCTTAGGGCAGAGTTTATTTGCATTCAGCATATAGTCTCCTGTGGTTTAGGAGATAAACTAGAGAATTCAGTAAAGGTATTTGGTAAGCACCTTAAACTCATCAGCTTCCTTTTATAATAAAGCATTTTTTATAGTGAGTTATTTCAACAGATGGATAACCACATCAGTTTCAGCTTAATGCTTATTGACTTTCATTTCCAAAAGGTGATAGTTTTACCCATTCAATTTAGCAGCTACTTACTGAGCTCCTCAGGAGCAAGAAAACTCCCAGGGGAAATAGAAATAAGCAAGACAGTTCTGTACAGAAGCTTACGGAAATATTCCAGCAACAACAGCAAAAGGTGCAAAGAATTATGATATGAGTTAAGAAATCATATAAGAGAGTCTGTTCCAGGAAGCAAGGTGATAACATATTCAAGTGTGTGAATCGCATGGTTTTGAGATAGAACTTCCAGGGCACATGGGATTTGCCAAGGGGGATAGGAAAGAGAGGCTTTGTGAAGTTGAAGAGAGCTTGGTCAGCCACAGCCTAGAGTAAGAAAAGACCCAAGCAAATTTCAAATATTGGGGGCACATACCCTATTTGAAGACTCTAAGGAAAACATGAAAAGACCTTTAATTCTAGTATGACTTAAAAAATCTAAAAGTCAAGCAGAAAACACTCATAAGAACCCTACTCCTAATTGTATCCACACTAATTGAGTTAGCTGTTGCATTTATCCTTACTTTTCTGGACAGTGCTTGAATTTGAAAACACTAGCCAATTCAAAATTAATTATTAAGGCAATAAGCATGACATTTAATGAGTAAATATATTGTGAGCAACTTGGTCATAACCACTCATTAACTGTCGGGCCATACTTAACTAGTTCTTCCTGATGTAGTGTGTTATTAGTAAACAGAACCCTGCAGAAATATTACAGAGCCCTTAATTTCTGAATTCATGGCAAGTCAGTTCAGCTCTGGTGTGCCTGATTATATGTTATTTTCTATTAAATGATTTCACTCAGAGATGCTATCCATTGTGGTATTGTAATTGCTGAGAAATCAGTATTTAATAAGGAGACAGCTAAAACTAAGTGACAGGCTGGTTTTCATTCATTATTTTTAACGAACTAAAAGTGAGTTACTCACTTTGTTTTCCTCTGTGTCATGTAAACAATGGGAAGGTATCTGCTATTATCTAACTTAAGACGTTTCTGAGTCTGCTCTCATCCTCCCTCCAAATTTTTGAGACATAAAAAAATGACTTTCTGCCATCACATAAATTGTTCTTGAATCATTTCTAGAGTTAGTGACAGCTGTCGGCCACTTACTTCCAGTAGAAAGACTGTCCATATAGGGTTACACCCTTTCTTTCACTAGCTGTACAGCTTACAAGAGGGGGAAGAATGGGATATGATCAAAGACTTTCTTGTGGCTCTTCCTTTAGGCTGGCTTCAAATAACACATACTGGTTGATAGCTAAGTGCTGAAGGGCATGGAGCTGGAGTGAACAGACTTAGTGACTTAAACCCATGGAGACAGGGCTTTCTAAGATGAAGTAGGAAAGGTGTTGATGAATTAAGAGCTACTTAGAAATATATGTTCCATATATGTCGATTTTAATTCAGGGTCCTCCCTGGTGGCACAAAGGGTTAAGGCACAAAAGCTATCAGCAGGCACTGTAGCACAAGTTCAATCCCCAGCCAGGGAGCTGACCCACGTGGCACAGCAGATCTCTCCTGATTGACCTACTGCTTCCCTCAGCAGTGTATTTCTGTTCTGCTCCCCACATCTGCCTGCTCTGCTCCCCACTCTGTCTCTGGTGAATCCTCTCACCCCCTGCAATTCTGGCCTGTACCCCAGTTCTTGTATGCATAAATAAATAAATCCTTAAAAATTTTAATTCATTTATAGTTCAGCCAGAAGTGCAGAAGTATTGGAAGAATACCATCCCATGTGATCATTAGAACTTTCAAACCACCTAAGATAGGCTTGTGGCTTGTCAGATTCTGAAATCAGGTGGTCTCATCTGAATCCCAGTTCCCCTTTTTACTGATTTTGAGCAAGCAACTTACTACTCTACCATTTGATTAATTTTCTTACTTATCCAATGGAAATACACTTCCCTAGTTTTATACTAATGATTCAACTAATGGAGTGCATGAGACAGCACAATGCCTGGGACAGAGTAATTGAGCCATGAATAGCAATTACTATTAAAAATGAGAGGCATTACATCCTTCTAACATCTATTTATTTTATATGGGTTTTTTTAGATCTTTTGTTCTAATCTGCCTTTATAGACTATACACTACCCACAGCTGTTACTTAAACACAATTTAAATACACTCTTTACACCACCCAGTGAAGAAATAGAGAGATAGAGAGGGTGTAGGGGACAAGTATCCAAACCATTGAATCATGAAGACAGTGTTGGTGCAGGGGGTTCTATCTAGTGAATTTGTGTGTGAAGATATCCTTTATGTCATGGTAGGAGGAGATTAATTAATCATTAGTTCTTTAATGAAGCAAACAGTAAGCATCTTCTGGAAGTCACCTCTGGAAGCATAGTGTATATGTTGGGTATGTGCACATATACAAGTATAGTGTCTACACCTATGTTCATATCCAGAATGGAAGAAGGATTGATTGGTTGATTCTTAAATCTTTAAATGTACTCCCTTTTCACCCAGGTCACACTAACTCACCATTTGCGAGTTATAGGTACTCAGGGTATTTATAATTGGCTTAAGACTCCATATAAAGATTCTGGGGCTTCAGACCAACCCATCAACTATCTGATGTGAGTTATTTATCCAGACCAGGATCTCCCAGAGAAGGTGAGGTCTTAAGATTCAAGTTTTGAAAACCCTTTTATGGACAAGAGTAATGAATG
Organism: Condylura cristata; assembly: GCF_000260355.1. Classification (NCBI taxonomy): domain Eukaryota; kingdom Metazoa; phylum Chordata; class Mammalia; order Eulipotyphla; family Talpidae; genus Condylura; species Condylura cristata. The sequence goes on from NW_004567128.1 coordinate 14,674,471, forward strand.
CTGGAACTGCATGGGCGTGTGGAGATAAACTGACAGCTGAGTAATAAAGTAATAATACGCCCTTATGCTAGATTTTTGGCGTTTGCAGCATGCTTTGAATACCTACATGTTAAGACATTAACTTATTCCGCATCCATCATAGCATTCACCTATGCATCCTTGTGAATTCAAAAATTAAAGCATGTAGTACAATGTGTCCCATATAATTGCTCAGAAAATGGTAGGTGTTAGGTGTTTTTATTTAACTACCTCAGATTGTTCCTGAGTTGCTCAGTTATCCACCATCAGTGTTATTTTCTTATTGCCACTACCTGTGAGGCAGTTTTTCATCTTTTCTGGGTCACAGGCCCCCTGGGAAATATGATGAAAGCTATGTATCCTGTCTTAAAGAAAAATGCATATACCTCCATGGACACAACATGCACAATTTCTATACATATTTTAGAAGGCTTTCCTATATCATGAATTGAGTCTCATGACACCAGGTTAAGAACTCTGGCACAGCTTCGAAAACTATTCTTTCCTTTTTAAGAAAATGTATTCTGTCAGTGAGGTTGTGGAGAAAAAAGAACCCCTGTGCGCAGCTGATGGGAATGTAAATTGAAACAGTCACTGTGAAAAACACAGTGGAGATTCCTCAAAAACTTAAAAATAGAACTACGATATGATCAAGCAATTCCAATTCTGGGTATATATTCAAAGGGCATGAAATCACTATCTCGAAGTATTCTCTACACCCCCACGTTTATTGCAGCATTATTTACAATAACAAAGACATGGAAACAGCCTTAGTGCCTGTAAACATAGACTATATAAAGAAGCTGCTATACACACAGAGAGAGGAATATGATTCAACCATAAAAAAGAGAAAACTCTGCCTTTCAGAATAACATGACTCAACTTTGAGGCATTATTTTAAGTAAAACAAGTCCGATGAAGAAAAACATGCTGTGTGCTTTCATGTATACATGGGACCAAAAGAAGCCCAACTCAAAGAACTAGAGAATGGTTGGAAGGATGGGAGAGATTGAGAGATCTTGGTGAAAAGGTACAAATTTGCACCTATAAAATGAATAAACTCTGGGAATCTAATCTCTACATATAATTAACAATACTATGTCATGTACTTGAAAGTTGCTAAGAAAGTAAATGGTAAAAGTTGTCCCTAGAAATCATGGTGGTTATGTTGGAAAATGAAGGAGGTGCTAACTAACCTAATTCTGGTAATCATTTTGCTATATATATATGTATTTTATACCTTGAGCTCACACATATTGTTAATTATACTTCAATAAAGTTGGAAAGCCAGCGAATATTTTTAATAAACATGAATGTTCATATATATATATATTTCAAATGCCTTAAATTTGCTTTTAGAAAATACTAGTCATGACACTCCACACTCCTCCCTTGAATCCTTTCTCTTGTGTCTGGAGGTAAGAGCCTACTTCAAAATTATTCTCAATATAGTAAGATAATACTGTGTGCTATGTAGTGAATTAAAACTATTCCAAGGAGTTCAGGGCAGCACCCCAAGTAATATTTTTGAGTATATTTTTGCAGAAAAACATATGAATATTCATACCAAGTAGGATAAAGACCAAATATAGCCTTGCAGCATTTTTAACAGCTTTTGATACCAAATGAGTTACATTACTAATAATCAGAATTCAGTTTTCCAGGTTTTAGGAATTTTGAATTGAAAATAAGAAATATGGATCTGTAGCTAAATTCAGGTATCAAGGAATCTGTCACATCCCTTTGTGTTTCTCCACTGTACCTAAAGGATCGTAAATAGCTACTAAATGGCTTGAAATATCCTGTTGTTTATCAGCATGGGTAATTTGTGAATTATGTAATATAAGCACATATGCGTTCATATATATTACATCATATTTCTCATTCAATGTCCTCCTTTTTTTCAGAGCATTTAGCAAAGCCTCCCAGTAGCTCCACTTGAACTAATATAAATTGCTTGCCTGACCCAATATGAACATATAAATCATTGCAAAAAGACTTGAAAACCACAGCTGGAAATTAGAAACCTATCTCTGCAATGAGATATTTTTATGCAAAGAGAAAATGAGTTGAGTACTTGAATCTGGAGCCCCTCTCAGCTTCACTTGAAATAATTTTGCTTGAAAATTGCATAACATGAGTTCACTGATAAGAAAGCAATGAGTTTTAATAAAATAAGTATGTCTAAATTTAAACTACCTTTCAGATTTCAAATAGTGCCAAGGAAAAACTTCCTCAAAGGTTTAAAGCCTACTGAAAACATGAAAGGCAGTGCAGATAATAAAGGCATATCCATATCTAGAGCCTCATTTCTATTTATCTGTCTATTTATCCACCTGTCTAGCTACCTGTTTGTCTGTCATATTGTATTCAGATCATTGCTAAAAAAAAAAAAAAGGTGTCATCAATGTAGAGATGCTGTTATTCCCTTTCAAGGAAAATCTAAAGGTGTCATCAATGTAGAGATGCTGTTATTCCCTTTCAAGGAAAATCTAATTTTTATGTAGGAAGAATACCTTCTCATGCTATCTTCATCTTCCATCTATCAAGAATGGATCGTGTTCTTTCTACTGGTTCTCCAAAGTGACTTCATAAAGCTTTAAGCCTAGCAGTCCCAGAAATACCCATTCGCTAAAACTTTCAATCTACTGACAAAAGATGCCACTGGGATCCTGTGGATAAAACCAGCACACAATATGCCCTAAAGTGTTTTGCACAAGAGTTGCTTGATTATCACACATTCATATTCACAGCTAGTACCTCCAAACCCTTATTTTTCAATTTGGACTCTATTCAGGTCCCAGGACCACATGTGTCTGGGTGGGGAAAAAGAGGTTCATTACATTGAAGCATGAAAATTGCCACTTTGTTAGTCTCGAATGGCCAAATACCAGCAGTTTCCTGTGGTTCACTGTACAGTTAGATGACTTGATCTAGGAATTGTTGTCCTCTTTATTTTATCATCTAACCTTGGCCTCGGACTTTGTCCTAGCGACAACAGCCACTCCCCAGCATTAAACAGTTCATAAAATCGGTGTACCTCCAGATTTCCCCATTGCTGACTACATTTGGCTAATGGCTAGTTTATATCCGCCTACTCTTTACTCCAAATTTCCTTGATCTTAAATGTCCTAATTTTTCCCCACTTAGGTGCCTTGTGTGTCTCATTTTAATTCCAGCCCTGTATGACATCACACTTAATCATCAACATAACCCAGAGCTGTCATCAAATGTCAAAATGCAACCATCAAAATTCAATTGGAATGTTCTCACTACTGAATTGTTTTCACCCTGATAGCTCCTCTGCTGCATTTGACACTGAGTCATTCTACCCTTCATGAAGGTCTTTTTATGTCATCCTGAAACAGCTGTCTTGGTTCTTAGTAAACCTGGGTGGCACTATAATCACTTCACAACTTGGAGCTTCCAAAGCTTGTTCTTCTGTCTTCTCATTTTGAATTCCCTCTGAGCCATTTCACTCCAGAATAGGTTTGACTACCAGCTATGTGCTGATGGCTCTTAAGCTTCACTTCTAGCATAGATTTCTGTTTCCACTGGTATTTTTGCCTGGAGGTGTCACAAAGATCGCAGGCTTAACTGTTTCTCCTTCTCCATGTTTCCTTTCTCTCTTTTTTTTTTTTTTATAAAGATTTATTTATTTATTCATACAGAACTGGGGTACAAGGCAGAGATGTGGAAGGTGAGAGGATTCACCAGAGACAGAGCGGGGAGCAGTAAAGGCAGATCGACGAAGTACACTGCTGAGGGGAGCAGCGGGCGGGTCAGGAGAGGTCTGCCGGGCCATGTGGTCACCTCCGGGGCAGGCGGGAATCGAACTCCTGCGGAAGTGGCTTTAGCTTCTTAGTGCTGTGCTTTAACCCGCTGCGCCACCAGGGAGGGCCGTTTCCTTTCTCTTTTAAAAGGAAATAAAAGGTTCTTAAAACTGGTTCTTCCTATCCATGTTTTATGTACTTGCAATGGAGATCACCAAAGGTTAGCCACATTTCTGACTAATCTTTTCCTCTTTTACCTGATACCAGCATGAGAAAAATCTAGAAACTGATGTTGTGATTGACTTTCATACAGCTTTCCATATAAATTAATTCCCTATAAGAAAAGGTTTCCTATGTTGATTTTTATTACACATGTGAAATTTTTAGTTAAAATACTGTGCCTTAAAAAAAAAAATCCAATGGTGTTTCTTGAAGAGCTCACACAGGAGTCCAATTACTGTTGGCTTTTACTATAAAACACTATTATAAGGGCCCTCCCTGGTGGCGCAGCGGGTTAAAGCACAGCACAAAGAGGCTTCAGCCACTTCTGCATGAGTTCGATCCCCGCCTGCCCCTGGAGGAGATCCACATGGCGAGGCAGACCCCTCCTGACCCACCTGCTGCTCCCCTCAGCAGTGTTTCTTGATCTACCTGTTCTTTACCCCACTCTGTCTCTGGTGAATCCTCTCACCCTCTACATCTCTGGCCTGTACCCCAGTTCTGTACGAATAAATAAATAAATCTTTAAAAAAAAACACTATTATAAAATGCTAATCCTGGAATCTGCATGTCTTCTTTAATGAGATGTCTTTTAAGGTTTTTTAATTCCAGGTTTAAATCAAATTGTTTTCTCATAGTTGAAATCTAAGAGTTACTTATATATTTTTGCAAATGGTCCTTTTTTAAGTGTATCTCCTGAAAATACTTTCTACCAACCTTGGGCTTGTCTTTCCAATCTTTTGACAGCATCTTTCACACAAGAGAAATCTTTCATTTTAATGAAATTTAGTTCATGGATTCTGCCTTTGATTTTGTATCTGAAATGTTAGTGCCAAAAGCAAATCATCTAGATTGTTTTCCTGTATCATCGGGGGAGGGGGGTGTTAGATTTCTGTGTTTCACATTTGTATCTATTTTGTGTTACCTTTTGCGAAGAGTAGAAGGCCTCTGTCTAAATTAATTTTTTTGTATGTGGATGTCCAGTTGTTAATGTACCATTATTTGAAGCGAATGAACTAAATAAAATGTAAATAATCTCTTGGATCATAAAACCAAATTAGTAGTTATCAAAGTGTAAGGGGGCAAGGGGTAGCTAAATCAGATGAAAGGGGTCAACTGTATGGCGAATTGGACTTTTAGCAGTTAATGTAGAATATGCAATATTGATTTATTGTGATGCACACCTGAAAATATGGCATTATACTGCAATGTGATTTCAGTACAAAATTATAAAAAGGAGATAGAGATTATTGTACAATTCAGAAAAAAAGTAGCATGTGTTGAAAAGCCTGTCTTTGTTCTTTTGCCAAAAACTAGCTGACTATATTTATGTGGTTCTATTTCTAGACTCTATTCTGTTCCATTTATTTGTCTATTCTTTCCCCAAGACCACACTGTCTTGATCACAGTTGCTTTATAAAAAGTAAGCCTTGATTTTTGTACAGTGTCTGTCCTCCAACTTTGATCCTTCAGTGATACTTGGCTAATCTGGGTCTTTTGCCTTTTCACTTAATAACTTACTGGAATTTGAATTAGTATTGCATTCACCTAATAGATCAAGTTGTAAAAGACTAACATCTTGACAATATCGAGTTTCCGAATCTATGGACATGGAATCTCTCTATTCATTGATATCTTTCTCATTTTATAGTTTTCCTCATATAGATCTTATATATTTTATTACATTTTTTCCTAAACATTTCACTTTGGGAGATGCTAATGTAAATGGTATTGTGTTTTAAATTTCAAATTCCACTTGTTTATAACTTATATACAGCTTTATAGCCTGCAACAATGTTATAATTGCTCATTAGTTGCAGCAGTTTTTTTTTATAATTTCTTTCAAATTTTCTAATAAGGAGTCATGTCATCTGTGAACAAAGACAGTTTTATTTATTTATTCCAAATGTGTATATTTCATTTTCTCTATTTGTTGCACTAGTTGAGTTTCCCCATACCATACTGAAAAGCACCATCCAGATTAGACATCCTTGTCTTGTTCCTGATCTTATTGGAAAAGCTTTGATTTTCACTCTATCAAGTATGATAACTGGAGGTTTTTATGATGCTCATTATCAAATTGATAAAAGATCTATTCAATAATTTTTATTTTAACAGTGATTTTTTTATAAAGGAGTGTTAGATTTTGACAAATGTTTTTCCTATATCTATTGAAAACCTGTTGATGTAGAAATCAACATAGATGCTATTTTTAAAATTAAGAGTTCTAGCATGGAGACTTGAAAAACATTACTTGTATGGAATATATAAGTATTATGACATACTGAAAGTGTTACTAATTATGCCCAAAGATACTTCAGAAAAGCTAGTGAGCATGTCATTCTGTATCAAGTCTGCCCAAAGTAAATATGACTTAAGAACTCACTAGGAAAAGTGACATGTAAAGTAATGCAAGGTACAATATTATAGTTATTACAAAAGAGTTTCTAATTTAGTAGCATAAATAAAGCATACAAACACATTATGGTCTAACTTCATATGATGTGAGTTGTACAAACATGTTACAGAGAGTTTGTTGACATGGCTTGCACAAGATCACTCAAGTTCATTCTTCAACTTGCCTTTGGGAATCTCTTGAAAAATCTTTCTGAATTCCTGCCCAAAAAATATTGTATAAGAAGGGAGTATGAAGAAGAGTAGGAAGAGGAAAAAGTAGTGATGTATGATTAAAGATTAGTTTTCCTGTGAGGGTGAAGCACATATGGAAACATTCTGTACCTTCCTCTCAATTTTTCTGTGAATCTAAAAGTACTCTTACAAAATAAAGTCTTGTTAAAGAAGATTAAACCTTTTTCTAAAGAACATGTTGACAAGGGTTTCTAGAAAACTCAGGGGTTAAATTGAATCCACTGTTGCAATTTTAGATGTCAATGGATAAAAATTACTTCTGAAAAGCACTCCTTTCTCCTTTGAGTGAAAGAACAATATTGCACTAAATGACTAAAAAAGGGGTGTTTTGTTCAAATATTGAGTCTTGAGGGTGGAAAAAGGATAAGAAATACCTATAGAATGAAGGTAGTTTGTTCCCTTTTCCTATAAAGAGATTCTGAAAATTCAAATGATCTGTGGGAGCTTGTAAACATCCTTATTTGTGGGTCTGCTAATCCTAAACAGCTACCCAGCCTCCGTTTTGTTACCTACAGTTCTGTATTCCTAAAGCAAGGTCAAAACTGCCCGTCATAGAGCCCAACCCTGCAAGGGACCTTTCACATCAATTAAGAGCCTAAAGCTAGATCACACTGGGAAGGGTCTGCATCAGGAGGTTTGACCCGGAACGTGAGGGGCAGATGCATAAACTTACTCCTGATTTATACATCACAAGGTATGGCCGGAAAGCCCCGGGGGGCTGCTGACTGATACATAGCAAAGGACCCCCGATAAGATTGAAATCCTGACTGGGGAATCAGGGCTTGATCTACATACTAAGCTATCAGCAGATGAGAAATACAGTTCCACCCTTCCCTTGCTTCTTCTACTTCCCCCAGCTCCTCTTCTCCTCTCTCATATGATTAATTCTGTATGACTAGTTTATCAAGAAAAAGCCCAGGGTCTGCTCTTGAGTAGCATCCTGAGTTATGTAGCCTGCTCCACTATTCCTGTCTCTATCTGTGGTGTTGCTCAATGCAGCACCTATCCTTGACCTCAACCCTAGAGAAATTAAATCAGAATCTCAGGATAGAACTCAGACATATGTATTTTAATAAACTCCCCCAGACAATTCTAATAGGCAGTTGTAAAAAAAAGAACCATTACACAAACAGATCTGGAAGTGGGACAGCAAGGTGGACTTTGAAAAAATTTTGAGACAAGGTAGATAATATTACTTATTCAGCTAATGTCACTTTTCCAGCTGATTCTAGTAAGACTGATAGGACTATAGCAGCCAAAATAAGCAAGAAGGGTCTCATATTTTTGCCAGTGACAATGAAAAGGTCAGAGCCCATGCTCTCAAAAATTACCATTTGCTAGAACACTTTGAACTAAAACTGAAATATATATGTAGTGAGGGGGAAAAACTTTTCCATAGCTATTAAATACCTGATATATTTCTTCCAGCCTGCATCTAAAGTATTCAGTCTTGGTCTCCTAATAAACATACACGCACTGAAGTACACATTAAATGATCTAAGCATTTCAGAAGATGATAATGTGGAAAGTCAGGTATGAGGTTTGTATGTGGGTGGATGATTTCAAAAGCTCTTAGCTCTTGATATCAGTAAATGTATTATATTTTTCCTCTCATAAAATTCATGTACTGTTTATTGCTTGCATGCTACTTTTGGTGTGTGAAGGCACCTCTCGCTTATTCTCATTCTGAAAATGCGCCAGTTCCTTGGTGGATAAGAAGAAAAGCTACAGTTGGTTATAAAAACGTGATGGATGTTGCAGGTGGTTGTATTCAGCTGTGAGCAATAAATGCTGAGCTCGGCAGAACGTTCTATAGGCAAAATGTGAGTGATTTACTAGCTATCGAAAGCACATGAGATTTGTAATGCATGAACCCTCAGGCTTATCACTTCTCTTCAGTAATGGGAACCCATATTTTGGTGGAAAATGACACATTTAATTTCAACTTTGTGCTGTAAAACAAAAAGGCAGCCTAATTTTTGTTTTATTATTATTTTTTTCTTTCATAAAGTGTCTTTGCCTCTTAGTGGAAGTACAAATAGTTTCTTAAGGAACAGGAGCAGGAGAGAGTGTTAGAAACAATATCTATGGGTAAACATTAGGACTGGCTGTGTTTGTGTGTAGTTGGTGTGATCAAAATGACAATGTGGCAGCAGGAGGGGCCACTGTGTTCAGGTGGACCCTTGAGAGTGCTGGTTCTAATAGCTTAGTGCTCTTTAAGACAGACGTGTAGCCTGGTGATTGCTGTAGTTTCCTATGGGTGCTGAAAATGTTCTTGCCCCCC
>NW_004567128.1:14683513-14762475 GCF_000260355.1 Condylura cristata
AAAAAAAACATAGTCACAAAAGACCATGAACTTAGATCCCAACTCTGTTAATGATTTCTAGGGTGAATGCCATATATTTTCTGCATCTCATTGTATCAGCCTGTGAAATACTGACCTATTTTGCAATTTCAATGTAAGAGATAAATAAAACCTCTTCCAAGGCACTTTGAAAATAGATTCTGCATTTCCGAGTAAATGTTAGACAATAAGAATGATGATAGAATAGCTGACACGATGCAAATTTTAAATAGAGTGGAGTGACTTTCTAATTATGGGCTACATTTTATCCTTTGTAAGTGTAATTAGAAAGCGACAGTGCTCCTTTAATTAGAAAGTTAATTAGGTTGTGACCTCTTTTCCTGTCTTATTGTCTTGGACTATAGGTCAGAAGTAAATTACAAATCCCAGAGCCTACATGTCTATAGCAACATCTTCCCCCACACACACACCCAATAGAGCTGGTTAAACATGTGATTATAAGGATTAATACTAGAATTTACAAGTTAGATAAGACCTTCATAGTCTATGAAATAGGTCTCCCACTAGAAAAGAGTTTATCTGGATAAATGAGTAAATATACTTTTCTAGATCAAGGGTGTATGAATTAGACCCTGAAATTGCATTCTTTGGATGCTGATTCTTAAACTTTAGTGTGCATGAATGAGAATCGCCTGAATGATTTGCTGAATTGTAGATTTCCGGACTTTACAGGAAGAGCTTCTGACTGAGTGACGTGGAGCAGGGCTTAAGAATTTACATTTCTAACAAGTTTCCATGGGACACTGAGGCTGTTGGTCTAGAGAGCATACTTTAAGAAGCACTGCCTTTAAGTATTAGCAGTGTTAGTCTTCAGAATCTGAGCTTGAGCACACTTAGAACTGAACAAAGTTTTGCAGATTCTTTACTTTGTGATATCACCTTTTATATGCTACTGTGCTTTGGGAATATTCAAGAAGGATAAAGGATAAACTATGGAATGTTGCTCAACTGTATTTAATCTCCCCACTTGTTAGCATATTTATACTTTAAAATGTTTCTGCATCGTCAACACACAGACTGTACTTCTTACTTTATGCTAATCTGTAGAGGTGGTTAAGTTGTCCTTCAAGCAATGATTTCCAAAGGTGTTTGCTACAAGCACTTTTGCTCTTTTTCCTCAGAGCTCCACCAGAGGTGGTGTTATTTCACCTACTGTTATTAGACTGAGTTGTTGAAAAGGCTTGTTAATTAGCAATGACAGCAGCATGTTGGAATTCTCCCTGGTGTTAAAATCATGCAACGTCTGAGAAACGGGTCACTATTTATGGATTCTCATCCATGCACACTCACAACTGTAGGCAACTGTCATGCTCAGGGTTCAACAGTAATGGGCTTTGTTAACAAAGCGGTAATTGGGAAAAAGGAAAGTGTTTGTAAGGCCACAAATGGTCAGCTGTCCTATCCCAGAGAGTGTCTACAGTGTCCAGTCTCCAAACCAAAGCCAGCTTGTAGCAGATGTTGGTGTCCTTTGGACCAGTGGCTGCAGCTGGTACCTCACTGGTGAGTGTGCTCATGGCAGCAGCTGGAGGTAATCACAGGCTGCACTGCTGAGGTGGCAACACAGCAGCCAGAAATACCCGTTGCAAGGCCAGGCTGGCCAGTACCAGACGCCCAACCAGACTGTGCCAAGACAACAGCCCTGGCAGATTAGAAGGGGTGGGCAGCAATCAGAGGTTGCTGGACACAGTCAGCAGTGCTAGTCACAGGTCAGTGGTGCTGGCAGTGCCAGAGAATGGGCACTAGTGTTATGGCCTTTTAAGAGCTACTGGCATAAGCCCACCAGCAGAGAGCCCATTTAGAGACACCAACCACGGGCCAATAGTGAGTGCCATTTAACCAGTGATGGCAGAGGCAGGACCAGAGGCAGGAGCAGTGGTCAGGCTGCAGATTGTGTTTTCTTTTCTTTTCATATATTTTTTAAATTTTATATATATTTTACATGATTCTTCCTTGTTGTACAATTCTCCTCTCAGGTGTAGTCCTGTAAAATTCCCACCCCCAATTCACCCGTGCACCATCACCACAGTACCTTGCGTAAGAACACATTCCCTCACTTGTTTTGATCCCTCTCCCTCCCCCTCCCCTGCGGTGTCTCTGATTTATAGTTGCCTGTTAATTTTGTTTTTTAAATTTCTTATAATTACTTTTCTCTTGGTCCCTTAATTGGTTTCCTTACATTCCTCCTATAAGTGAAACTGTCAATATTTTTCTTTTTCCTTCTGGCTGATTTCACTAAGCATAATCCCTCCCAGTTCCATCCATGTTCCTGTGAATTTGAGTTTATCTTTATTGATTGCTGAGTAGTATTCCATTGTGTCCATATACCACACCTTCTTGATTCAGTCGTCTATTTTTGGGCATTTGTGTTGTTTCCATAACTTACCTATTATAAATAGTGCTGCAGTAAACATCAGGGTGCAGGTATCATTTTGAAATAATGTTTTTGTATTCTTTAGGTAGATTCCTAGAAGTATAATTGCTGGGTCATATGGAAGCTCCATTTTTAGTGGTTTCATGAACCTCCACACAGCTTTACATAGTGGTTAGACCAGCTTGCATTCCCACCAGCTGTTTGGGAGATTTCCTTTTTCTCCACATCTCTCGCCAACTTTTGTCATTTCCTGGTTTGTTTTGTTTTTCAATATGTGTCACTCTCACTGGTGTGAGGTGGTATCTCGCTGTGGTTTTGATTTGCATTTCCCTGGTTACAAGAGATGTTGAACTCTTTTTCATATGCCTGTTGGCCATTTGCATTTCCTCTGAAGTGTCTTTTTAGCTCTTGTACATCTTTTGACTAAATTGTTTACTCTGTTTTTGTTGAGTGGTGTGAGCTCTTTGTATATCATTGTCATTAGACCCTTATAAGTAGTATTGTATGCAAACATTTTCTTCCCAATTAGTAGGGTGTCTCTTTGTTTTGGTCAGTGTCTTTTGCTGTACAGAAGCTTTTTAATTTGATGTAGTCCCAGCTGTTCATCTTTTCTTTCACATTCTTTGCTTTGGGGGAGGTGTCTTTAGAGATGTTACTGAGATGTCATGTAGTGTTTTGCCTATATTTCTTCTATATATTTTATGGTTTCAGGTCTTATATCCAAGTCTTTTACCCATTTTGAGTTGGTTTCTGTGCATGATGTGAGGTATTAGTCTAGCGTCATTGTTGTGTGTGTGTGTGTGTGTGTGTGTGACTGTCCAGTTTTCCCAGCACCATTCATTGAACAAACGGTCCTTGTTCCATTGCATATTCTTTGCACCTTTGTCAAGGATTAGTTGTCCATAAACATGTGGGTTTATTTCTGGCAGTTTGAAGCAGAGATCAGCTGTGAAGCTCTCGGAGATCTACCGAGGTTTTGAAGTTCTTTCCTGCTCTGACATCAGGTGGTTTCGTTAGTGTTAGGCTGAGGGAAGCCGTGGCCAGAGCTTGCTTCAGTGGAGCCAGACACTTGTTTCAGCTCTCTGAACCAGTTCAGCCCTTCTGGAGCTCAGGGCTGCATAATCACTGCCCCCAAACCCAGTCACAGGTAGCAGCTGCTGAATTATGAGTGATTTTCCTGTGATAGTGTTGGTTAAATATTGTAGTGACTGTCCCTATCTATGGATGAACAGTGTATAAAACCAGTAAGATTCTGCCCTTCATGTGAGAAATGGTGTATTCTAAATTTGATTCTTCATTCTTGAAGCTTCCTGAATGCTTAGATCCTACTACCCTAATTAGCTGGATTCTTTCTCTAGTATTATCATATTGCCTCAGGTGAAATTTTTATGCAAAATACTGGATCACTTTAAGTGATTTGTGATTTCATGGACTTGACTGCTTGTGCTGCTTAATGAATGTCTGAGGAAGAATTTTTTCTAGGGTTTGTTCTCATTACAATCTAGGACAAAGCCTCCTAGAGAAAGGATAACCCTTCACTTCTAACTAGTGCCAGTTATTGATATCTACAAAAAGAAAAAAAGAGAGTTGTTCAACTTCTTAGAACAAAAGAGATCTAAGTCACAGGAAACTGAACTGTAATAGTAAACTGGCCTACCACATCTGTAGTGTACTGTATAAAAACTCCATAAAGAGCAAAATAGAAGTTATAGAATCAAGTAAGTTGAGAAGAGGCACTGATTTCATGCTTTCATTCCTAGGTAAATAACAATTTGAGAGAAATAGTCCACTTGCTTTAGTTGGTGGTATAAATGGTAGTTTGTGTGGAGCAAGAGGGTTTTGGCTAAAAAGTTGTACAAATGAACAGTACTGGCAAATGCAAAGATCCTTTTGTTGGTTCTTCTTCTGCTTCATTGAAAGGAAGACGTTCATATGTACATAATCTCAGTGTTGAGTGAAACTCTGAAATCTTATGTCCAATGTAATGTTACACACAAAATAGATGCTCAGTGAATGGGTATCTTACCTGCTTTGGGGTCATTTCTTTCTGTTCAAGGACTGTTGTAATTTCAATTTTAACTTATTACATCATATTAGAATGTGTAGAGAAACCGAAATTTTTTGGTATGATGTGGGTGCCATTTTAGGCCAGAATTCATGAAGAACATTCTGTTTCAGAGTCAGATTTGAGTGTTGGCTATATCTCTTCCCAGCCCTGTTAGGGGAAGGATTCCTTGGAAAGTTCCCTGGTTTATTTGAATTTCAGTTTGATGCATGCAAAATTTGACTAATGAAACTTTAATATGACAGTCAGCAAACCCTTATTGACAGTCTGTACAGAGAGAGGGCAAGCTCTAGAGCTGGAAGTATAGCACCGAACAAGCACATCAGCAACTGCCCTGCTGTCTCCATCTGGGGATGAGGTGTGCTATGAAAAAAATAGGAGGAGAGGACAAGAGAGAATTGTAAGAATGCCATTTTATTAGCAATCAAGCACAACCTTTTCAATAAACAGACTTGATGGAAGCAAAGCCTTCTGTGCTGCCAGGATCAAATGGGGTGGACCATACATGAAGTAAATAGAAAAATACCTGACAAGAATAGGTGTGTAGTATATGGTATATTCTGTTCTGTTGTGATAATTGCCAACATTATCACTGATTTGATGCATTTTTGTAAATGCTTACCTAATGTCTGTATTCAGTAGACAAGCCTCAGGAAAGAATCCCTGAATAAAATCCCTCACATATGAACCACTACTTAAAGAAGAGAACCAAACTCAGACTTCTTGACATCACTGAAACTGAGTCTGAACTCTGACCACTGCTTTAGGCAAGAGCCTTATGTATTCATGGCCATCCACCCAGGATAATTGCTAGAAAAAATGCATGTGGTAGGAACTATTTAAAAATAGTTCCAGCCACCACCATCAATTACTGACATTTTATGCACCATGCAGTCTGCTGAGTTTTTTATATTCACTATGGCTTTGAATGTTTCCAACAATCCTATAAATGTAGATAGTAATAGGATGTTCTAAAGTAACTTGCCTGCAGTCACGCAGACATTTAATAGCAGATCTGGGATTGGAGTGGTGTGAAAATAGTGCTTCTGCCCTTATTCACCACATTTAGCGTGTAAAATAGATTGACCCACCCCAAAACAATATTCTAACATTCTTGAAACTGTATATATGTCAATTAACATTATGGACTTAATAATTCAATTTCCCCTCCTGAATTTGAAACTCAGACTTCTGTACAGTTTTTGTTTAATTTTTATGCAAAATCTCATTTAATACCAAGTAATAAATTTTGGGAGAACATATTTGTTCACCCCAATCTTCCTAGAAATAGCAGTTGTTGGAATTCCAAGCTCTGACGGGGTTAACAATGTACTTTGCCTTTTTAAAATAGCAGCCTCCCCTTCATTCCATATTTATTCTTCATCTCTGTACAGTGTTGTAGGTCACAGTCAAACTCCTGAATAGAATCATTCATACAATTCTAAATCATCACTAAGCCCTATTTAAGACATGTGGAGATTTTATAATCTAGGTGTTGTTTGAGAAATGGAATACCAAGCTAAGACAGCTTATTAGATTTTTGAACTTTATTTAGTGAAATGACCTCTGGTGGCACAAATAATATAAATTGGTTTTAAATTACTATGCAGGGTAGTCTGTAGCTGGCCATGAATAGACAGAAATTGGGTAGCAAAATTATGACAAAGTAAATCCCTAGTGACCTACTGTTTTTCTTTTCAACTGAAGTTTCTCAAAGCTTAATCCTTTTATTTTTGACTTGAATGAACTGGTCACTGTCTCCCAAGCTGAACTACAACATCATAGGGGAAATTTAATTTCTATTTTACTTAATTCAGCTTTCAGTAAGCTGAATCATAAAATGGCGATATAATCGCCAATTCTAAACGTTAAGCATCATGTAACTACTCCACCCAGAATGGTTCCCAAAACACCGTGTAAATTTTTTAAAAAGAAATTAGTGAAATTAACCAACTCCAGTAATGTACCCTCAGATATTTTGGCCTCTCTTCCCATCAGTGCTTCCCATTCACCGTGGAGAAACCAGCAATAATTTGCAATCCTTTTTGGTTGGGCCTTCTGCTCAAAAGCCTTACACAATACATGGCACGTAATGTGAACACATAAGGTCTTAGAGTCACTTTGTTTGAACCACTATTTCAATAAGTTAATGAGTATATCAGTCATCCAATAGACTACAAAATGTTCACCTACTTTCCTTCATTTGTTTGGAGTTCAATTCAGGGCCAGAGAATCAATTGGGAAAAGTACTGTATATAGATACACTAGCAAATGATTAATGGTTTATATTTCCTGGAATATTTATCTATTACTCTGACTTTCTGTAAAGACTGAAGGAATGCTGAGCTAGAATTTCAGGATCTCATTGAGCAAAATCATGAGGGAAAAAGATGGAAATATGATTGCATAGGGTCTTCTTGCATCCTATTCAGCATCCAACATCCTTGAGTGTAAAATATGGATTTGACTTCCACTCAACCTATTGGAATTTCAAATTTTTCAAAGTATGCCTTCTCTGTTTCCTCTTTATACTTTCATCTGCAGATACAGAATTCACTTGGAAATCATAAAATAAGCCCCCTCTTTTGTAGAGGGTATTGAGTAGAAAGGAAGCTACTGAAAACTTTCTTTTAAAATAACCATCCTTAGGCTGCACACCAGCACACAGAGTTTATATTCCCTTCAGTTTCAAAGTAGTAATTATAGTGTGACAAAACAATGCTAAGTAATAAGACACATTTCAAAATCTTAATGAATACTTAGAATACATCAGTACTCATTATTTCATAACTATGAGAGTAATGTGAAACTAAAAAATGTCCTTGTTATTAAACTTGTGTACTGTTAAATGCTTATCACAGATTAGGAAATCAAAGGCCCATATCCCCACCGCTTATTGTAGGGAGATTTCGAGAAGGGCAGATCCTGTCCCTATGTTTCTTGGGTAAGGCTTGGTGATATTTAGCACTGTCCATCAGCAGCACAGTTGGGGTCACCAGCTGCAGGCCCATAAAATTGAATAGAACTAGGAACACTGGGCAAAGACTTGTGTGCTATGTTTTTCAGCAGAAGCCAAATGTTTCATCATAGAACTCTCAAATAAAATCAGATTGCTTTAAGCAAGCATTGGATAGTGACATGAGTGGTTGGCTCTAATTCCCTCCCTGTTGTAAAGAATTTGGCTTCAAGGAAGGGTACAGCAGCAACGGTTGCTGTTCTGTGCATAACCAGGATGAGCACTGTACATTCTTTGTCAGTTACCATGAACTGTTTGAGAATTGTGGAGTTAGTTGAACTTGAAAAAATTAGAAGAGACTTTCTTTGTCATAGTCTGGAAGAAGCTGCAGAGGCAGAAATTAAAGCTCAGATTGTGGATGGGCTTCCCTACATTTAGTAGCGAGAGTACTGGCTAAAGAGTTGGGGAATTAGGACTCAGGTTGCAGTAGATAAGTGTGGTTTCTTGGGCTTGATTATGGAAATGTAATAGATAACTACTGTCACAATGAAAGACTTTGACACAAAGAAAGAGTGACTGACAAGATGGCAGCTACTGGCGGTGGCCAGTCACAAGCACTCTGGGAAAGTACTGGTAGAAGATATTTGACTTGTTGATATGGCTTGGTGATAGATTGGATAATGAGAACAATGGATAGAGTGATGTAAAACGTATACAAAGTCAAGAAATCTGATTATATAAGTGACAGAGAGACAGAGAGGAATAAGAAGGCAAATATGAGGGGGGAAATAAGGAATTTAAAAATGGATATTTTCAGCATCTGCCTTCTTTCTTCTGCTTTGGAGTGTCCCCGTCACTGGGCAGATAGATGGTCCCACCTAGAGCGTCCTGACAGAGGCTGAGGGTACCTAGGCTGCCATGACCTGTTGCACTAGTTAGGACATAAGGGATGTAGATACTGACTTGATAAATCTGCTCTCCCTCTCAAGCCTACCAAATCGTAGCTGGAAGTTTCCCCATGTTCCACCTCCCAGGGAGCCTCTTTCAATTCTTTTCCAGTTATCCTGGTTTGCATTCCTCATGTTTCCGCCTAGACTGAGCACTTCCTTCTTGTTCTCTGATGATGGTGCTCTCCTGATGGCAGTCATCTGTTTGCCTGGTTCTCCAGGAAACTTACCATGGATTTTCCACTAGTCTGTCTCATTCCCTTGGCCAGAACCTGCTGTCTCACTTCAGATTCTTTCTGTTGATCAATGCCAATGATAGAACCAAATTGTGGCTTGAAAAACTGCTCTTCATAGACACTGTCTTGGCTTCTGGTTGTGTGCCTGTAATTCCACTTCAATCCCCTCATTTTCTCCAATTTCTGTCTCACTCTAGAGTGCTGCTATTGTTTCCTGTAGTTGCCACCACTATGTGTAAGACAGTGTGAACAGAATTTCCTGCTATGTACTTGTCTTGTGTCTTCTCATTTAATCTTCATGGCTATCCTGAGAAGTAAATAGCATTATGACTGCAGATACAAAACCAACTTTCACAAATATTAACTAATGTCATTTTTATAATGGCAGGAAATAAGGATAGATTCAGGACTCAAAGAGGGGTCTGTTTGAGTTTGAGACTTGTCTTTTTCCAGTGTGCTACAGCAAAATATGGCTGGGGAGAGTTGTCCTGGCTGCTGCCACCTTTCCTTTTTGCCAGGCTGAACTATGAGACCATCCAGCTCAGATTCAGGACAATTAGATTATCATGTTTAATTCAAGAGATAGCTATACTTGGTATTCTGTAATCGAGAAGGAAATGAGAAGAGTGGGTAGACCCAGAATCCTATGAATATGGATTGGAGATTTGTCTACATTCAGATTGTACTAGATTCCTAATATGGCTGCAATGAAGGACCACAAGCTTAGTGGCTTAAAAACAACACAAATCGGGCCCTCCCTGGTGGCGCGGCGGGTTGGAGCACAGCACTGAGAGGCTTAAGCCACTTCCGCATGAGTTCGATCCCCGCCTGCCTGCCCTGGAGGAGATCCACATGGTGTGGCAGACCTCTCCTGACCCGCCCGCTGCTCCCCTCAGCAGTGTACTTCGTAGATCTGCCTGTTCTGCTCCCCACTCTGTCTCTGGTGAATCCTCTCACCCTCCGCATCTCTGGCCTATACCCCAGTTCTGTATGAATAAATAAATAAATCTTTAAAAAAAAAAAAACACAAATCTATCATCTTACAGTGCCAATAGGTCAGAAGCCTAATATAGGCCTCACTGGCATAAAGTAAAGTATGAGTTCCTTTTTGGAAAGTTGAGGAAAGATTTAGTTTCCTTACATTTTCCAGTTTCTGGACGCTACCTACATTCCTTGGCTTGCAGCCCCATTTCCATCTTCAACGGGCAACATCTCATCTCTCTGATCCTTCCCTGTCAGGATAGATGTCTCTGACCACAACATGAAAGATACTGTGCTTTTAAATTTCATGTGATGACAGTGAACCCACCAGGGAAATCTCCCATCTCAAGGTCCATAAATATTATAACATGGGCAAGGGCCTTTTCCCATTTGAGGTAATATGTTCACAGGTTCTACAGGCTAAGGTGGGTTTCTCTTTGTGGGCACATTATCTGCTTTCCACAAACATATTTTCTATAAGAAAATAGGTGAGAATCTTGTATCCAGTGTCAACAAGAGTCATTTCCATTCAAAACAGTCAAAGAAATGGCATGGAAGTCCTCTGAGGCAGTATAGACTGTGATATTCCTTATTTAATTCTACAGAACTACAGATTTCACCTGTATGGTGGCAATGGTGTCTTGTCTGAAGTGACAGTGAACTCCCACAACTTGCTCTAGATCACACCACATATCCTAGTTCAACCCAATTAGAAGGTGAACTTTTTTGCTTAATTGAAGCTAAGGGATTCCTGTCATTTTCACTGATCTTTTCACAGGCTTCTCATTTTGTGGTGATGAAAATTCTAGCACATTTCTATGTTTTTTAAGTTGACATTTTCTTCTTTCTTGCCAATTTCCTCCTATTTGGGCAACCACTGGCTATAAGAACACACATCCTGCACTGAATCTTCTACTAATTGGGTCTATCAGAGAATGAATATTGGTAGTATTTTCTTGCCCCAACTCATATTCACAGGCTATCCCTTTGACCTGGTTACCCATGACAATAATTCAGTGTATGCTAAGTTTCCTTGGAAGGGATATAATGTCAGGTGGATTTTCAGCACTAAATCTATAAATACCCTGCCTTATATAAGAAGCAAGCTTGTAACAAGTGCTAGGTATCCGTCATCAGCAAGCACCTGGCATTTCCTGACTGTAAGTTATCTTTCACCAACTTTTTCTGACTGAGTAACTAATTGTCAGATTCAGCTTAACAATCTCTGCTTTTTGCCTCAATGAACTGCTTCCCCAGAGTGGACTCCCATGTGATTACACAGAACACAGCCCAGCATCATTTTAGACACTCAACTTAAGTCAAAGTGAATTCCTCACGAGACATCTCAACTGATGTCACTATCAAAATCAGAATTGTAGTTATACCCCCATCTTGGCCAAGAACAGCATTTCTAATTTAAAATAAAATGTGGGAGAAAGAATGAAGAAATAACAATATGGAACAGAGCAGCATGTGTCCTTTTTCAGATTCTTGTTTCTCACTAAGACAGATTACAACAGAGCCCTTGGGCTATAACCCCCAAAGTCTCAGGTGCTTATTTTTGATGATGCAGTATCATTGGAGAGGAGGTGGGGAGTCATGGGCTGAAGGACTTGGAACGCAAATGGTGCTCAAACCACCTGAATGAACATTAGTAGCTCCCCTGCTTCATGTCACTACTTATCTGTCTCTATGTGATATAGAAATAAATACCTAGTGTTTCTGCTTCAACATCTCTGGTCACTGGCTAGTGTAGGTCAGTGTAGACTGTTTTCTTGGCACCTTAACTGATAAATACTAGATTGTTCCTGTCTTAGTGTTTCACTGCCCAAGTGACAATTTCCTAGTTTTAGCCTATATTTATTCAGCTGGAGGTCTAGTCCCTCCAAGCCAAATACACCCTCCTCTCCCTACCATTTTCAACAGGACAGTGAAGTGTTCCGTTCAGTTGTTGTTTGTGACAATGGAAATTAGCTCTCCCTAAAAGGGTTTAAAACTCATCTTTCAAATAAGAAAAGTTACATAAATAACAAAATAAGAAAAGTTAACCTACCTCCCTCTCCCCCTCAGCACGATAATACAGAATGTTCACATTTTCTTCCATATGTTTATCCTTTATCTATTTCATTTTCAGGACAACATCAAATTATATTACCATTTCTGTGATCCTTGAAGTCAGATAATTGGTAACTCACAGTGTTCATACAAGTTATAAACTAAAGATGCTTATAAAAAATGATTGCTTGCCAAACATTTTTAGGTTCAAATTGAGAATCAGTATTCACACATTTTATCTCTAGCTTTTACTAAACAGTAGTTTCCATTGCTTCTTTCACAATAGGATATTGATAGATTTTGGCAAAACCATCTTACCAGGATCATTCTAGCAACATGAACAGAGAAACGGATCCTGACACAAGTGCTATGAGTATCTTATCCAATTTCCACCCTGTGAAAAATTTCACTTTGTCATTTATCTTTGACTTAAGTGGGTCAATTTAAAATATAACTGACTCTGTTTACAAAATACATTCATTTTTTTCTTTCTCTAGAAGAAAGTTTGTTTTTGAAAATTGGCTAATGGCTAAAACACTTACCACTACCCTCACTTCCCTAACATAGACTTACACAAATGGTTTTTTAATTCCAAATTCTTAAAAATTATTCTCTGGTCAAATGCCTTCTGGTGGTGTGAATCAGTTCTGTTCTAATTACCTTTTATTGCCTCCTCCAAGTGATTTGCTATAAATACATCTGTGATAACATCATTATGTCCTAAGCGTTAAATATTCAGGAACCAGATTATTTAAAAAATGGCAAATTGCCTCGAAAAGCACACATTTAAAAGAGCCATGGAGATGACGTCCCACTGTACACTGGATGTGGAGGAGGACTGCAAACACGGCCGTGATTTTTCAGTCTATGAGGTGACCTGTGGACCTTCTTCATCAGCCTCCCCTGCAATGCTTTTACCAAAGCTCATTCCTGAGCCTTTTATAGACTTATCAAATCAGGATCTCTGAGGCTGAGGTCAAAAAAGGAAATATTCACTAGTAACTTTCAGAACTGTTGTCCCTCAAAACCACTAGAAATCCAGTTTTCTAGGCTTTCTGGGCTAGCCTAGAAATCTACAAGACTCAATCACATCATGCCACCTTAAAAAATAGTATTTACATTACTGACACCAACTCTGTAAATTTCAGTTGTTTAGTTCACCCCTAAATCCCTTACCCTGAGCAAAGGGCAGAAAGGGAGAGTGGAAAGAACAATGAAACAAATCTGTAGAGATCAGATAGTATGATTGTGAATAGGATTGTACAATGTGATTCTCTCAAGGATGAAAAAAGTGACAGAAAAAGCACATTCTGACCCACTGCAGTTCAGAGGTAGTTCTGCCTTCTTTGGTCACGTGATTCTGTGACTCAGGAAGGTTAGGAGACTGTGAGGGTCAAAATACGAATGGTAATGTATCCTATAGTATTGTTGTGAATATGTAATGACTGATAAAAATGTTTCCATGGCAACATACCTCCCTTCACAAGTATTAACTACCTTTCTTCTTGTTTGCTATCATCACTACTCAATAGGGAGACTTTAAAATTCAGAGGGGGGTCTGTTGCAAGAGTCCAAAATGTCTCAGGCAATATCTCTAGGTCATGAGGAGAAATTGTTTGTTAAAACATGTAGTTTTCTGTATGATTTAGGAAAGGAATACCAAAATGCTTTCGTAAGTAGCATCAGTGATCATGTAGTATTTACTGCTCTCGCTATGGGGGCTTTTCCGGGTAAAATATGAGGACACAGTCACACAAATGAAAGGACTGTACCCGAAGAATAAGCTACACAAGGAAGACTCACTGGTAAGTAGAAATGGGGCTGTAGTGTCCCGTGTCCTCACTTTTACTTTCAAGAAAGAGAAATACTAGAAGAGAGAAGAGCAAACAACCATGGAAAATGGCAGGAGAGGAGCACAAATAGAATAAATGAGACTAATAAAATAAGTAGAGCACAGACAAACTAAGTAGGCTGACAACTCATGATAAATGGTATTCATGTTTTGACTCCTGATTCCTGAATCCGAATCCTACACTAACAATTGACAAAATGGATCATCCCAAGTGCCTTCTAGCACTCTAAGAATAGTGCCATCTATCAACCAGAGTGACCCAGAAATAACACCATTCCTGCTTTCTTGGAGAATAGCAAGAAACCTCAACAAATGCAAAGGAAATGGGTAGCTTGGAAAAAAACACGTTTATATAAATATACTAAAGTAAAAAAAAAAAGGCCCATACTTGTTAAAAATAAATGTGATTTAATTGCTCAAAGTGATCATAGCCCAGAGATTATCACAACAAATAATTGTACACTCATCTCTTTTGCAAATCACAAAGCAACCTGCTCCATGAACCTCAGATGACTTTCCAGATCACTATAGAGGGAAATTTTTAATCATTTCGGAGCACCGGCTTTGTTCTCAAATAATGCTGGGAGGTTTCGCACCTCTGTGCTGTTGAAGTACTATATCTGCTTCTTTGACACTCTGTCGGCAGAGGTTTGGTTTTGTCACTTGATTGTCATCGTATTCCAGAAACAAAAGGTATACAGATCCAGGCATACGTACAACTACACATATGAACTTCTTTTCCCATTTTCGTGTGCTTATCGGGGCTGCAAAGCGACAAGAGAGGCATTGCCTACCTCTGCTGTTCGTTCTTAATTTCCAAAATGAGTGGCAATCAACTCTTACACATGCTTTCCTTAATTGAGAACCTGAAATAAGCCCTGACACTACCACTGGCCGCATGGAACCACTTGGTAAGAACCATCACCGAGAGATAAGCTTCCCATCTTGTTTATCCCTAGGAAGCGTAACAAATTGTAGACCAATTAGCATCAATGTGAACTATTCTGTAGAAGGGTCAAAATACAAATCCAAAATACAAAAGGCACAGAAATGAATCTTTTTAATCACTACATCTTCAATAACATTCTGCTGAAAAGAGTAATTAACAAATTATTATGCTAGCCGAGGAAAAAGGATATAATCACTATTAATCACTAAGAAGACATTAGGTACAGATAAACAAGCAGGTGTTTGCATGTTCACACATACATATTCTTACCCCAGGAATCTGATCATTGACCCCAGAAAATAAGTAAGATAAAAGATAATTGGCAAGTTCTTAACAGTGAGAGTTGTTTAAAATGAGTGCAAGTTAGCACTCATTTTCAAAACTATCTAAAAGAGAGTCAAAACTCCTTTGATATTTATACATAAATTTCTACACCTTAGAATTTTGGCTTAAGGCTTAGGACCATTATGGAAAAATGAAAGTATCTAGTACTGATCACTTTGACTTATATGAATATGTGAGCCCCAAGAGGACAGATGTTTTCAACTCTCATCAATCACTGGTGTATCCACAATGCCTAAAAGACTGCTTGGCACCTTGCAGGCTGTTAGTAAATTTTTTCAAGATAGACAATGAATAATACTTATCTGTTCATTACCTGTCTGTCAGAATTACCATCATTTGGTCTAGTTCAGTAGTAGGCGTGGAAATCTCTCTTGGGAAGTAATAACCAAAGGATGATATGGTACCGAATACTAGCTCATGGAAGATTCTGCCCAACAGAACCCTACGTAAAGCACTCTACATAACCTAATCTCACATTAACTAGTTAATAAGGACAGTCACTTCTCTAGCACCTTTCACACTCTGTTGCCTTGCAAAACAACTTAGAGAGTTCTGTTTGCTCTTCAGCTCCCCCCTGCTGTGTTTACATGCATTTAGGAAGATTATGTACTTTGTTCTCATAACCTCAATTTTGCAGTTGATGCAAGAACAGAATTGGAGACATTGACATAGAAATAGGCAGATTGTATGAATCCACCCTTACTTTCCAAATCTATCCTTTAGATTTTCAGATTCTTAATGAGGACCAAAAAAAAACATTTCAGATGTCCTTGTAACCTTGAGGAAAATTCTGGAATAACCATTGTTCTGTGTTATCAACCATCATAATCCTTTTTATAAGTGACATAAAGGGCAAAATAGTCCTCTTTTCTCTCTCAGTAAAAGACAACTGTGCTATTACTCTGTCCATTTCTAGAATATTACTTCTAAGAAACAGCATTAAAATGCATCAGTTACAGAAGAGTACTTTTGTTTGTCCTTTTGGTATTTTATCAATGCTTTGGTTTAATCTTTAAAAATATATTATGTCTCGGGCCCTCCCTGGTGGCACAGCGGGTTAAAACACTGCACTGAGAAGCTAAAGCCACTTCCGCATGAGTTCAATTCCCGCCTGCCCCGGAGGTGACCACATGGTGTGGCAGACCTCTCCTGACCCACCCGCTGCTCCCCTCAGCAGTGTGCTTCGTCGATCTGCCTGTTCTGCTCCCCACTCTGTCTCTGGTGAAGTCTCTCTCTGCCCCCCAGTTCTGTACAAATAAATAAATAAATATTAAAATATATATATATATATTATGTCTCTTGTGCAGTTAAACTGACACTTACCACTTGACCTGATAATCACACTGTGCACTTTTTACCATAAGAAATGAAAACTTACCTCACATATAAACCTGTCTGTGAATGTTGAAAGAAGTATTGTTCATAGTACGAAAAACTGGATACATGCTCAACAGCATTCATTGGGTAATTGGATAAATAAACGGTGATAAATCCATACAACAGAATACTATATCACAGTAAAAAGGATCAAACTCTTGACAGAGGAGGTAACTTATATTGTCTCACAGTTAATTATATTAAGTTAAAGAATCCAGTCTCATATCATGCTGGAAACTATCCTGATGAGAAAAACACAGCAGTTGCTAGGAGTAGGGGAAGAAAGTCACTCCATAGAGAACTGTTCTTAAGTGTGGATGTGAAACATGTATCTATATATGTATAGAACTGTACACAAAAAGAGAAAAGTCAGTTTGACCGTATGAAAATTTTAAATGTAAAATTATAAAAATCAGAAATTCCATAATGGTCCTTAGGAATCTATGGCCATAAAGAGATGGAGGTATTAACCAAATGTTGTCTTCCACAACCAAACCAATAACAAGCCTGAGAAATCTGACTGTAGAATTGAGGTTCCAGCAGAGGAGGGGAGAGCAGAGTGTTGAGGGAGCACAGTGGACTGTGGAGGAGGGTTATGGGGGGGGGGGGCGGGGGTGGGGGGTGGGGTGTGGTAACATACCTCCAAAGGGTATAAGCCTATAGCTCTAAATCATAGATAGCATTGTAAGTCAATGTTACCTCAAATAGTTATTTGTATGGAGAGACTTCAGAATAAGAATACATTTCCTTTGCTGTTTAAAGTAGCGATTTTCCTCTTTTCTGATTTTCATTAAATTAATTTTTGTTTTAAGACACTGGTCTAGAAACATCAACTTGTTTCAAAAACTGATGGTAATCCTATCACCAGTTTGTATTTGAGCTGTAAGATACTAGCTAATTTTGGATATTCGCAGCCTTCGCGTTTCAAGTAGATTGAAAATAAATTTCATTTGTTACATCTTGAATTTACACTGACAGACTCTATTTTTATTTTCTTTTCCTTCCATCATTATCCTCATCATCATTTTTTCTTCTTTTTTAATTGAAGTAACAATGCATTTTAACATAACATAATTTTTAAGTGTGAATCATTAAAACTACATTTACAACTATACTACATTTATATATTTTACATTTATATGACATTTTTATTTAGAAAAGCTTTTTTATTGCTTTTGGTTAATACAAAAACCCAAATCACTAATAATTGTTTTTATACGATATTTTTCTAGCAACATTAATAACCAGTTCTGTATGGTGAGTCTTATATTACTTGCTGCCAAACTGGAAAACCAAGAAGACAAAGTGCCACCATGTTAAAAATATATATAATTAATAGTTTCGTGCCTAAGAGGCTTTCTTTAAACATGAGATTAATACAACATTCTTAGTTTCATTTTGTAATAGAATTTGCCTCTTCAGAAAGCTCACTTTTTTCCATTCAGTTGCAAAGCTGGAATGGCTGATATGCCCGTAATAAATTTAGAAAATTAAGTTATCTTTACAGTGAGGTTTTCAGAACTCCACCAACTCACAAGTATTTTAACCACACTTTCCATAATAGAGATGATGGAGCAGCAGGTACTATCAATACAGGAACAGCAATATTCCTAAATTCATTCAGGCACGATATTACTGTTATATGTATATACACATATATCCATAATACAATATTACTATAATATTATAATACAATACTACGGTTTCTGGAATTCATCCTCTTATCCCATAAAAAAATAAACACATGAGGGGGAATATAAAAAAAATATGAAAGAGGGCATACTTTCGTAACTGTTTATCTTCTTGTTCTGTACTTTAATTTCAGAATATAACTACCTGTTGTTTTGTTAGCATTTCAGCAAAAGAAAATTAAATAGTCTATATAATTAATGTTCGCTCCCCTTCGTTCAATGGTAAGCTTATTCCTGTGTGTTACACATAATGTAGCACAATTTTGTTTTGTTGAGATATAGTAAGGGAAATCTTTAAAATGATCATGAAGCATGGTCTCTAGAAGAACAATATATGCTATGTAATTCAAACTAAACAAGAATAAGCAAATGAGGTACCCAAGTGGATACTGAGAAGCGAATGATTTATCACTATCATTTTATGACAACACCCAAATATTTCATGTTTTCATTTTATGTCAAATATTAAAGTTTAACTGGAAAAAAATAGCCTTTTTTTGTAAATTCAGTTGATTTAGTAGTTTTATATGTGAGCTGAAGCTTTCAATCAACTTTTTTTTTCTGTCAAATTTCCCCTTTTATGGGAAATTCTGTGCTTGATTTTTTCTTTAGACATCTTTGAAAAGAATAATAAAAAGCACCAAATTTCTTTTTTTGTTGAAATAGTCTTGAAAGAGGCGCCACGGTAACCCATTATTCCCTTGTTTGGAAGCTGCCTTTATTTAAAAAGGCTCATTTTATACTGGACTCTAGTATTAAAATTGTGTGACTAATGTTTCACTATGAATCATGGTCAAAAGTGGGGTCATTGTGTATGGCAGAACTGAGAGAAGCTTGTCAGCAACCATATTAAATAGCTATTTGTGTGAATTTTGATTCAACATCCTATGTTCTTGTGAACTATCACCTTCATTTTCCCCTGAGAGCGCTCCTTTGCACCCTGCCTTTGTTTTCCTCACATCTAAACCTGCCCCAACCCCTGTTTCTCTCAGACTGTGGTAAGTATGCTCCAGTTTCAATGGCCTGTAAATCTGGCAGGTTCCTTGAGGGAATTCCAAAAATCCCAGTCTAGTGGCTGAATACTCATGGCAGTTCGCAGCCCAAGGCAAACTGAAAGTGAGGGTTAATTGCTCATAAACAAGATGGAACACCCACAGTAGCTGCAAGGATCAGACCGCTGAGATGATGAACTTCCATGCAGTCTTAGAGGGTGTCCGGAACCAGGAGGCTGCTAAGATACAAGATGAGCTTTTAGGAAAAAATAAATAAAAAGTATCTTCTGTCACAAGAGTTTCAGCAATTGCTTTTGCCTTTTGATGAAATTCTTGCATTCTTCCTTCTCTTTCATTCTCATCCATTCTCATTTTTGACCTTCAGAAGTCTCTGTCCCATTTTATTAGGAACTTAGTAATGTTAGTAGATTATAATTTAGCACTGGAATCATTTTTTAGGTGAAAAACAATGATTATATAGGAAGAGGTCTGGGGTCAATGATTTACTCTGCTACCAAATACTTGGTGATTCAAGTAATCAGAACATCAGATATTCCAGCTGGGGAATACCAGCTACCTACAATATGATTCTAGAGGAGGGGCCTTCTGAAAATTATAGGATCACACATAGGTTGTTGAATTTATGTAGGACTGATGACCCTAATACTTATTTCTCTAACTAATTGAGGATGTTTATTAAGAAATAACCTGTCCATATCCATACATTTGTTTAAAGCTGAATAGTAAAATGTCACTAAGTATGGCTAGGCCATGTTGTTTTCTAAACAAAACTTTTTCTCCATGCTACGGCAGTTGGTTCATCTGGCAAACAAGGTGATCTTTAGACATGGTTGGGAGGCATTGCATATGGCACTTGCGTTCCTAAGTTTGGGAGCTAGTCCTTGATACAGATTTAGTGTCTGCTACTTTCTGGTTTGTCATCTTGGGCAATTTATTTAGTTCCTCTGACCTTCAATTCCTCTTCTTCCATGAAGTTGGGTACTATGAATACTAACATAAAGCATGTGAAGAGAATAATCCACACCAAGGTTAAAAACTGAGTTTCTGTAATAGGCCATATAATATAGTACCTTTCAACAACTCCTTCATTCTATCTGTGTGGGGCAAAATAGAGCTAGACAATATGTAAATGAATAGTTATGTCTGTCTTCCAGTAAAACTTTCTTTACGAAAACAGGCAGCAAGCCACATTTTTAGCTTACTAATCCTGTGTTGCTGATCCTTGATCTATATTTATGCTTAGTATAGTTCAAAACATTAATTTTAATTCATGTACACTAAATTAGATTAATTCTGTGACATAAATGTAAACTTATTATTCAAGAATATGCCACAAGCATAAGGGTCTAAGTTACTTCAAAAACTAAAATCACTTGATCTTGAAGGAAAATATGGCTTGAAGTTTTATGTCTGTGGGGAATTCTGCAGTAGAATCTGCTGATCTGATGAGAGGGAAATAATCATTAAACTTTTTGCAGTGCTTTCAAATCAACTCAGTAGTGGGGGATGCTAGAACGTTGAAACGAAAGTCAGTTAGATGAAACTTTTAGTAGACAGGGCCACATATTTATTCATTCATCCAAGTATTTATCCCTTACTGTCATTTTCTTCCTAAATGTTGCTAAACATGTGCACCTCGTAGAATCCTAATATGCTGAACTTGTAACATTACATTCCTGTTCCTTGTCTTCCTAATATAATGAAGATGATTATATTCCTTGTTTTATAATGTTCATCCTATTAGAATAGGGAAATTCGTTGGCTACTGAACACAGCCTTATGTTCATGTTCTTATCATTAGTACTGCTCTACTATGGGACTGTCAGCAATTTCAGCCTTAATGCTGCTTTCAGGGCTTTGCAATTCAGTCATAAAAATTAGCTGCAGGCAGAAACTTGACATATAAAGTCCAGATCCAAGAGACACATTTTATTACATTTTTAACAGGGAGAGGGAAGTACATTTGGTCATTATAGAAAGCATAAAAATCATTGTAGTGGACTTTTCCTGTCCTGGCACAGTTTGTCATTGTGCTCTGCTTCCTCCATTGTTCATGAAGAACCATGGAAGAGTCCTATGGATGTTCCAGTGTTACACGACTTTGCAAGTTCCCTTAAGGCTTTTGTTTTATTTTAGATTGGACCAAAGCAGCAGCTTTTTTAATACAATTTGTCAATGAGCAAAGGAAATGTCAGCCTCTTACGCTAGTCTTCTTTGAACTCAAAACTTGAATCATTCTTCTGCCATTTTATAGCAACACCGGGTAGGACCTGCATCAAATTTCATGTTTTCTGCTTGAGCTTTAGAACTGGCTTGTGTGTGCAAAGACATTTCTTCACTGAAAGATTGAATAAAGGGAGCTTAATTAACATTTTCTAATTAAATACTGCATCGTGAACTCAATCACATTGTACTCTGCAACTTTGAAGAGATGACTCTATTTGAATAAACAAGATGGGTTATCAGATTGAGAGCTTGGATGATAAGCATCCTTTCCTTTCCTCTACTGCCACCCTTGTTTATCAGAAACATTTTTAACCACTCATCTAATTTCAGGAATTTAGTAGAAACGTATTTCTCAGAAGTGCTCAAGGATATTAAAAGTGCCTGCTCTCGTGATTGAGAGGAGTTGTGTTTTACCCATCTGATACTTAATTCAAGGTTATTCTATTCACTAGAGAGGAAGTCTATTTTACTCCCTTTCATTTTTTTTTTCTACATGGAATATGATATATGCCATACATTGTATAACACATAGTCCCTGATATCCAGTGAACTCCATGTTGTTCAACTTAATGCTCAATGCACCATACTCTCTCCACTTAGCCTCAGAATAGCATTCAGCCCCCTCCTCCATGATACCCCTTTCCCAGGCTTCCATCACACTGCACTCAATGGATTTCTGTCAACCAGTAGTCACTCTCTCTCACTTCACTTTGATGGTCGCTCCTTTTCATCCTGACCTGTTATTGCAATGCCCCTCTGCTTACTCTTGATCGCCTTTACTCTCATTTTATGAACAATGGCATCCACCCATAGGCCAGTGAATCTTTTTTTTTAAGATTTATTTATTTATTCATATAGAATTGGGGTACAGGCCAGAGATGTGGAGGGTGAGAGTATTCACCAGAGACAGAGTGGGGAGCAGAACAGGCAGATGGACAAAGCACACTGCTGAGGGGAGCAGTGGGTGGGCCAGGAGAGGTCTGCTGTGCCATGTGGTCACCTCCGGGGCAGGCGGGAATCGAACTCATGTGGAAGTGGCTTAAGCTTCTCAGTGCTGTGCTTTAACCCGCTGCCCCACCAGGGAGGGCCTAGGCCAGTGAATCTTAAGTGCATATACCTAACCCAACATTTCTCTGTAGTCAAATATCTAATCACCTACTATACCACTTTTTTTTTTTTTAAATTAAGGTAGTACTGGTTTAGAACGCTGTAGATGAGTCAGAGGTATAGGATAACACCTCCTCAGATGTACATTACTCTACCACACCCACCACCAAAGCACCCATAGTCCATACCATAATCTATTGGTCCCTCTCTATACCCTCCTCTTCACTACCCCCCAACTCTTCCTCCCTTACAAAAAGACCTGAGTGCCACATCTTTACAATTAAGCTCCTGACTTTCCCCTTCAGATCTTCAGCACCCACAACCTCCTTCATTTCAGGCACAGTACTCCAGTCTACAGTTGCTCAGGCCAAAACTTTGGAATCATCCTTGACAATTACTTCTCTTCACTCTAATTTCCAGCCTGTCAGTAAATCCCGGTGGCTCTAACTTTAAATTCATTCAGAATCTGACCACTTAGCACTCCCCTTAACTATTCCTTCTCTGCTATGAAACACTTCTTACTACTCCTCTTCTCAAAAGGTCCCCGTTTCCTATTGCGAGAACAGTTCCTACGGTGGCCCACAAGGCCCAATCCCGTGACCTCCCTATCTCCTCTCTGGCGGTCTCTGTCTGCCTTCTGACTTTTTGACTTGTCACCAGCTCCCTGGCCTCCTTGATCTCCTCATGTCAGGCTCTCTCCCTTCTTAGGATGTTGTAATCATTGCCCCCCTGCTCACATGCTCCTCCAAAATAGAGCCGCCTGCTCGCTCCCTCGCTTCCAAATCTTTTTTTAAATGTTGCTATTTCAGTTCATCCTGGTTTGACCCCCTATTTAAAATGCAAACTTGCCTGACTGCACCCATTCCTGGGTTCTACTTTTTCTCCTTTTCCCCTACAATGGATCCCCCCTGGATAGCACATATTCACACCATATTTATTTTAACCCTTCTGTAAACCATTAACTCATCAGTAATATTTTCTGTGCTAGTTAAGAGTAGCTTTTAAATGGTTATAGTTTTCTATTTTTAATTTTTTATTGTCTTGCTTTCCAGCTGATCACCTTTGAATATATTATGTAATTTTTGTCCATGCCTTATCATTCTGAACTCACAGACAAGTCCCACCGAGACTGCAGGTTTTGCTTTGTTCTTTTACACTTCCCAAGCATCAAGAGCAGTTTCTGGCATATACAAGTAACTCAATTAATACCTAAACTGTCAAATACATGTATAGTTACAAAAACTGTATATCATTTAATATCCAGGGACTCACAGTAGATATAGTTCTATGCAGAGTGATTTGTTAAATATTTTTCACATAGGCGAGATGATTGTTTACAAGTAACATTATTTTAAATTATTCTTATGAACATTTTGAAAGATTGTTTTTTTATATACCTACAGACAGGTGCTGAGATTCTATATTAAGCAAGTTTCAAAGAAATAATAGCTCCTTGCCATAAAGTTCTAAATAAAATTTTCACATGTAAAAGTAAGCATCTGAAGCAATTACATCTTCATGATTTAGTTAATAAAATGCCCCAAAGAGGCAAGATTCAACTGATCATAGATTCAACTGTCTTACAACACAAACCATTTATACAGTAAATTTAAAAAAGTATTATGGAAGAAATTTTTCCTCCAAATTTTTTATTGTTGTTATTTTTTCCTAAATTCCCAAACCACAGTTTATTTAGCTTTGCAGACTTAACTAGAAACCAGCAGTGAGCCATCCTTTCTATCTCTGGTTTCTAGAACCTCCTGTTTTATGGGTATGTTTTGTGTCATATTCTGCTTTTCATTCCAGAGATTTTGATCATTTCAAATTTATTTTAAAGATGATGATTAGAGGGTGAAAACCTGGAATAATTTTGGGGGATAAGTAGAATGTTCCCCTAGGCGTTGAATTCTAACCAGGTTGGTAAAGCTATTATTGATATTTTTTTTGTTATTAAATCTTTAAAAATGGTTAAGAGTGCTAACTGTGTAGTTACTGCTAGCAACTTAATTACAACAGAATATGCAACTGCTAAAAAAAAGTCAATCTAAATTCGAGATCTTGACTCCAGTGACTTTAAAAATTTTTCCAGAGTCACTATTTCCAGAATACAGTTTTGGTAAAAATGGAGACAGCATTAGCTACAATATGAAATAGTCCTAATGGGACCTAAAATCAGAGTTATGTTGAAAATCATACTCCCTAATGTAATTGTATAATAAAAGCCTTTTCTGAAAAATAAAAACCATAAATTAAAATTTTCAGATTTTTGGAAAAACTCATTTTTATAGTTTTTGTTTTTTATTTACATTTCTAATTTTCACATTTTAGTTGGGTGTTCCCTGTGCAAAAGCTATGAAAACATGTTTCTCATTAAAATGTTTGGACTCACCAATATGTAACTCATCCAAATCACTGACTGAGAATTCCCTTTCTGCCATGAATACTGCTGCTATCCCATTATTTATATATTTTTTAAAGATTTATTTATTTATTTGTGCGTACAGAACTGGGGTGCAGGCCAGAGGTTCAGGGGCGGTGAGAGGCTTCACCAGAGACAGAGTGGGGAACAGAACAGGCAGATCGACAAGGTACACTGCTGAGGGGAGCAGCGGGTGGGTCAGGAGAGGTCTGCCACACCATGTGGTCACCTCCGGGCCAGGCGGGAATCGAACTCATGCAGAAGCGGCTTTATATTCTCAGTGCTGTGCTTTAACCCGCTGCGCCACCAGGGAGGGCCCCATTATTTATATTTTACTGGCATATTAAACATGTCTCTGTGCAAACTGGGAAGGAAGTTTTAATTCTTTAGCCTTTAAAATAACCTAATCAAGCTTCACAGTTCCCACTCAAAAATGGAAAGAATATTAGACTAGAATCATTACAGATTATCTCCTTGAATAGAGAAACAAGAAAATTCCAAATTTCAACAAAATATAGTTTTAATACCATTCAGCTCTTTTTGTGTAAAACATTTAATGTTAAAAAAACATGTACTTTAACTAATTTGCAAAATAACTTACATTGTTAATGGTATCTTACACCTGTGTTTCTGCAATTTTCCATACAAGTACAACTAACATTGGAGTCAATTTATACTTTTTTCAACATTTAACCTTCCTTCCATTGGAAACTTATTGTTGCTTTGGTTAATGAGTGAGATCCAGTTACATCAAATATTTTAATTAAAAAATTGAACTGATACATATTTCAGGATTTCTCGGATGATATGTTACACTGTTTTGATTTTATAGACTTATGTAATTGTAAGGCTACAAGAAGCAATAATTTTTTTTCAATTGTTTTGAGCTTTGTCCGGAAAATTTCTATAAACAGATCCCCAAAATGATGCCAAGTGGTAGAAAGGAGCAATTTTGTCAAGCTATTTTGTGGTTATTTTAGTAAAATCCTCTTTTAAAAAGGTGAAGTAACCTATGTTCGTTGATGATAGTACACTGGTTAGTCTACATTGTTGTTTCAGGGAAGAATAAAAAGGACACTAACATTAAGGGGAAAAAATGACTGATGCAATTCTATATTTATAACTAATGGTATAATTTTGATGTGATCAATCAGCTAAGAATCCCAACCACTCATAATCACTATAAACTCTTTACCGAACACTCAATGTTTATTGTCACTGTAGCAGTCTCAATATGAGCAATAAAATTATTCATGACTTTGCTTTACTGTTGTTGATAAAGAGACTCCATTTGGGTGGACAAAATTTCACTGGGTTCCTACACTTTCTTACTGGATTGCTAAGATTATAATTATTCTAATGTGGAAAAAAACAACAACACAGGAATTTAATACAATTCAAATTTAGTTTTGGTTTATGTGAGATAAAGTCCATTGGTAGGATGATGTCTTCTATTCAGTGACCCAGGAACATACAGACTCTGTCCTGTTAAACCAATGGCTTCCAAATTTTCCCTGAATGGTATACCTTCTGCCTACCTTCCATTGGCCAGAAATCAGTCATAAGACTGCATGTAGCTGCAAGAGAGGCTGGTAAACTTATTTGGCTGTCTGTCTAGAAGGAAAGGAATATAAATTTAGTGAACGGCTAGCCACAGTCTCTGCCACAGCCATGTTTTACTTTGTTGATCATTTGTTTTTTTAAAAAACACTTAATTCTGCATAGAGTTGGCAAATTCTTCCCAACACCCTAAATCATACATATATGTATTAAAAAGATATTTAAGTTCACCTCACATTTTTGATACTGGTGTGTTTAAAAGGTAGCAGTTTCAGTCATTGCTGTTTACCAAATTATAATTTTTGTCATCACATTGAGCTTCTTGAAGAAAAATCAAAATGCAAGCTTTCCAAGATTAAGTGGCCATCATAAAAGATGCAGCAATTGATGACTGAATTGGGTTGAAATGTAGCCCTGTTGAAGGCTATCATACTTCATGCCTGTCTTTTCAAATATGACTCTTTCAGTGTGCATACCCATCTAGTTTTTCAGTCAATGTTGTGCTCACTAAAAAATGTATGCCTTGTTGAAAAATTCCTCAGCAACAATTTCCCATTGAATGATTCTTCAAATATCTTCACAGAGGTCATTATTTTAAATATTGAAGATGCAAGATTACTATAAGACTAAATCATCTAGAGGTTTAGGACAGCCCTTTCTGTAAACTTTAATAAACTATAACATAAATAATAGAAGTAACCTGAATCTAGCAACCAATTTTTAGCACTTTAAAAAATGTCCCTTGTTAGTGTCAGTAAGTACAGGCACATTTTCCCCACCACAGATGCCTCCTTTTGACTCAAAACAGGTTTTAGCATCTCTATAATGCAAAATGTTTAGCCATATTTTCTCATTAAGCAGTCACCTTCCAAAATTATACTTCCAGTATGAACTTTTGCATTTCTTATTTACTTGACATGATTTCCTTTTTGAATGTTTAAATTAAAAAGCTCATTTTTTTAATGTGTAAGATTGATTTTAAAATGCCAGTGAGGAGAGACAGCTTCATGGAGCATAGGAAACTATGCCTTTTTATGTGCCAGACAATAAAGTGTAGGATCATTTATATCACCAAATTAAAACTCATACTTGAAATGCAGCACTAAATGCAGCCTATATGGTTGAAATTCACTGTTGTTTATTACTCAGTGGAATCGTCCTGGTATTAGGTTTCCTGTTGTCACAATCTTTTCATCATTTCATATTTTTCTTTTTCATTCATCTTGAATATTGTCACCATAGTTTCAATTAATCACTTGAACTTCCCATTTTTATCCATGGCCAATTTCAAAATGTGTTATACTTTAATGTAAAGATATCTACTCAAAAAGAGTATGCTGTTTTCTGTAACAATGTAAAAAGGTGTATGAAAATGTTCATGTGTATGAACTGGTGAAATAAATTATCCCCACTTCTTACAGTATTCTGTAGAGAAAGAAATGACAAAATAGAGCTCCTTTTACTGATATAATCTCTTGTGGGCTTGTGAAGGACATATAGATACACACATACATGTGCATATTTATATATGTATGTGCATATGCATACGTTTGTGTATGCATATTATTAGGGAAAAACATACAGAAGGATCTGTTTCTATGGTTACCTCTGGAGGAGTAAAGCCAGAGAATGGAATGTGGCTAGGAGATCTCTTTACTCTTCATCTTGAATTTTTTTTTTTCTGTAGTCTCATTTTTGCAACATTGTTTTAAAACACTGCATTAATTTAGGGGTGTATTTTCATACCTCTTCAAAGGTATGTTACCATACGACACCCACCTCCAAAGCGCCCATAATCTTCCACCATGGTCCCTCCCTACATGGCTTCCTCCCTACCCCGCTGATAGCCTCCATTCTATGGTCAGATTGAAAGTGTCCTGTTTGAAATTCCTGTCTGTTCCTTTGTTTTATTTCTTTATCTTCTATATTTGGTGAAATCGTCAAGTATTTGACTTTTGCCTGTATTCTTAATTGCTTGAGTTATCTTTTGATCTGATCATCTGATTTGACATGTCATCGATTCCATGTGTGTGTATATACATAGATTCATACACATGGTATGTCTATCATAAACGTGCAACATTATACTAAATGTCAGTAAAGAAGTTTTAATATTACTGAGGAGCATGAATGTTAAAGATGAGGGAAAACTTCAAGACCTAAATAACTTCTAGTTCCGTTTTTTTTTTTTATTTCTGCTCTGCCACTGTCTATTCTGCTTTATCTACTAAGTTCAGCCCCACCTGAGATCTAAGGGCAGCAACTTCTCTAATCATAGCTGAGAACCTTGTAACTGGGAGCTATGCCATAGTGTGAAACCAGCCAGCATCTATAGAAATTAAATAGCAGAAATTAGCAATGGTTGTGAAATGGAGCCCCAGTCGACTCCCACTCCTTTCTAATTACTCACTAACTGTAACTTCACTGCCTGCAGCCTCGCTGCAATGATTGGAGTGTGAAAAGTGAAGAATGTTTTGAGCAATGCCATGCTTACTCTGAAATAAGGCAATGCTAACATGAAAACCTGTTGGTAACTAAATGAGGGAAGCGTTCCTACACCTTCCCTCAAATTCATTCTTCCCAAGGAAAAAGATATTTTGATCCTAATCATGCTAACTGCATTTCAGTGCGGCCAGAGAAAAATGCCTGCTTTCCAAAATGCCAATCACTGTTATACTGCACCACTTTGCACCACCAACCTCTGAGAATTCTGGGCTCATCACAACTTGCCTTGGTTTTAGCCATCCCATGATTCTAGTCTGGGGCTTTCTCAGTGATTCTGCCCACCCGTTTGTGCCCAGATCCAGTCTCCAGTCTTGTGAATCTTCCCGACTTCCTGACTCCTCTGCTCTGCTGAACACAAGTGGGCTTCCAGCTGAAGTCAGACTTCCCCCTCTCCTTCTCACAGGGTCCCTATCCACTGCCTTTCATTTTCCAGATTTGTTTCCTTTTGTCATAATAGATAAAATCCAAGGCTTCCCATCTATTATGCACCCAAGCTTTCAGGAAGGTATATTAAGTAGTCTTCACTTCTGGGCCACAGTGATAAACAGCCAGAGTTGAAAACCCCTTCTCTCTGTTCATTGCTTCCTATTCCTTGCACTGGGACACCACCAGTGCTGCCTCACTTCCGGCCTCCTCCTAATAGTCATCCCCCCACTCCCCATGTGTGAGTAGACCTGCCTTTTTATACAGAAGCTGCCTTCTAGTCTCTTCACTCCAGTTTCCCTTTACCAACTATTCAAACCAATTGGTTAAGAACAGCATAAAATACGACAGTGCCACGGAATGACCTCTGTCTTAAGCCACATCACTCTCTGTTCCTTTATTCCCTGAGAAGGGCAGAGGCCTCCAGATTCTTCCTTCAGTCAGAATAAGTGTCCTGCTTTCCCAAGTGATTACCAGCAAAGACTGAGGGGTAGTCACCATTAACACCCACTGAGAGGCCTGTTGCTCCAAGGTGGAAGACCTGGCAATTGGCCTCCATTAGTCTCATCTAATAGGAGCTGGTAATGTCATTGATGGAGGCTGTTGTATTCATGGTTTTGGGAATCCAGCTGCTGATTGCTAAGAACTACTCAAATATTATTATACACATTCTTAGCAATGACCAAGAGCCCCAGGTTAAAACAAAATATTCACTTAAGAGACTGGAGTTGAATGGTTTGTGTTTTGTGTTGCAACACCTATGAAAATCTCTCCCACTTACCTGAGAACTTCCATAGGGAGATATGAATTTTTCTAAAATAGAAAAGAGATGAATAAATACCAATGTGGCTTACTTAAAAGACTTCAACCTGTAGCCAAGGAAGACTTGGGAACTTTATATTAATTGTGGGTGACTATTCCTACCATTTCAAAGAGTGTGCTGACATAGAAAGCTTTTGTTAAATAATTTTACATATAACTATATCCTTACAGATTTGAAATATAATGTAGGGGTTAATCCATCAGACATAGTTGCTCAGAGGTTCCAAAAGTGTTAAATATAATATTGTGACTTCGGTTACATGTTCCCTTTTACTTGTCTGCTCAGGTGAACTTTACCATAATTGCCTGGGTTTGATGTTCAACTTTCCTGCCTTAGATTGTCACTTAGGGGTACAGTTACTTTTTCAGTATAGCAAATACTATGTTACTATAAGTAGTCCCTGAAAATAGTACAGCATTTTATGGTTTTTCCAGCATTGAATGTTTTTGTTTATTAATCGTGTTTGTGAATGAGCATAAAGTTAATCCTCTTGGGACAAGGAAAAATATTTTGTGTGTCCTTATAGATGCTATCTCTGAAACTTTTACACTATCACTAATGATGTCCCAGGAGTCCTTGGAACTAAAATAAGAAGGTGCACAGTTCATAAATTTTGATCTAGATGCGACCCTTGTTTACAGATAAGTTTACAATCTGGTAAAGAGGCAAAGAGACAAACTACGGTCATAATGAACTTGAACAAATAGATTGTGGAGGATAGCAAAGGCTGGTATGACTGTTGGGGAAGATGATAGGGGAAACGATGGCAGTACTTAAGAAAAGCTTTCTGAGTAGACTGGATCTAGTGTAATTTCTAAAACATCGCCACAGAATAGTAGGCAAACTGGGAATTTGAAATAAGGTAAGAGATAGGAATAAAACAGCCTAAAAGATGGCAAAACAGGGTGTGTTCCTAAGCGATAAACACAGATTAGGAAGAGGCAATGAGGAACTCTTCCTGTCCTTTCTTCCTCTGGTAAGTCAAGTTTGATTTCAGCTGTGTTTTACAAAATGAAAGGAAATAAACCCAATCTGTTAAGTACAAAAAAAAAAAAAACCCGGAAACATTGAGTATGTGGAAAGATAACACAATGGTATGAAAAATAATGTGGGGATTCCTGGTAGCAGAAGACTAACTCTGTTTTATCAAGGCGTATACTTAAGATTGGTAACCATAATTTTCACATTTACCAACACACACTATTGAGTCATCATTCAGTGTGCTAATTTACAATGTGCTTTACATAACTTGTCCATAATTTAATTCTCATGATTAACCCAGGAACTATATATTGTTATACTCATATTTGCTAGTGAGAAAATTAAAATATTTGAAAGTTTAGGTGACATAACTAGATTAACATCAAGTAGAGTCAATGTTAGAGTCCTATTTAGCCGACTTGGGGGCTTGGATTCTAGCAACTGTGTTTATACATTAGAGTAAGGACTGCAAATTGGTGACCTGAGCATCAGAAGCAGCCTGGCTGCTTACCTTGTTCTGCCTGCATGCTATATTTTCAAAAAATTTAAAAGTGAATTTTGACAGAGAGAACTTTTACTTGGACTCAACATGTATCATTGCTTTAAAAACCATCTTGACATAAGATTCCCGCTTCTGAGGTTACAGATTGAATAGTCCCCCTACATAAACTGAAATTGATATAAATTTATAATCTCAAATTTATACAAAGGCATAATCTAAAGTTTACATAAATACATAATTTAAATGTATGTAAAAGCAAAACACCTTTTTAGAATGTTCCATTGTTCTTGTTAAAGAATACAAAGAGGAAACATTTTGGGGAGAGGTTACAGCTTTCCTAAAGTAACCAGGGACATTGATTTTGCAATCTGTAGGTGATATATTTCCAAAGTTTTCTTCTTTCTTTGCTGATTTCACGTCTGGCTTTCCATGAATAGATATAGCCAGAGGGATCCCCTTCTGTAATCCCTGTCCAGATGCCTCTGCCAACCAATTAATTGCTCATAAATGAATCAGCCTAGGTGTAAATTTGTTGACAGTCAGACACATTTAAGAAAGAGGCTGTGAATACTGCCCCAGTGGCCATGTCTATGGTGGAACATGGGAGAGACCGTAATCACAGAATATTCCATGACAGATTTCTTGCCTCAAATATGTATTTTCAGCTACTGTGATCATTTTCATTGGTGTTTTATCAGGACTAAATTCTGCTTTTGTCCTACATTATTCTTC
The DNA here is from genome assembly GCF_000260355.1 of Condylura cristata. NCBI lineage: Eukaryota > Metazoa > Chordata > Mammalia > Eulipotyphla > Talpidae > Condylura > Condylura cristata. The sequence continues at coordinate 14,715,669 of NW_004567128.1, forward strand.
ATTCTGAAACTGAATTTTTCTTTACACAAAATACTTAATATACAATCGGAATAAGGAAATTGTGAAGGAAATGACTGATTTTAATTTATGTTTGTGTTTCCCACAAGCTGGTAAACCAATTAATATTTAAATGTCTGTAAAATTGTTTCATTTTCCTAAAAGCCTATAATAAAGCTTTTATATGGAAAAAGAGTGGCTGAAAATTTAGATGATAGGATCAGTTATTTTAATAAAGAAGTGGTTTTCATGTTGTTAGCACATAAAAACAATTTTAAAATGTATTTATTAAATTCCATTTAAACATGATGGCAATAAAACCTCACAATTGATATCTTGGTATCATAAACAGAATAGCTTACTTTGGTTAAACTTTTACCTACTTTATTGTTAGCAGCTAATGCATCCATATTTCAGTTATTTCTTTTTAAAGTACATGAAAACAGCACAAATACCCTGACACCTTTTCATGAGATTATAACTCATATAAAATAATTAACTTTTAGCACCATATCTTAATAAGCTCACAAATCCTGAACCCAGGCATCTTGGTTTTATAAATGATTTTCAAGGGGCCTTAAATTGAAAACACTCAAAATGATTTCAGGGAGGACAAGGAGCCTATCTTTCCTCAGTTCTTTAAAGTATCTATAACCCCCCCCCCCCAAAATGTAATTTGGGCGGCTGATGTTGCAGATTTGGAGAGAGGAAATTAGATGTTATTGTAATGAACCTTGTTCATTCAAATGTCCCTTTCATATAAGAACTAGTTGTGTGCATTAGATGCTATTACTGATTCGCAGGACTTAATAGTGGAGACATTTCATGTCTAAGAATGTTTATACATTCGCTTTCCAGTAGGCATTTATTGTATGTCTATTCCATGTTAGGTATTATCCACCAAAATAGGGAAGGAAGAAGGTTGAGCAATTTGGGGAGAAAAATAACAAACTACTGATACGTTTAGTGTAAGATGCTTTAGGGAGTGCAAGTGAAGACATCCACATTGGCCAAAGACTTAGGTGCGTGGCTAGTAAAATCAAGTGATGGAGTTAGAAGTGTAGGTAATCATTTTGCCTCATCAGTGTACTGGCATTTGGAGGATAAATGAAAGAAGAACCATAGAAATGAGAGGGCAGGATTATGCTTGTTTATCCTTATAGGTTTTTTCCAAGGGCATGTATACAAATTAGATAAACAAGGGTTAGGAAATAATAATTTACTCACTTTACCGCTCTACTCTCTCCGATCCTAAACAGTCATTCCTAAAAATTTAAGGAGATGTCAGCTTTCCTCTTTTTTTTTTTTTTTTTAGGCCATATGTTTCTAAGATGAATAGCCTTGATTATTACATGGAGAATAGAAGGCTCTCAAAAATTTTAAGAAAACTTGAACAAATGGAAGTACAACATTGTTTAAAGGAAAGAGCATAACTAATATTCACACCTCTCCTTTGACTCTTTCAAAATAACAAATAATGCTACAGAATGTAACATTTTAATGAAAAACTGTAAGTGGAGGAAATTCCTTCATATTGTACCAAATCCCTGTTTTTGGAATAAGATGTTGATGGAAACATGGAGACTAGTCTAAATGTAAAATGTAAACACAGTTTCAACACAGATGGATGTAAATTTTCATTTGTGTTGGGGAAATCCACATTTCTCTTTCAAGATAAGAAAGCTGTCTCTTCTAATATTTATATTATGGTACTGTTGTAAGATGACTTCAGTTTTCTTTGCCTACACAATTGCACTCTTCTCAGCAGATTTGGAGTGACAGACCTCATATTGACTTAAGGAAAGTTGTTTTTCCAAGAGCCTTCTATGACCATGGACTGTTGAGGAAACGAGGTTTGTTGGAGGAGGGTGTGCATGATCTCTTGGACTGTGAAGGAAGAGCACAGAGTCATACTTTAGTGCTGTACTGTATATTCCCTAAATCATAATGGCAGTTACAGTGTTTAAATTTTGGAGAGTAAAGACAAATCATGAAGATATGTCTTTAGTAATATGTCAAAAGTAACGCTTCTTTAAAGCTTCATCCATGGAAACTTCGAGTCTTTTTCCAGTTTCAAATGAGAAAATCGAGAAGCACCATTTGACAATACATTGGTAGACGAAAGAACTAAATAAGTAATGTTTTCAGAGTTGAAGTTTTCTGTTCAGAAGAACCTGGTTGGTATGTTGAATAGCTTCACTAATTTTGTCTTGATTTTTGCTGTAAATATATATATTTTTAACTATGTGGTGGGCATAGTCTGCTAAAGTACCAGCTTGAGCAGGTGAATCAGAGCAATGGCTATTTCATTAATCCAATATGGTATCTGAATATTCATGCACATCCCATCAGCAATACTTGCTATTAACCTTTCAAAAGAGGGTATTCATCTAGCTAGCACCAAGGAGTACTATGTTATGAAGCATCAGCCAAGTTGAAGGAATGACTTCATTCCTTCCTCTATTTGGACTGTGTGAAAGTGGCCAGTATCATGGAAATGATTTAGAATATAGTGCTACATTTTGCCTATACTGATGAAATATTCCAAAGTGCATTCCCCAGGAGATTCAAGTGTTGGGTGGGGGGGCGTGATGGGGAGAAGGAAACCTATTACTATAACTGCAAATAAAAGACATACAGTTGGAATGATTCCATAGATGAGTTAGTGGAAATAATCTTTGTGAAATAATACAAGTGGTCTTTTGCCTAAAGACAGGAATACTCGTTTATTTTTAATTTACTTCTATAGTTTTTTACTTAAAGAGGTGCTAATATGAGAACATAAATTTTAAAAATCACAGAATAGTAGTGATAGACACAAAAAGTAGTCTTCAGAAAATCACACCTTCTTTAGGTAAGAATGCTATAAAGATATTCTTAAGTGATAACCTTTATTGGATGCTGGCAAGTCTCAGATGCTACTTTACAGTCTTTTTTATTGAAGACATCTTGAGGGTTATAAACCTTCTAGATCGGTATCTCATAAGCCTTGCATAAGACAGTTATGATTAAAAACCATGTGAAAAAAACTCCCAACAGCTCACAGAAGGGTAACCAGTCTGTCTAGTATTGGGTGTTTATATGTTTTAATATGATATTGGTTTAGTATAAAGGCAGGGAGTAAAAGGTAATATCACAAGGGAGGAAGGTTATGGAATATGAGATGGAGAGTCCTAAATGGAAGAGAAAAAATAAGACTATCACAGCTCCTTTAAAAATTACAGGTTTAGAGACAATAGGAGCTTTTAAGCAGGGGGGGGGGAAGTAGCTTCTGAACTGATTTTATGATCAAGAAACAGGGGCAAAAGTTAGTATAACAGGGTTAGTTTCAAATGAGTTCGTGTGTGTGTGATTGAGCTAACATTGGTTTACAGCACTGTCTGTGATTTAGGAACTAGATTCACATCTCTTTAGACATATGTTATACACTACAACCATAACCAAGTCCCCCAGACAGATAGCACAATGTCCTGAGAAGGAAAATACAGGTTGCAAAGAAAAAATAGTGTGTCTTGTTCAAGATTTAAAAGAACTGAACGAAATAGCCCTGGGCCTAGTCTGGAAATGAAAATAACAGTGACTTTTTTCTTAAGTCCTGAATATATGTATGACTGCTGTCCACTTCTGAAACTTTCCCTGATTAACTCAGCACAGAAAACCCCATACAGTTTGAACTTCAATTGTCCAAACTGTTTCCGTGCTATTTCAAACTGTTATTTCTCCTTCTCTGGAATGTGGAGCAAAAAAACAAGCTTTGTAGTATATTTTGTAGTGAAAAGCTGTGAGAAAAAAAAAAAGAATGTACCACTACAGAGGGCAGACAAAAAGAAAACCACTCTATGAAACACCAGCAGTTACACTGACTACTTTTAATACAAGGCTGGCCTATAAAAGTGCTTCTAGACAGGAATGAAGAAAACATGAGAGTAAGTTCTCTGAATGTTCATTTAAATTTTAAATAATAAACATCATGCATGAAGTATCATTATGTCCTGCACTAGCCATGTTTTACAAGCTTATAAAACTTCCTAAAGAATATTTCATTAAGCTTGAAAGCCACATAAACCTAAGAATTATGATTTATATTTGTAAAAACATGAGAAAAGCAGATTCTGTGCATATCTTAATTTTCTCTTAAGACCGTCATGAGTGTTAGAAGTCTGGGGAGGAAGGTGCTTCATTTAAGTGCACAAAGTAGAGAGAAATGCAGTTTGCAACTGGACCTTTCATTTGAACCCAACCAGCTTGTGTAGAAACAAGAAAAACAAGGGACCTATTTTAAGTCACAAGATAAGTACATGTGTTTTTCTTTAAAGATTTTTTTTATTTATGCATACAGGAGTTGGGGTGTAGGCCAGAGGTGCAGAGGGTGAGAAGATTCCCCAGAGACAGAGTGGGGAGCAGAACAGGCAGATCTACTGAATACGCTGCTGAGGGGAGCAGCGGGCGGGTCAAGTGAGATCTGCTGTACCATGTGGATCAGCTCCCTGGCCGGGATTGAATTCAGGCTGCAGTAGCTGGTGAAAGCTTCATAGTGCTGAGTCTTAATCCCTTGTACCACCGAGGGGGAACCCATGTTTTAAAACATGTTGTTTATTATATTATCATTAATTAAGCCAAAACCTAAGTAAATGCCTTATACTTTTCCTGTGATTAAAAGTAAATCCTTTCTTAAAATGAGACTCATACCTGATTTTATACTTTCCTTCTCAAAGAGAGGGTTTGTGTTTTTCTCTTTCTGTATTTGTACCTAGGTGCTGTGGGCAATTATTAGCATATTAGCAGAGATAAGTATTGTCTTGACTACATCATTATTTGGATCAAATTTGTATAGTGTCATGAGTTTTATCCTACCTCACTGCAATCTTGGAGACAAGGTGAAAAAAAAAAAAAGAGAGAGAGAGAGAACTAGAGGGACTGGATGTGTACAGGGCAAGCTGGGTAACAAAGGTACCCCCAAATACAGTATCTTCAATAAATAAAAGTGTACCCCTCTCATTAAAAAAATCAATAGAGGCCCTCCCTGGTGGCACAGTGGGTTAAAGTGCAGCACTGAGAAGCTAAAGCCACTTCTACATGAGTTCGATTCCCGACTGCCCGGGAGGTGACCACATAGCACGGCAGACCTCTCCTGACCCGGCGCTGCTCCCCTCAGCAGTGTACTTCATCGATCTGCCTGTTCTGCTCCCCACTCTGTCTCTGATGAAGCCTCTCGCCATCCCTGAGCCTCTGGCCTGTACCCCAGTTCTGTATGCGCAAATAAATAAATCTTTTTAAAAAATGTAAAAAAAAAATCACTAGAAAGTAGCCTTGAGGGTGATTCTGTCTCATCCTGTGGCTCTACCACTTTATCTTCATATCCACTTGAGGGAGTGATCCATTCCAGGAAAGAGCCTTGTCAGAAAGGAGATGATAAGTAAACTGCACACATCACTAATCCACACATCCCATTGCGCTCATCTCAGTCACATGGTCCTATCACCTGCCAGGGAAGCCTGAGCCTCAGGTCATGTGGCTAGTAAGCATGTGCCCAGCTAAAGCATCAGGCATGGTTTGTTGACAGAGGCAAACAGACACGGAGAGGCATTTAGTGATCTCCGTCTCAGATGATTGTTTGTGGGGAGGGGCTTGGAGAGGTAAGATTAAGCACATAAAAAGATGAAGACAATAGGGCCCTCCCTCCCTGGTGGCGCAGCGGGTCAAAGCACAGCACTAAGATGCTAAAGCCACTTCCGCATGAGTTCGATCCCCGCCTGCTGGGAGGCGACCCACATGGCCAGGCAGCCCTCTCCTGACCGGCCCGCTGCTCCCCTCAGCAGTGTACTTCGTAGATCTGCCTGTCCTGCTCCCCACTCTCATCTGGTGAATCCTCTCACCGCCCCTGAGCCTCTGGCCTGTACCCCCAGTTCTGTATGCATAAATAAATAAATCTTTAAGAAAAAGATGAAGACAATATACGGACAATCTATGTGTGACATTTACATTTGTCTAAGGCCGTGAGGATGTTTCAGCACACCCCACTGCCACCACTAGCCTCTCGTCCTCCTTCACTTTACTTTCTCCTTTACTCCTCCTCATATTCCTATTTGTCACCCCCCCTCCATTTTTTTTTTGTTTGAATTTTCAACTGTTTGTAATACTAAAGAATTTGCTGATCGCTGAGCATAGATAAATACTTTTTTGGTGTATCCTTGATTTGAATATTCTCAGTAACTGACAAAGGAAAATGTGCTTTTAAAATGTGAGACTCAAAGGATAAGACAGCACCATCGTGTGAGAAAGACTTAAAAGAATCAGTGAGGGCCCTCCCTGGTGGCTCCATGGGTTAAACGCAGCACTATGAAGCACTCCAGGGCCACTGCAGCACGCGTTAGATCCCTGGCAAGGGAGCTGACCCATGTGGTGCAGCAGACCTCTCCTGTCTGGCCGCTGCTCCCCTCAGCAGTGTGTTTCAGTAGATCTGCCTGTTCTACACCACACTCTCTCTCCTGAATCCTCTCACCCCCCACACCTCTGACCTGTACTCCAGTTATTGTATGCATGGATAAATAAATCTCTAAAAAAAAAAAGGAATCAGTGAGCAGTTTAGGAGAGTAGCTATATAATTTTGGCACAAAAATAAAGGAGATATCTCCACAAGAAGCAGCCACAAAAAATCTGAGGACAAGAGGAGAGGACAATTAAACCTCTGCAGTAGAAACCTAAAAATGTCTGCATTACAAAAAAAAAAAAAAAAACAAAAAAAAACAAAAAAAAAAGTACCCTTTGTGGGTGACTCAAAACAAATTTAGAAATAAAGAAAAATGATGGGCAGTTGGGATGGTTTAGCAGAAAACAAAGCACCAGTCTTCCATCCACTCTTCCAGCAAGGGACAAAAAATGGCCCTACTTCTTCATCATCTCCAAGAGTCTGAATAATCTTTCTCGGCAGGTCCATTTCTTAGCAGTAGAATGTTCTCCACTGGGCAGTAGTCAGTGTACTGCTTCTGGAATCAATCAGAATTTTCTCCACATGCAGTCCAATTTCACACCTTTTCAGGATAAAATCAGCAGATGACAGCAGCTACTCCCTGATGCTTCCTCCTCTTCAGCCTGGTGTCCCCTGGATGTGCTAGATGCTGGGCTTTCATATCATGTGAGCAGAAGGCAGCCATCAAGTGCTACAACTTCAGCCTTTGCAAGAGTCTTTGAGCCTAAACACAAGACACTGAAAATACTCCCATTTCACACTTTCCTTTCAAGAGCACAAGACTCCCCTCCATTCTGGAGGTGCTCTGCCACTGCCTTTAGTCATCTCACCACTGTGGGAAATATCCCCAATAATTCATTCAAATGTAACCTGAGAGCTGTGGGGTTTCTGAAAGACATCATTTGGCCACTTGTGTAATGTCCAAGTCATCACTGACAGATATTTTAAGTCTCGTGACAATAATCATACTAATAATGGCAATGATGAGAACAGTTTGTGAGCACTCACTCACCAAAGGATGCCAATGTACATTCACTCTCTTGGATCCAAGTTACTGGTGGTTAATACAATGTGTTGGTCAGCCATGTTGTAAGATAGTTTAAAAACACATTTTCGTAAAGAAACCCGACGCTGCAGCCGAATTCTGGTTGGCAAGTTTAAAAGCGCCTATCATATTTTTCTGTGATTTTGTTCTCTTAAATTTTGAGCAGAGGTTGTGACGTCCTGCAGGAATAAAAACCTTCACTGTGAGCTAAATAGAAACTGTTTCCTTCCATCCCTTCCCAGTCCTTTAAATCCCTAGATAAGTCTCTGATTTTCAAACTGAATTATCTGTGGTGAGATTCTGGCAACTGTTATGTGCCATGGGCCCTGATACTTATTTTGGTTAAATGTCTGGGGGAAGCAACAAGGGAACTGTGTGTGTGAGAGAGAGACAGACAGACAGATGGACAAACACAGAGAGAAGAAAGGTTATTTCTGAATAAAATTTTCTGCAGCCATTCATTGTAACTAGTGACAAAACATAAATATGTTCTGTAAACGACTCTGCTTTTATCTTAAGTGGCATCTTTGGCAAAACATTTATCTTTACCAATGATCATAGAGTAATTTTAATATGCATGATTAATGGTACAAATGAAATTAAAATTTCCCTACTATTCAACATCCTAGTTTTTTTAAAGAACAAATTGCTCACTCTCTCCAATTCCAAAGTATATGATCTCTGAATGCGGATGTTTTCATACCAAGAAAGAAATTTTAATTGAAAAAAAGTTTCTTTTTTAAAATTTTCAGTAAGTTAGAGAGTGTCCTCTAGTGGAGAGAGAATCGCTGTTCTCAGCAGTTTTAGAAATGGTCAAATGATACCTAATTAGAAGAAGCATGCTCTAAATAACAGGTGTCCTGCTGACCTCTGAAAACCACTAGTTGAAGCGAAAATGTTTCCTTTCGCTCTCAGAACCCCTGCCATGTGGCCCACTTGAAAGTTTGTCATATGACAGGCATTGTTCTCATTCTAGAGAGCAAATGATTTTTTTATGATCAATTTTGGACTTCTCCCTTCGGAGCCAGGAAAGATTGAGCTGACAGTGCATCTTTCTGCCAAAAAGGCCGCAGGAGCCTTTAGTGCAATTCACTGTAGCTCTCACAGATATCAACTTGAGACAGCAAGAGTGCCATTATCTTCACAACCGCACCCCTGGCTGATTGATACATTGGTGTGTGTGGCTCCCTTGGGCCATACCTTGAATTTTTCTGTTATTATTGGAAGGAAAACAAAGAAATGAAATTAATGAGCTTTTTTTTTTCTGTGTATCTTGTGGAATTGTGATGCTAATTTCCTACATTTCTGAGTAAGTCTAATAAATAACATTAATGCTATCACTTGGGCACTAGAGATGAGACATAAAAATATGTTTTTTTAGAGGTCTAAATGGACAAGCGAAGGCAGAGCTGTGGTGCTTGGCTCAGTCACATCCTGGGATTTCCTTATCAGCAGTTCCATCCTACAGCAAATTAGAGACAGAAAGATAGAAAAGTGGATAGTTTCTCTTGATAAGAAGTTAATAGTTTGACCTTAAAGAGAGTGAAGTTAAAAATAGATTGCTAATTCTGATATTTAAAAAAAGACTAGGGAGAGTGTTGATGAGATCCACCCTTAGCTCAACAAAAGTTTAAATGCCAAGTGCTCTAGATAACAAACACAATGAAGAAAAATTCACAATCATTTCTGTTGTTCATTTCCTTTCTACTGTTTTCCATTCTACTGACGTTTTACTCAGTCTCTATTCAAATTTGTCAATCCTGAACTTACGATCTAGGATCTAAGAAGTAGTCTTTTCCTCCATAGATTTAGAAAATAATACTTTTTTTTCTGGGTAGTATATCTTTTTTGTAATAAACTCTTTAATAAATCCTGTTTTTTTTATTTTATCATTATATGCAACTGATTTTTGTTTCCACATCATAATTCATCGCCTGGAGTTAACTCTGGTACCTCTTCTGAGTATTGCAATTGATTGCAAAAAGCTTTATCTTTGCCTGAGGGACTAACACCATGTTATCTTTGTTTTTGAATATATTTTGCAGTGAACATGGGAGCACAGATATACCTTTGAGGCAGTGATTTCATTTCTTTTGGGAATATACCCAGGAGAGGAATAGAGAGATACTGAATCATATGGTAGTCCTATTTTTAGTTCTTTAAGGAAACTCCATATAATTACTACATAATATCTGTACCAATTTATATCCCCATTAACAGTGTAAAGGAGATCTCTTTTCTCTACACCCTTGCCAACCCTTGTTATCTTTAATTTACAGTAGTCATTTTAACAGATAAGATCTCATTGTGGTTTTGGTTTGTCTTTCTCTGATGATTGGTTGTATTGAGTTCCTTTTCATGTCACTGTTGGCCATTCACAGTAGCTAAGATATGGAAACAACCTGAGTGTCCATCATCAAAGAATGAGTGAATTAAGAAATAATTATATATATATATATATATATGTGTGTGTGTGTGTGTGTATGCATGTATGTATGTGTGTATATGTAATAGAATGATATTCAGTCCTATAAAATTAGGTCCTAGGCCTCCCTGGTGGCCTAAGCATTAAGTCTCAGCACTATCATGTTATCAATGCTACAGCCTGAGTTCGATCACAGCCAGGGAGCTGACCCACATGGTACAGCAGACCTCTCCTGTCTCGCCCACTGCTCACCTCTTTGGTGTATTTCAGTAGATCCACCTGTTCTGCTCCCTACTCTGTCTCTAGTGAATTGTCTCTCCCTCTGCACTTCTGGCCTAAAGTTCAATGCATTTTAATCTTTGGATCATCCAGATGCTGCCCATAGTCCATGACTCTGCTTTTTTAACACACCTACTTAAAGTTCTAAATAAATATAATTATTTTGTTGAATTCTATATCGTATTAGATTTTTATGAATTGTAAAATTAAATCTAAAATGTAACTTGAGAATGAACTTCAAAAATGTTTTTTTTCTATTCAAGACTGAAATCTTTCTGTATTTCTATTTCATAAAGCCTTTCATTTGACCATTTCTTTATAATCTGTTTATTGCTAGTGTGAATAGAATCACTCCTATCTTCTAATCAGTTACCATGAACTCATGTATCATTTTGATTACTAGATATCATAAACTTGTTTCAACTCAGGGTTTTCTTCCCAACACTAACAAAAACATGATAAAAATCAATGTCCTAGAAAATAAGATAAAGAAAAAAAAGTTTAAAATCACATTAACTGTAGCTAGAATAAAAGTACATTAATTTGTTGTAAGTATCTACTTTTAAAACTCCAAATTTGTCAAGCTTCCATACTTATCCTACTAATGAAAACATCTTTTTCTTCTGAATTGTCTTCTTCAATTGCTTATTATTACAGACTCCCAATACACTAAAGTAGATATCTCTACAATTTCGCATCAGGGAGACTGTATCTCATTTTTAAATTTCATAAACAAAGTTTTAATGATTTTAAAACTAATGTCTTTTAGTCCTACATTATCTATTGTTTTGTCTTGTTTATTTTGTCTCCTTTGACAGCTTTGTTCAGGACCAAAATGTTCTATCCAAATATATTGAGAAGATTGGTAGCTCCTTCTTTAAGTATTGCCACATAAATTATTTTTTTACAGGGATGGTTAGTCATGTTTTTATGATTTTGACATATTTCATATGATTTTATAGAATAACTCAAAATACACATTTTTATATTTTGTAGTGCAAATACAAAAGTATGTCAACAGGTCACATTTAAAACTTTTCTAGTAAGAAATAATTATTTATTAGCTGCGAAATGTACAGAGTACCAAGCCATTATAAATCTCAGTTTTCTCTTGTGTAAAATATGGTTATTAATTGTACCTTACAGATTTGTAAGGATTAAATGAATTAATGTGCAAACTGTTCAGCATAATCTCTGCCACATAATAAGCTCTCAATAAATGTTAAGTGAACGATCTAAAATGAAAAGAATTAAGTGAAAATTGTAAGTTCCTTTGAATTGGCTAAGTGTGCAATTAAATTATCTTCAGGTAATATTTTATCATCCCTTAAAAGCATTTTATTATTTCTCAGTTTTTACTGTATAAGCAAAAGTACAAAATATAGTGTATAAAAATGATGCTAGTAAGTGTCCTTGTATTTAATTCAAAGGAGATAGATGAACCTCTGGGCCCCATTTATATTAATATTTTGTTTAAAATATGTGTACTTTTTACCTTTGAAAATACCTGTCCTCGGTTTTTCTTAAAAAAGTACAAGTGTTCAGGCCCTCCCTAGTGGCACAGCAGGTTAAAAGCACAGCACTAGTAAGCTAAAGCCACTTCCTCATGAGTTCGATCCCCGCCTGCCCCAGAGGTTACCACATGGCGCGGCAGACCTCTCCTGGCCAGCCCGCTGCTCCCCTCAGCAGCGTACTTCATCACTCAGCCTGTCCTGCTCCCCACTCTGTCTCTGGTGGATCCTCTTACTGCCCCTGCACCTCTGGCCTATACCCAGTTCTGTATGCACAAATAAATAAATCTTTTTAAAAAAATGTACAAGTTTTCAACATTTGATTTAGCTTCAGTATATTCTCAAATAACATTAAATATCCCTCGTAGTGTCTATAACAAGCATTTTCAGTATGATATTTACAATTACATCCTATAGTCTATTATCGTATATCGTTTATAGAACTTTGAACACTGATTATTAATAATATAGCACTATATATAATAAGTATTTGATTTCTGAATGTGAATAATAAGAACCACAAAGCGATTCTCCATCAAAATCACTTGAATAGCTACACTCAAAAAGGTAGAGAGCAAGAGTCGGTGAGCATGTGGAAAAATAGGTACCCTCATGCCTTGTTGGTGAGAATATAAACTGATACAGTCACTTTGGAAAACAGTTTGACAATTCCTCAAATGCTTTAGGATAGAAGTAGCTCTGACCCAGTAACTCCATGCCTAAATATATATACCAAAGAGAAACAAAAAGACGTTTAAGCAAAAATTTGCACAGTAGTAGTCAAAGCAGCATTATTTGTAAGCGCCAAAGCATGGAAAAGAACCCAAATCTCTGTCAGCTGATGAATGAATAAACAAAAGTGATATATAAGGATAAAATGGAATGTTCTTTGACCATGAAGAAGAATGAAATATTGCTACATGCTGTAACATGTATGAACTTTGAATACATTAAGCTAAACAAAAGAAACCATCCACAAAACTTTCTATTGGGCAGTCCCATTTATATAAGGTATCGAGAATAGGCAAGTCCATAAAGACAGAAAGTAGTCGATTCATGGTTGCCAAGGGCTGGGAGATGGAGAGGGATATGAAAAATGACTGTTAATTGTTTCAGAAATTCTTTCAGGGGGTAATTAAATGTCTCAAAACTGACTGTGATGTTGGTTGCAAAAATATTTTGAAAACCATTGAATTGTGTACTTTAGGTACATTCAATGATATGTGTGTTATATATCATAAAAGTGATTTAAATGTGTGTGCTACCTCTTTAAAAATCAATTTTATAGAGTGCTGTGCTGGTAAATGTTTACCAACAGTTCTTTCTCCAAGTGTACTTCTGGCATAAAGCATTTTGTTTATGCTGGCAAATATGAGTAAAACGTTGGAGATATATGTCAGCTTTATTTGTTCATCAATGATGTGACTTCTTTGCTGAATCAGATTATAGTTATTGAATACTAAGGGAGATTTTTCTTAATGTTTGTGCTATGTCAATATAACAGTTATAGACATGCCATTTTAAAGTTTGATCTGCATAAGTAACAATTTTTCCATCATTGTCTTAAATGTAAACAATCAACAAAGTGACTGTATAGCCTGATATATAGCATTTGACAATTTATGGGCTAAATACTTCCACCATGGCTAACCTCAAGCTACCAACATAATCTTCTCCAAGTGGACAGTTGGGAAAAGAGAGGCAGTTACAGTATACTGTTGAACAGAATTTCTGCCATCCAACTACCGTAAATGAATTGTGTGGCAAAAAAAAAAAAAAAAAAAAAGGATGTTTTGGGTATCCATTGGCTTTATTTTTAATATAGTGCACTTAATGATAAGTTTCTGCAATTTAACTTTGAACAATAATAGAATTTAAAAATCTGCTTATAGAATTTCTGAAAATTTAGTCATTGATTCTCACAAACTGGTATAAACCTGCTCCAGTCAGCAAGTGAAACAATATCTGAATGAGGAGACTCTGCTTTTTTCGAGTTGCAGGCTAGTTTACAAGCTAGGCTTGGGCTTTAATTTGTGCCATTCTCACTGGTGCGACATGGTATCCCATTGTGGTTTTAATTTGCATTTCTCATATTACAAGTGATGCTGAACATTTTTTCACATGCCTGTTGGCCATCTACATTTCCTCTTTGGAGAAGTGTCTTTTTAGCTCTTCTCCCCATTTTTTAATGGGGTTGTTCACTTTATTTTTGTTGAGTTTCATCAGCTCTTTGTATATCTTTGTGATTGGTATTGTGTGCAAAAATTATCTCCCAATCAGTGGGGTGTCTTCTTGTTTTACAGAAGCTCTTTAACTTGGTGTAATCCCAGCCATTTATCCTTTCCTTCACTGTCCTTGCTTTGGGTGATGTATCTTTAAAGATGTTATGGACGTGTAGAGACATGTGACCTTTAATTCATGAAGCTTTGAGAAGGGGAGATGTGGGAAATGCAAGTTCAGGAGATATTAAGTAAGTTGTTGATTTTGCAATTATTTATGGAGTTTCTAACATATTAAAGACAACTGTAATGGGATCCTGGTAATATACAAAAGTAAGTACCAATGTCATTTCTGCTTCTGGAGAATACATTCCTCTCTAGTTGTAGGGCTTGACATGAAAGCAAAGTAAAGGCTCTTACAAGGAATATATGATGATAAAGTTAAAATATTTTTCAATAACTTCAGCAGAATAGAGAGCAGAGTGCTATACTAGAAAAGCCAAGTCAGTCTGTTCTAGTCTTGGAAGAGGTGCTCTTTGAATTGAGATTTAATGAGGAACTAGGTGTGTTAAGGGGAAGGATGTCCTAAAGGAACTCTGCAGAGTCTTGTGGACTCCACCCCTACTCCAGCTTTCTGGTCTCTCCCCCCTACTCCAGTGATTGGAAACTACAACTCCCAGCAGTACCAGGGAGAGAACTGCGAGGACCCAAGGGCGGAGCTAAGCAGGCATTCTGGGCCATTGGGGGATAAATAGGGAGCCATTTAGTCTCTTGCTCTCTTGCTCAGAAACGGCTCTCTGGAACGTGTGACTTGGGGCTTTCAGTTAGTTTGTTACCAGAGCCCCAAGTCAGCCCAGCCGGTAAGATATTCCAGTTGTTTCCTTTTCTTTCCCCCTTTTGTAAATGAACCCATTTTGACCCTTTTATGTGTGCCTGCAATATAACTGAATTTTAAGCGCGTGGGCGAGGCCCCACAGACAGGCAGCCCAGTTCACACTGGGGTGCCCTGTAACAAGTGGACTAGGTGGAAATGAGAAGTTAAGACAAAAAAGAAAAATAGGATATTCAGAAGTAGAAGAACCGGAAATGCATTGTGGATGGAATGTTCCTAAAATTCAGATGCTAAAATCTGTTTTGTAACTGGCGTGTCCTATTTCATGACTCAAAAGGACAAGTTCATATCATTTTTATTTTCCTAACTCCTATTTCCTAATTTATCTCCTAAATAAAATTTCTGCAATCTATTTTTCTAACTTTCTCATCTGTTCTCATTAATCTCTATCTGCCCTATTGGGTGGAAGTCCATCATCTCTCCCTATACCCCACAATGTTCCATAAATTTCCTTCAACTCCTGGTTCATAGTCAACCTGAGGAAAATAAACAAGAGAGTTCATTGTTTTTGCTTTCAGACACAGGCAATACACACTTGGGCCCATGTCACAGCTGTCTGAGACACCTGCGATTAGCCACCATTTCCCAGATGAAAAGTATTAAGTGGACACAACTTTGCTCCACAACACTTAAGCAGTTGAGTGGTCTTAGGTGCAAGTCTGTCTTCTCTCAGGATTGATTCCATGTGTCCTTTTCTGCTGGAAGAGCTATGTGCAAGAAAGGAACTGGTATCTTTTGTTCAGTCAAAGAATAGATGTAATTAAGAGAAACCACTCAAAAGTCTCTTGAAAGAACAGAGCTGTGCTCAAGTTGACTTTCTATCCTGATTGTATTGAGAAGCAGCTGACATACTCAATCTCTCTCATTCACTCACATTTTCTCACACACGCATACACACACACACACAGAAATGCTTGTAAATTTTAAAAACAAAAAAAGTATATCACAACCTTACCAGGCTTCTTGTTTAATCTCTGCTTTGTGAAGCTCCTTGTTATCACATTGGTGAACGGCACAGTGATCTGTGGTCACAGCTATCATGTGTGTGTCATCCTTTTAAGAAATTTTGTGAAAATAATCTGCTTTCCTGTGACTATCCTTTATGTGATCTCAAAGTACTGTAACATCCTCAGTACTTCTTGATTCCCTCTGATCCTGCACAAATTTTACAAATTCAGTGCAAGTGATCTCTTGACAATGGAATAATTTCCTAGTTGAAACCTTTCCCCAGCTAAGCAACTGCCTTTAAACGGAAATGCCAGATCTTCAACTTGGCCTATATGGAAGGAGAGAGTTCTCACTGCTTCAGCCCATCCGTGCTCTGTTCTTCTCCCAAACCCCTTCAACTCCCATCCTCATGTATATTTGAGCTTCAATCACTCTGAACTTTACTTCCTCCGAGGTTTTTCCTGACTTTCTCTCATACATGCTCTTCCTCTCAGCCTAGAGTACTTTTCTATTTTCCCCTCCACCCTCTACTATTGCTCCCATGAATCCCCCTCTGATGCAGAACAAGCCTACCCCAAACTGGAAAGTTTCTCTAGGTGTTCCGATAGCACTACAGAGACCTCCAGTATTGAAGCTTGAGGCAAGGTGGGTAGTCAGACTAGGTGAACCAAGGTGATTGAGAAAGCAAATTCCTTACATGGATGCAGCAGCCTTTACCTAGGTTGTAGCAATACAAGGTCTGCATGTGAGAGAAATGAAGAATTAGGTAATAGAAAATCACTTGGTCTGGGAAGGTAGGAGAGTGACAGGAAAGACAAACTCAATTCCCAATGAAAGATGTATTCAATTGACTTATTTGCTATAGAATGTCAAGTTGAGTTGGAATGGCATGCCCAATTTCTATAAATAAAAAATTTAGTAAAGTTGGGTAATTTCTGGAAACTTCTATTTGAATTCCAGTCATGAAGTCCCACCTAAAAACTAAAACTTGATCCCTTAAAAGAC
This sequence comes from Condylura cristata, assembly GCF_000260355.1. Lineage (NCBI taxonomy): Eukaryota > Metazoa > Chordata > Mammalia > Eulipotyphla > Talpidae > Condylura > Condylura cristata. The sequence continues at coordinate 14,732,459 of NW_004567128.1, forward strand.
AGGCTGTGTAAATTATTGCTATGGAAAATTTTAAAACTCTGTAGCATATGTTGATTCTGTTGGCATGTGATGTTAGCCATCGCACTGTGCAGTATTTTGATATTTACTGAATGCATCACTACTGTAGCACTATAACAGATAGTTCCCTTGTAGAAAAGCTAGTGCTCTTATGAAAATGTATAACCAAAGAATGTCAAAATTGTTTTTGTGACATTGGAATGACACTTCCCTAGAAATCCATGGTTGACTTCCAACCAGTGAAATTGACTTTCAGGTCATCTTCAGGGGAGGGAGGATTCCATATTAAAATATTTAGAAAGTATATATATATATATATATATATATATACATATATACATATATACACATACATACATGAGTATATATGTATATATATGTATATGTATATATATAATAATAAAGGAACCTACTTGGAGCTCCATGTTCCCCCTTAAAAGCTTATAGCCATTGTTTAGGCTTGACTTATCTGATCACTAATGATGTATTTTGTATTTAGAACCAAAGTCCATGAGGAACCTTGAATGACATGAAGAATAAACAAAGATAAAAGGAGAAGTCTGATTCAACACCATCTTAGAAATTTAAGAATTGCAAGAATTTATATAGGCACTATATTCCTTACACAGTGAACATAGTTAAGATAAAAATATGAACTTCAGGGCTCTCCCTAGTGATGCAACGGGTTAAAGCACAGCATTATGAATTTATTCTCATGAGATGTGTTTGTTTTTTAGTGTGCTTTTCCCTGAATATGTGTTGGTTTCCTTATTCACAATGTTATTCCTTAATATTAAGTATATTTTAAGAACATTTTTTGAGCTCTGAAATTATGTTCCTTTCCTTTCCCATCTAAAGACTTTGTTCCCTTTGAACTTTCCACACTCAGGACTGAGAAACTCCTTCTACTTACCTTTTAAAAATACAGTAGTCAAGGATATATACCCCCAGGTGTCATGTTTTGAGAAGAGTGCGTCACCTTTGTGTAATCTTTCCCCCAAATTCATAAATTCAATGTAGGCATGTGACAACATGAGTATAAATCAGATCTCAATGGAAGAACCTTCAAATACAGCTGAGTAGTCTTAAAAAGCTTCTAAGTCACACTTATTCCATTAGCCAGGATGTCAGAAACACACATTCTATAAATTGACAGATTGAAAATATATTATTTTAGAGAGATGTTTCATTAAAGCAATGACATGATTAAAACATTACCTGCCAGTTTGCCTAAAATAAGAGTATACAAGTACTTTTATAACACATTTCCATCACTTCTCTCCACAGGTGACTCAGCCAATCTAACCTGCAGAGCTTTCTTTGGGTACAGTGGAGATGTCAGTCCTTTAATTTACTGGATGAAAGGAGAGAAGTTTATTGAAGATCTGGATGAAAATCGAGTTTGGGAAAGTGACATTAGGTAATTTTTTTTTTTCTTTGAATAAGTACAGTCAAGATTAGCATTTGTTCTGTTACTGAAGAGAAAGTGAGTTAAAAGAAAATACTTCTCTTGGTTTTACTTTTACTATAAGGAAAAGTTCACAGCAATTAATGGCAAAACACCACTAAGAGGTTGACAATGGAATTACAAGACATGAGTGTCCTTTGCAAAGAATTGAAGAAAAAATTTTCACTAAGGGATATACTGAGTGAGAGACAAACTAGACCCCAAAAAATATGAAAAATGTGGTACTGGGCCTTTTGTTTGTAAGAGCTCTGTTTTTTAATTGTTGAGAAGAAATACTAACAAGGTATTTGGACTCAACCAACACAATTTATGTCACTTCCTTTTGTATATTGTTACATATTTGAGCCATCAAGTAGACTAGAAAGCACTTGATAGGAATGACAAAGGATATACAAAATGTTCGCATCCCTTTTAAAGTCTGACTTTAAATCCTAGTTATACCATGGGAATGATAGAAAATAACTATTAACAATGCCATCTATTTTGAGGGCATAACATGTAAGACTCTTTTTGAAAAGTCAGTTAATTTATTCATTTACTCTTAAGTATTATGGTATTCAATTATAATTAAAATTATGCATGGGCATAGATGCTTATTTGTAATCGTAATGTAAATAAGCAAGGAGAGTAACAATAATGAAGTTGTAACTGAATCAAAATGCTAATCATTTGTAAACATTCTCTCATCTAAAAGTTGCATAGTCTCAATATAAATAAGGATTTTAACCAAATCCCCCCCTTCTAAAAAGGACTTTTAAAATTTGATGACAGGTAGGAGAGGAAAAGTGTTCCCGTGGAAAATAAAAAAAATATATAAAACTGTCATATCAGGTTACTTCTATTGGGATCATCTTCCTGGCAACAAATACACAAGAATATTGCACTCCAAGAGGGTTCAGAAATTTCCAGATGCACAAGTCTCCAATGTGTACTAAAATGATCCTTTGCCACTTTTCATATGTAAAGCATCACTATTACCTTTCACCCATATGCTTTGTAATACTGAAGTATTACATCTTTACAAAAGATGGTAAACGTAACTTATCCCCTCTCTTTGTGGGAACTCAGGGAAGGTTCTAAAAGTAGTTTTCTTTCATTGTGAATTAGAAAGAGTGCAAAGCTCAGTTAAAACAGGTGGGAGGGTAGAGTTGGATAATCTTTGAGCAGGAAAAGGGAGACCTGCTTTGAAGTTTCCCCGCATGCTCTGAAAGATGGCTTTAAAGCTTTGATGTGAGGTTAGTAAGCATTTACCATTAATTTTAAATATCAGAATTAAACATTTTATTAGAACATTCAGTATACAGGTTTATAACTTCATATTTCTTTAATAATAGGCAGTTGACTTGCATCTTAAAAAAAAATGCCAGGATTGAGATTTCAACTGAAATGTCAAAATAGCTCATTAATTTCCCATTCTTTTTTTCTTTAAATTAACTCGATGTGTAATTAGTCCTCCAGCCTAAGATATTAGGAGTTCTTATCTCACCTTGCATCATATTTCTTTTAAAGGTAAAGCAAAAAGAAAAGTAAACTTTTCCTCAAGGTCTCTCTCACCTCTCTATTATGACAGCATGATTGTCCTGCTAACAGAGATAATTAACTGCAACTTCATTAGCATCTACAAAGACAAGCTTCCTCATTAGAAGTGAAGAAGAAAAGGGCATGATATAATTTAATTAAGATCACATCAATCCATAGTCAAATTTGAAGCACAGGTATAGGTATTTTCACATCAGATTCACTTTCACCTACCCTTCCTTCTTTTCATGTATGTGTATGTGTGTGTGGGTTTTTTGTTTTGCTTTGTTTTATATTCTAGAATTCTTAAGGAGCATCTAGGTGAACAAGAAGTTTCCATCTCATTAATTGTGGACTCTGTAGAAGAAGGCGACTTGGGAAATTACTCCTGTTATGTTGAAAATGGAAATGGACGTCGACATGCCAGCGTTCTCCTTCATAAAAGGGGTGAGTGTAACCTCTAAGCTTGAATGATCTATGGAAGTTATAATGAGAAGGAAATAATTGGGAGCCAAAAAAAACTGAGTTCTCTTTTGCTACACAAATAGATCCTAAATAAAATAATCACATTAGCACCAGGACCTTGAGGCTCCTGGCACTGAAGTAGGCTGCCCAGCTGAAGCTCAAGAATGAAGCCCGGGTTCCTTGCTCTCCTTTTTTTCTTTTAAGATTGATTTATTTATGCATACAGAACTGGGGTACAGGTGGTGAGAGGATTCATCACAGACAGGGTGGGGAGCAGAACAGGCAGATCGACAAAGTGCACTGCTGAGGGGAGCAGCGGGCGGGTCAGGAGAGGTCTGCTGTGCCATGTGGGTCACCTCCGGGGCTGGGGATAGAACTCGAACTGAAGTGGCTGCTGCTAGCTTGCAGTGCTGTGTCCTAACCCATTGCACCACCAGGGAGCATTTAATATCAACTGTATTTTAACTTCCCTGAAGCTTCAGTTTTCTGATATACAGAATGGAGAAGTAATAGCATCAACTTTTCAGAGTGATTTTAGGATAAAAGAAAACAAGAAAATATGAGGATTTGGCAGAGAACCTGTGCACAGGGAGTATTTAGTTAAATGTGCGTATTATTAGTAGTAGAAATAGGTAAGCCAATTAAAATTGACCAAAACAATGTTCAGCCAAACAGTGTTTCTTATTGAAAGGGTGTTCCTTTAGTGGAAGAAATATGTGTAAGGACTCCGCACTGCAGTCTTTGTAGACCTTTGTAGTCCTTTTTTCTGCCTTGGATAATGTTTACATGTATCATTCCATGAGTAATAATAATGCATTAATTACCCATTAGCATTAATTATCCATTAATGAGTTATTATTACTCAGCTGCTCAATAATAATTCAAGTAAAATAGGTTGTGGTTATGCACCATCTGCTACATGAAAACCAATTCCATGGTAGCCCCAATGTCTACGCACTGGATTAAGTAAATGTATAATTGTTTGAAGTTAGAGACGGTTGTAAAGCTTGAGCCATGTCTTTTAGTTGGCATGTATATTATTAGAGGAAAAAAACGTATTTTTGTTCTACAGTGTGCTAAGTGAAGCCTTTCCAGTTTGGGGAACATACACACTTGATGCTCCTCTTGTACTCAGCACAAGTGCAGTGATTTTAATTTCAAAGCACGTGTTTAATGCTAAACTCTTTGAGGTTAAAGAAGAAAGAGAACATTGAAGACTCTTCCCTCCCAACCCCCACCCCAACATACACACTATTGAGCAGTAGATTCCCTTTGAATGTGACCAAAGCTATTAAAACAGACACCTCGGCTGTCAAGGTGACTGCACTATTAAAATAGTTTACTTTTGGGGGATGTGAGCAGAGGGGAAAGGTGAGCCACAGCTAGCAATATTAATGTTTCTTTCTCTAGTTCAGCTATATTATATTCAGTCAATAAAGGGATGTATAGTAACAATATACACAGAAAAGAACAGAAATAGCTTCTCAGGGCTGGAAGGCAGCTTCAAAATTATATAATTGAACTACTTCTTAACACTTTCCCAAGTGATCTATCAGCTCATTGTGGATCCCATTCCCTCTTGAAAAAGCCAATTTTATCTTTGGAAAAAAAAATTAGAAAGCATCTCGATGTATATCATACCTACTTTATGCCAAGCAGCACTTTATAGGCCCTGAAAGGCAGATAAAAATGAAGAGGGGTCCCTTTCTAGAGAACGGGGAGAGGAGGTAATGGGTAAGATATGTGCACATGTACCTCTGGCCCAGTCTCTAAAATATGAGCAAATTTATACAGCATCTGCTATGCCAGTGCATTCCTACCTCATTAATGTGATGTTGTGTCTCTGAATTGCATACAGTGTTATAAACCGATGCCACCATCCTACTTTATAGACAAAAAAAAAAAAAAAAAGAAGCCATGAAAAATGAACTTGCCTAGAACATTTTTTTATCAATCTGGGTAATTCACTAAATTCGCAAACATAAAAAAAAAATCCTCAGTAGATGCAGAGAAATCCACCCAGGATTGCTCATTTTCCTTAGTGGTTCGAAGTGAGCACTTCCACAATCTGCCTCTCATCTTAGAGAGATATGACAGCATTTCACTCAATCCAGCATTCATTTCTGATGACTGAAAAAAATTTCAGCACACTGGGACTAGAAGGAAACTTTCTCTTCCTGATAAAGGCATCTAAAAAACACCTACATTTGACAGCTTATGTCACAATAAAAGATGGGATAAAAAAAAAAAAAAGACATCTCTAGTTCATTGTCGGTCTACCCCTTGACCTCAGTTCTAAACTTTTAATGTCTCTTCCCAAAAACAACCTTTCAAATTTGATGGCCATCACCACGATCCTGCTGGGCCTTTACTTCTTTGACTTCAACTTTTCATCATTTTATTCATTCATTCTTTCTTTTTTAAGATTTATTTATTTGTACGTACAAAACTGGGGTACAGGCCAGACGCTCAGGGGCAGTGAGAGAGAGAGAGGATTCACCAGAGACAGAGTGGGGAGCAGAACAGGCAGATGGATGAAGTACACTGCTGAGGGGAGCAGCGGGCGGGTCAGGAGAGGTCTGCTGTGCCATGTGGGTCACCTCCAGGGCGGGGATCAAACTCATGCTGAGGTGGCTTTAGCTTCTTGGTGCTGTGCTTTAAGCCTCTGCACCACCAGGGAGGGCCCTATTCATTCTTTCTTTGTGTGATAAAATATTTTTACCATTCTGGTTATTTCTCTTGAATGTGTTTTAATTAAAGAGTCTGAAATATTCCTTAGGAAGGGAAGTAGTAAAAAATATAATAGGGCACATATAAAAATCCATAGACTTAGACAACATTTCTTTAGACAAGGTACGATTGACAGTTAAGTAGTGATCATAAGAAAAGAGGAAGGAAACTGAGTTGTAGCTCAGGAGGATATGACTATGACAATTTTTCCTGAAGACAGGGACACAGCCAAGAGAGTCAAACATCCCCAGGCTATTTTTAGCATGTGTGGGCCAAAGGTTCAGTTGCCTATAGCTACAAAAACTTCCAGTCCTACAAAAATAAATGGTTGAAGAATCAAGAAAAGTTTTGAAAAAAAAATCCCCATACTGTTTGATTCCCTAAACATGAAGAATAAAACCACTGTGGCCAATGTTAGAACACTCTTCAATATTTAAATCTTCCACAGTTTTTCAGATATGTACTAAGATGAACAACATTTTTCTAATTGTGTGGTAAAAGCACTCAGAAGCCAAAAATGATGGGTGTGGTGAGAAAATGTACTCTGAAACCTCTGCCGCATTGTACATCAATGTTAGCTCAATTAAAAAAAAAACAGCCGGCCCTCCCTGGTGGCGCAGCGGGTTAAAGCACAGCACTGAGAATCTAAAGCCGCTTCGGCATGAGTTCGATTCCCGCCTGCCCCGGAGGTGCCCACATGGCGTGGCAGACCTCTCCTGGCCCGCCCGCTGCTCCCCTCAGCAGTGTACTTCGTCGATCTGCCTGTTCTGCTCCCCACTCTGTCTCTGGTGAAGCCTCTCACCCTCCACATCTCTGGGCTGTACCCCAGTTCTGTATGAATAAATAAATAAATTAAAAAAAAAACAGCCAATAAGAGTCCTCCGAGGTCATGTACAGCAAAAGTTCCTCTTCAAGTTAGTGGGTGTGTTCCTTGTAAGCATGTGAATCAGCTCACAAAGGCAGCAATGGGTGCAGTGTTGTGTCCTGCTCTTGAAAAGCTCCTGTCCATGTCCAATGATCTGTTCCATCCATCCTGGTGAGAAAGGGATTCAGATGACATACAGTGTAAGTTCAAGTACACCAGCCCCTCACTGTCCAGAAGGTCAGGGCACATTTCAGCTTATAGTTTGGTTCTTCATTAACCAACTAGAAAAAGTCAAAGTGCTGTTAGCAGTTATGTAATTTCAGATGAGTTACTGTATTACTCAGGAGACTTAATGCTCAGAGAACAATCTGGAAGCTGTCGATACTAATTACACTTTTTGCCATTGACCCATAAATCCCTTACCTTACTTTACAGGCTTTCAAAATCTTCCTTTCTAAAACCTCCCTAGAGAAATATGTTAAAGCATTTGATTAATACAGATCTTGTAAACTATGAATTGTGTGTTCTTCTGACAGGTAAACTTGCCAGGATATACCTTTGCCAACCTTACCTTCACATTGGTCTTCCACCGCTAACCTTTCACCCAAAACTGTTTGATATAATAAAAATGTCAGAGTTATCCAATAGGCAAAAGAATTCTTTAAGACATCACTTTAATATATCAAGTTAGTCTTTCTTAATGCCAAGAGGATGTTACAATAAATCAATAAATAACTCTACTGGGACTGAGCTAGAATAGAGTTCAGATCACCCATTATTTAAAAAAAAAAAAAAAGCTTAATTCCAAAAAAGCTGACTAAACATTTAACAAGAAATTTGACCATAGAAAAACCCTGTTTGGTAATATTTAGAGTTGTTGATTGCTGCAGCCAGGAAGATATTTGGCTAGTGAGGGTCTCAACAGATATGCAGCATATAGGTACAGCTCATAGCCTTTTTTTTTTTTTTTTTAAGAGTTATTTATTTATTTAGGCACACAAGAACTGAGGTACAGGCCAGAGGTGGGGTGGTGAGAAGATTCCACAGAGACAGACTGGGGAGCAGAACAGGCAGATCCACTAAAACACACTGCTGAGGGGAGCAGTGGGCGGGTCAGGAGAGGTCTGCTGCGCCATGTGGGTCACCTCCCTGGCTCGGGATTGAACACATGCTACAGTGTCTACTGATAGCTTCATAGTGCTGTGCCTTAACCTGTTCCACCACCAGAGAGGGCCCCGCACAGCTCATATTCTATACAAAGAACTAGCATGTACAGTCGGAGAAGGATGAAGAGGAAAGAGCAATAAAGCCATGGGGCCTATGACTGTCCTGCTCCTTATCCCTACTCTAGTTCCTAACAAGCTCAAGCGGTTTGTTCTTGATTCAAAAAGAACCAAGGCAAAAAGTGGACACCTTCAAGATCATTGCTTCTGGTTCCCAACTCTGAGGTTACTACCTCTGTTATCTTGGACAAATCACTGTAGTTCCTTGTAAGCCTCAAATGTATCTTCTCTAAAATGGGAATAATAATAGTACCTGCCATATTGAGCGGTTCTGAGGGTAAATGACCTAATGTGTGTCAGTACTTATCACCATGTCTGGCACATATTCATCACCTGGTAAGTGAAAGCAACTTTTCCATATCTCCACTACAACCTTGATACTCTGGATAACACAGGATGCGGCAATAATGGGTTCCATTAAAACTCCCTTAAAGTTAATTTGTTTTTCATTAAAATGGCCAGCTTTAATTTGAGCAATTTTATTCCATTGATAATGTATTTGAATTTATAATACATTTACCTTGGCTTGAATGTGCTTTCCTAAAGGATAATTGTATTGATTTATTCATGCATCTCATGATAATTATTAAGAACCTACTATGTGTGTGACACATAAAATTAAATGAACAGGAAATAAGGATCCGTATAATTTGGAATGTCATCTACTTTTTCAATTGCATTGATATTAAGCATTCCTGGAACAGAGTTGTGCTTCTTGTGAACATTTGGTGTTGAACCTGTTACATTAGGGGAATGCTCATTAACAATCCTGTTCTAAATGGTTATGTTTAGAATATTGGTTACAATAATATGACCATTCATCATGAAGTAGTTTAGGAACTAGCTAAGTATCTTTCTGAGAGACTAGCATTAGTTAATAATGGTAAACATTTACATGTTCTCTATTCCCCCCAAAACCCATTTTAATTCTTGTGTGTATGTGCACAAGCCCACACACACAGAATTTCTCCCTCCAAAGAATGTAATCGATAAGAATTAGACTTGCTCAATAAACTCCCTAGTGCTCAAAATATCTTTAGTAATGTAATTAACACGCACATCATTCAGGAAGTACTGTTTTAAAGCAGGATGAATTTAGGCCCTGTGGATTGCTTATCCGGTCTTATAATGAATCATTTTTGTGATATGTGTCCATATCCTTGTTAGTGTTAACACAGTGCATTTGTTTATGGAGAAATACAGTGAGTAGGTCACAGACCTCTTTCAGGATTCCCCACTTGACATTTTTGACTACTGAGTTTAGAATATTGGAATAACCAACTTTCCCTAGATTTCAAACTCCCCTTACCCTCTGTATGGAAAGATAATAACTCATTAAAAACTGAGGAGAGGGCCCTCCCTGGTGGCGCAGCGGGTTAAAGCACAGCACTGAGAATCTAAAGCCGCTTCCGCATGAGTTCGATTCCCACCTGCCCCGGAGGTGACCACATGGTGTGGCAGACCTCTCCTGACCCACCCACTGCTCCCCTCAGCAGTGTACTTCGTTGATCTGCCTGTTCTGTTCCCCGCTCTGTCTCTGGTGAAGCCTCTCACCGCCCCTGAGCCTCTGGCCTGTACCCCAGTTCTGTATGCACAAATAAATAAATCTTTAAAAAAAAAAAAAACTGAGGAGAGGGGCTCTTCCTGGTGGCTCAATGGGTTAGGACGCAGCACTGCAGGCTGGCCGCAGCTGCTTCAGTGTGAGTTCCATCCCCAGCCCCAGAGGTGACCCACGTGGCAAGGCAGACCCCTCCTGACCTGCCCGCTGCTCCCCTCAGCAGTGGACTTTGTGGATCTGCCTGTTCTGCTCCCCCACCTCAGTCTCTGGTGAAGCCTCTCACTGTCCCTACACCTCTGGCTTGTACCCCAGTTCTGTATGCATAAATAAATTTGAAAAAAGAAGCTTAAAATTAAAGCTTTTACTGAGTCGTCGCTTATGCAATGCCAACATATTAAGAAGCTTTAGTTGTGTTGCTGCAGCATCTTCAAATCAGGTTTAACAAATTCTTTCTTTGGATAAGATATGACATTTTGTAGTCAAAGTTTTCTTCTATCCTGTATTATTTCCCTTGCTTCTCTTTCCCTCAGTTGTGCAAGACATCGCAACAATTGACCTCAATTCTTTTTTCTTGATAAGTAATGCCCAAACTGGAAGATCAACAGAATAGGCATTTCTCGTGAGAATTGACAAAATTAAGTTCTTTGTGTTTGTATGCTTTAAAAGTTCACTACAAGTCTCAAGAACAGTGTTTCACTACTTGTTGCTATCTTTATATGACCCACAAATCACATAGGATGTTTGTTCAAGATTGATTCTAATTTATTAGTCTGAGGTGGGACTGAAGATTTGAATTTCAAACAAGTTCCTTATTGGTGTTCACTCTGCTGGTCTATGGGCCACAAATAGCATACCAAGATGTTTGCCTAGACAATATATCTTCTAATAAACTTGGTACCACCTAATAGGTAAAGAGCAACTAGCTCTCTTGAGTTCACTGTTTCCATAAGAGAGGAATGAGAGAAGAGTATAGCTAGTCAGTGAAACTATTTCCAATTAATTGCCTCATTTCTTTTACCTGGTCAACACCTTTGAACCTATTTGAGCATCAGTAAGTTGCCCTCACACTCTACTTTTAATGAGGTTACTTGCCTCATGTATTCAATGAAATTGTGCTTTATAGAACACATTTTCTACTTAGAGAGATGTCTGAGAGGGCACTCTCTTCAAGTATTAAATAAGTAACCTCTTAAATCAAGAAGGCCCTTATTGTTGGACACATTTCGTACAAATGCCTTCTTGGGAAAAAAAATCCATTTGGGAATGTTTTAACAACATATATAATAATGTATACATATTTGTCAGCCTATGCAAATAAGTTATATAGACTGTTCAGCCTATGCAAATAGCAATTACCAAGGAGGAACAAGATACATGGTGGGCAGTAAATACTACTAATTTCCTGTTTTGAACACTTGAACACAGCTAAATCTCAATTATGTGTGGTAAGGAAAAGAAGAGGTAGTATGAGAATTGAACCTCCATGTTATAGGTCAATGACATGAATGTACATTAAAATAAATGCAAATAAAAACTTAACGCAATCTGGACAGACATGCCCTATATCTTCAAAAGCTCCATTTTAGCAAGCATAAGTCTTGCTAAGCTTACATAATAATAATAGATAAAACTTTTTTTAAAGTTTATTTATGCTTACAGAACTGGGATGCAGCCCGAAGGTGTAGTGGGTGAGAGGGCTCACCAGAGACAGAGTGGGGAGCAGAGCAGGCAGCTCGACTGAAACACACTGCTGAGGGGAGCAGTGGGAAAGACAGGAGAGGTCTGCCACGCCATGTGGGTCAGCTCCCTGGCTGGGGATTGATCTTGTGCTGCAGTGGCTGCAGAGAGCTTCATAGTGCCGTGCTTTAAACTATTGTGCCACCAGGGAGAGCCCTAAATAAACTTATTTATAACAGAGGTTATAAAATAGGAGTAAACGTAAGGTGAGGGCAGAAGGAATCCGTTGGAATGCCTCTTTATTTTGGAAAATGATAAGCAGGCAGTTTATAAAATAATCACGCGCTGATGTGGTGTCACACACACGTAGTACAATTTCACATTGTGACCAGAACTCACAAACAAGATAGCATATTCACAGCCACCACTCACCAATACATCCTTCTGCTTTAATAGAACACATGTTCTACTTAGCGAGATGTCTGAGAGGGCACTCTTTTCAAGTATTAAATAATTGACCTCTTAAATCAAGAAGGCCCTTATTGTTGGACACATTTCCTACAAATACCTCTGGAAAAAGAGAAATTATTAGGGAATGTCTTATAATATAAAAATATATACATATACTTCAGCCTATGCAAATAAGTTATTCTCAGAACTTTCTCAGAACTACATTAATATTCGCCCTTTTTATTTAGAGAAATCTACCTCCTCAGAACTGTATTAACATTTGCAATGTTTCTAAGTCAAAACAACTGTTGGCTGACAATGGTTCGTCTCCTGAACAAGATCTCACCTCACTGCAGGCTACCTGAAAACGATTCATACAGTGCTCTTGTATGTGAAGGCAACAGATCATTCCCATTCACCAAATATGTATTGAGTGCCAGCTGCGGGTGAAGCACTGGGTTAGGTGTCCTTAGTAGTTGAGTCTCTCTGTCAGAGGGATGTCTGCCGCCATCCTGCAGCACTGAAGCACTGTTGCTGGGGAGAGGGAGTTTGCTGTGCATTTTTATGTGAATGTCTGCATTGGTGGAAAAGTGGCACAACTGGGTCATGAAATACAAGGTATAACTTTTAATAAGCAGTCCCTGTATATCGAACTTTGACAACTAGGTCGGCAAAGTGAGAAATTAGACTTGACACATAAAAAAATGCTAAGTACTCTCTCAGGTCATAAAGTAGGGGAAAATGTGTTGATTTTCAATAAATTACCATGGTAACTTGTATTAGATTTTAGTTTTGAGAATTACATTTGCCATCTGTAAGAAATATGTTAGCTATTTGTCTCTACTTTTAGGGCACACACTATTTTTAGCGTGTGTTCTCTGAAGAATAATATATCTGGAGGTAGATTTCTCGAAATAAAAAGTGGACATTTAAATGCTATTAAAATAGATTTTACTTTTATTTTACAAAAAAAAAATCTGGTAGGATAGTAAAGAAAGCACAAAACTGTCATTTTCCAAACCACCCACAAATTATTACCATGAATTGAAATTTGATCTGAATGAGGAATGACTAAAAAATTGTGAACTGTGATGAAAACACCTGACAGACATTTGAGAGTACCTTGGTTTTGACTTCTCACTTGTGTATGACCTAAAGCAAGTCTCTTTGTATCAGTGTTCTTCATTTTTATCATTTATAAACTAATTGTCTCTAAGCCCCAGTGCAAGAATCTTGTAAGAACGTATTAAACCCTGGGTGACTAATAGCATATATTAGCCTGTCAGACGTTACAGATTCTCATAGATTTGAGTCATTGTATCTCATTTCGAGAATCTTGAATGTAAAATAAAGTAGTCGCTCTTCTCAGGGATTCGCTTATGGTTTTAAGTGTTTGTAAATTTGATTCAGGTCTTTAGATGACAAGTTCCTAGAGCTGCAAAATAGAAATCACAATTCCTTCAAATGTACAGACTAGATTTCATAAAGTACTGACTGGTATTGGTTACCAAATTCATGGAGACTGAAGTGGAAGAGACCTTCATTAGAGCCTGAAAGAATGACACAGAAATAGCCTAACTTAAGTCTGGAATTCTGAGTCATGTAAAATGGGGTGACTTGAAACTCATTTATACTATCCCACAATTACAAAGTCACAACTCATAACTGCTTGGATGTACTTCTAATTCTCTCCCAAATGAATATGTCTTTATTTTTTAAATATCGTAGTATTACAAGGTACTTAAAAGAGGACATCAAAGATGTTTAGCTGCTAACTTAGCAGAGTATATTATAGATTCTCAGCATGAAATTTATATAATGTAGTATTACTTCAATAAAAAAAGAAGGTACCATAGTAAAATATCCATATTAGCTGAATTTTTGTATAGACTGCTATCAGAAACAACTCAGAAGTCACATAAAAATTAGTAGAAACGAATTTATTTTCAAGGGTCGACTATTAGCCCAGTTTAGTTTCTCTTCTGTAAAGCAATACAATTAGAATAAGTGAAATTTGGAATCCATACCTTCACTTACAATGGGATATGTTTTAGATTATTTTTTAGGCAAAACTGTTTGTAAAGTGTTGTCAAAAACTGTTAGATACAGAAAAACTATAGTGTTGTTAAATAATACCAGCAAGATGCATCGTGCTAAACATTGCATCTGTAAATGATAATTGAATAAATAGGTATATGAATTAATTGGACTAAAAAAATGCTCCAAGAGGACATTTAGCAGAACAAAGATTATGAATCAACTAGAACAACCCCATTTCAAATTGTCCATGGTAAAAAGTAAAAAAAAAAAAAATCGAAGCTATTCTGGAGTACAAGCTTTTGAAGATACAGACTGTTAAAAATTGAAATATTAATAGTGGGTATCTCAAGCTAGTATGATTTCATGTGACCTTCAATTTATTCTTCTTAGTCTCATATAATTTTCAACTTCTTTACAAAAATTATGTTATTTAGAATCAAGAATAAAGTGAGAAAAAATCTATTTTGGTGCAGTCAAGGAAATTTTTTGAAATGCTTAAAGAAAACCTATCATTGTTTGCCTATAAAATCAAATTACACATTTCAAAACTATATTAAAACCTATTAACTTGAGGTATACTCTTCACTCCCACTTTATATCTGTGTGCATTGAAAAAAAAATTACTGCACTTTTAGGGACACCTTAGCGTTTACTTTCTCAAGACACTGCTGATTTTCACACACTAAAATTCAATACAGAGAGTGAGACAATATCCTGCCTTTTTCTTTGTGAAGCAAGGCCATGTTATTGCCATTTGAAAAAAAAAAAGAATTCATTATTGAGGATAGACTCTTCATATATTCCAATTACTGAGGCAACTAAGAAAGATAACAATTCTCAACTTTGTCAAAGTTTAAGGGACCATTTGCTATTCCCTTTCAAGGAATTAAATAATGGTATGTTCTGTTACTGGTAAGTCCCCCTCCCCCACAAATAAAAAAGTCAATACATTTTTTACTAGTAATTCATTTATAAAATGAGAAAACAAGGCAAACTTACCATTATTTTCTTCAGTATTTTTATATTTTCAAAAAGCAGAATAATCAAAAGACTCAAGAGAGTCCATTAAGAGAAGGAATCAGTATATGGTTTGATTATTTTTTCCTTAATAATCCCTAGTTCTATGGAATCACCAAGATTTTGAATGAAACTTGTCTCATGAGAGAAACAACTTTTGTTGAACACATTTTATTCTAATGCTTTCAATAATTAGGATATATGCTAAAACCCTAGAAGAAGAGATATATAATAATATATAATAATAGCATAAAATTTCTGTGGCTTATCAAATTATCCCATTTTGTATATGACAATGCACTTTTTGCATATGTAAAATATTTTATGAATTTACTTCCAACAATTCAATATGTAGAAATTCCAATTTATTTATTTATTTTTTGAGAATGGTTCAATGTGTGTATAGAAAATACACCTCCTTGGTTATCTAAGAATCCAGGTGGTTTGGGTGCTTTCGACAGTCTAAAGCATTCCCAATGGAAGACCGAATTATTCTATGTGTGTGTGTGTGTGTGTGTGTGTGTGTGTATTCTATAATAGATAGATAGATAGATAGATAGATAGATAGATAGATAGATAGATAGATAGATAGATAGATAGATAGATAGATATAGATATATTCTGTGACAGTATATCCATATCCTCTGGTGGATTGCTTTCAGTGTAAACACTGCATCCCTTAAAAAAATAGGGGTAATGAAACACATGTCTTTTGCAGCAACTTGGATGGAGCTGGAAAAGATCATGCTTAGTGAGATAAGCCAGAAAGAGAAAGAAAAATACCGGATGGTTTCACTCATAGCAGGAGTATAATGGACCAGGCGAGAAAATAACAAAAATAATGAACAACCATAGACCAGAGACATTCTGTGGGGGTGGAGTGGGGAATGGGATCAAAAACGGGGGGGGGGAGGGAGGGAAATGCACAGGACTATGGTGGTGGCACAGGGGTGATTTGGTGATGGGAAACCCGTGGGGATTACAATTGAGATAAAAAAAAATGTGCAAAATGATGTAAAAATAAACTTTTTAATAAAAAAAAATAAATAAAAAAATAAAAAACAAACAAAAAAAATAGGGGTAATGGGCTGGTGGCACAACAGGTTAAACAGGTTAAACAGGTTAAAGCACAGTACTATGAAGCTCTCAGAAGCCACTGCAGCACAAGTTTGATCCCTAGCCAGGGAGCTTACCCATATGGTCTGGCAGACCTCTCCTGCCCGCTGCTCCCCTCAGCAGTGTATTTCAGTACATCTGCTTGTTCTGTTCCCCACTCTGTCTCTGGTGAATCCTCTCACCCACCACACTTTCAGCCTGTACTCCAGTTCTGTGAGCATAAATAAATCTTTTTTAAAAATAGGGGTAAAATGGCAATGCCACCTTCACTCTGACAATTTTCTCTCAAAAGACATTTTGTGGCATTCCATCTGTGCCTATTGGTATGACATGCTAAGAAGGAAATTCCTAGTAGATGAAAGCAAATACTTTCTAATCTAAGATTTTCTTTAGGCATCAGTGAAGTTTGCTACCTTGATATACAATAGCCCTATCTCCTAAGCTGGCACCTAGGGCCCATTTTGCTCCTGATGAGAGCGGTATCTTCCGTCTTTGTCCACATCACACTCAAACTCATCTGAGATGAAGGAAGCCCCATCTGAATGCTCTGCATGTCTGTATGTGGGTGCAAATATATATGTTCTGTCTACATCCAGGATAGGGTCTTCAGATAGACCTAGAAAACTTTTTTTTTATAATCCAGAGGTTTTCAGCAAAAAAGCTTTGTCCCATGTTAGTCAGGTCACATTGTACGTTTTGAAAAATACATGTCAATTTCCCACTAGGGGGTATCACTGTCCTAATTTTTTTACCTGGTTTTGGCAAATCTGGCTTAATTGATACCACGAATCCTTCAAACAAATAAATCAACATAGTACATATTATTGACTTGAAAAAGAAATAAAAAATAAGCGACATATTTGAGCTGAGAAATCAAAACATGAAGTTGCCTACCATCACAAACCACACCATACTTTTGCTTCTCCTGTATTTCCCTTGCCAGACTTCTTCCCACCAATTTTTGTAGGCACAGTGCTGCAACATGCAATACAGTGTTTGATCTCTGTCCCTAAAATCCCCCAACAGAGACAAGAATATGCGCACACACAAAACCCCAAGTGCATTGCTCAGCTGACCTGTGTTTATGGTTCTTAGCGGAGCATTTGTATATCCATATAAAAGGCCTAGCATAGTGACACTTAAGTGCACAATAAATATTAGCTTTGTTATTTTGTTATTAAATATGTACTTATACGTCTGACTCTGCAAATAAATACAAACTCCTTCGGACAACAAATATTCCATCCATAATTTTATCACTAGAAATCAAAGCTACACCTGGTACATTAAAGGCACCAATTACATAAAAAGAAAGTGAGTAAATGAATGAGTGAAGAGAAAAAGCTGAATGACGGTATCAGAAATAATAAAGCAATACATGATTAATTTCCAACTGCCAAGCTTTCCTTGTATGAGTCTATACAAAACTATAGTCACTGGATTTATGAACAAGAGTATTTCTCAGTCAGTGCTATAAAGTAGACTCTAGAGAATGAAGTCTCATTACCAAATAATGCACCAATTATTCAGAATTCTACTTCCTCGCCAGTTGTTTGAACCTCATGTCACATTGGATGAAAAATGGCTCACAAACATATTCTTGAAATTTTCAGGGAATTATAGAGCATGAAAAAAATTTACTTTTTTTTTTTTATATCACCAGAGTCCACTTATTAAATTCAGGGGAAAAAGAAAATAATAGAATTTTATTACCTAGTAGATATTCTATATTCACATTTCAAAGCTTAACCCAATATCCTTCATAATGTATTTCCTATCCAGAATTACACATCACATTGAGTAGTCAAGGCTTTTTATTTTCCTTTAATCAGGTGTGATTGCTCAGCCTTTCCTTACCTCTTATGACATTAACAATAAGTATGTATGTTGCAAACCCACCACGGGGTGCACTGACCACTACGTTTGGGCTTCCCTAGCCGCCAGAACATAGCAGACTCAGAGACGCAAAAGAAACTGAAGCAGGGGCCTAGGGTCTGAAGTCCGATGTCTGTTTATTAGGACTGCCCATAGGTATATGTAGGGTCAGTAGGTGCAGGGAAAAACAGGAAATGTGCCCATGAAATGTGTCGGATGCAGGCGGTGGGGTTTGTATGGGACCTAGGGGCTTCTTGTAGCTTCTGCTTGATACAAAGTAGTGGGCTGCAGATATTTGCAGGACACAGTGCACTGTGCTCTGCTGACTTGTTTGTTGGCCTTACTGGGGAGTGTGCTTACCCATGCGCAACATTAGCCAGGGCGGACAGGTGCACTTGAGATCCTGCAGAGCAAGCCACGCATGTACATGTGAAAGAGTAGGAACTAGATTTTAGTTTTCATAGAATGTCCCTTAGTTTGAATTTCCTTGATATTTTTCTCTTTTTTTAGATATTTGCCAAAAACATTATATTAACGAAATTGTGTCAGTTTAATACATCACACCCAGAGGTATTTGATGTCAATTTATCCCATTACGACTCGTGATAGTTCTGGTCACTTCCTTAAGATGGTGTCCATTTGTTCCTTAATCATTAATAATCAGTGAAGAGGTACTTTAAGACAGACTGAATATCCTACTTCATCAATATCTCACCCATTAATTACAGCATCGGTTCACAATTCTTGCCCGCATCAACTACTATTACGATGACTGAAAAATGGTGATTTCTGACTGTGTGCTTCCTTCTATCTTTACCGACTAGACTTCTGCTACAAGGGAGAGCTTTCCTTTCTAGTTTGGTTATAATTAACACGGATTCATGTCTTTTCAGCTACTGTCTGTATTCATTTTAACTTGTCCTTTAATTTTCACCACCTATGAGTAGTCCCTTCTTCTGAGGAAAAAAAAAAAAAAAAAAACCCTGGACACCCTTCCTACCTAGTTGGAGAGAGAAAAAACACTCCCCACCAAGAGAGTTTAGCAAACTGTATAGGCAATGATACATTTTGTCCTGTGGTCTCTCCTTTTATTTTTTCATTTGGAATGGTTTATTAACACATAGCAGTTCTGTTGCAAGGACTTGTGGGAGCTTAGTCTAGCCAGGCACTAATGATGGGCCGCAGCTGAGAGCCTCTTTCCAAAATGGCAAATATTCTACTTTGAAGGTAATTTTTTGCCCAAATGTTTGGTTGCCCAGATCAAGCTGCTATATTCAGAGACCATTTTCATTTTTTTTTATTATTATTTTTGGTATATACTCTGTCTTGTTCCAAAAGCATTTTTGCCAAAGCAAAACTGCTGTCTTTACATACTAGTTTATACCTTCCCAAAACATTTTCTCTCTATTCTGTGAATAGCAATTCAGCTTCTTAATGTGTTACCAAAAAAAATTATAACTGCTTCTAAATTGCATTGATGTATTGTAGAATTGAGTTGAATGTCTTTGTAGGCTGAGCGTAATTATCCTCCTGCCAGGAACAAATAAGTTATACTGCTCCAGAGAAATAAATATGCATATGAATTTATGTGGATGGATAAATCCTTATAAAGTTTAGCTCTTTATAACACAATGAGAGAAGAAGAAATGTACTTGGTGAGGCTAATGAATAAACTAGGATCATTATATTGTCTATCATGAATTTCCCCCACAAACTTGCATTTTACTGCATATAAATCAGGGCAGAGCATTTCAAAAGACTTTATATAATGAAGGAGGCAATTTTAGGATGAACTATATAAGAATAAGCTGCCTGAAATCTTCAGTTACACTTTAAACTATATATATGTATATAGATATATGTATGTATGTATATGTATATGAATATGAATATATATACCTATACACGCATGCACATATATATGTGCATGTGTGTACATGTAGACATATATACAGAGTGAAAACTCCAAGAGTTCAAAAATATATATAAACTTTGATTTCCTGTTAACATCTCTACCTTCTCAAAGATACCTGTCAGAAAAAGTTTGCAAAATCCCAATTAAAAAAATGGGATCCCAAAATACACTAGTTGATTGCAGCAAGATCAGTATAAACCAAATGCATTTATTATTTGAAATTTAATCCAATATACTAAGAGATGGCATGTGCTTTATTTTAATTAGCTGTTTCTTTTAAAGGGTCGCTTGGTCCAACTGTCTTGATAGGAAAAAATTGTAGTCATTGCTCAAAATGCTTGTAGCAAATCTAGTTTTAAATTGAAGCAATTTGTTCCGAAAGCAGTCTACTACTGCAGCAATAATCAATGTGTTTTCCCTTAGCCCATACAGAGCTTTCCAAGGACTATTGTTAATTGCCTGTAACAAAATGACTGCTGGTGCCCTTAAATGTAACTCTTTGGCACTTGTTCATTTGTTGTGTTTAACCAAATGCCAGTTTCCCTTAGGTTTTGCCTAGAGATTTTGCTTTGCAATTTTCAATATTCAGCCTCAGTCCTTCAAAGGAGGCAGCGTCTATCATTTTAACAAAATAACACAAAGGCTAAACAGATTTTAAAAGGTCTGCACATTCTCGTCCATCCTATGATGTTGAATTGTGCTGAAATGGAATCTGTAAATGCTGCCACTCCAGGCAACTTGAACTTGAGCTGAAAAGCAGATCCCGTTTCAAAGGGAAAATGACATTTGCTGGAGCAACACTATTCACATTGTAATGTACAGATAAAAGACGGCAGTGCTCCAAAATCGTTTCTTTTAACTGTAACGGAATTGAACCCCTAGTAATTTTGTCCTGACCCGATGTATAAGCAAAAATGGCTAGCACTCATATTAATGTATGTGTCCAGCTTGGCGCAAAAGAATGTGGACACTAATTCTCAGACACCGTTGTCTTTGGGAAAGTTTGCACAGGACCTGTAAGCAAGTGTGGGTGACTTAAATCAATAGGGAATGATGTTATCCTGCACAAATGTATCATACATATAATATATATATATATATATATATATATTATACATATATATATATATATATAAAACTCTTGCATAAAATGATGTAGTAACTGAAAAGCAAGTGCTTGTGTGTGTGCTGTATGAAAAGACACATTTCTTTCCTGACTTCCAAACTTATTATAAGAACGCCTTGCTGCTACGTGTATACTACGTGAGGATCTGAGGGAAATCAAAGATATTCTCACAATTAGCTCCTTGTAATTGCTGCTTCTTCGGACTCAGTTTTGTGACCCTGTTATTAGCAGGTGGCTGTCAAATGGCTTCTAAAACTTATTCTTGCTTATTGCTCATTTTCTAGGTATGTGTGTACCTTAAAGGAAGTATTCGTGAGACACAAGAGCCTTTCTGTAGTTGCTAAGATGCATCAGCTCTGCCCTTTTCCTGCATTATATTTCAGACAGTACTATTGATTGGCCTTGGAACTGGTATATTCGAGTAGTGTACATAGTTTTTGGAATGACTCATGACATGTAGTAAGAGGATAATTCACATTGGGCATTTATTTCTCCAAAAATAAGAACTTTCATTTTTTCCCCTCTTATTTATACATACCTACTTTTATTTATTTATTTTTATTTTTTTAAAGATTTACTTATTGTTCATACAGAACTGGGGTACAGGCCAGAGATGCGGAGGGTGAGAGGGCTCACCAGAGACAGGGTGGGGAGCAGAACAGGCAGACCAAGACATAGTGGTCACCTCCGGGGCAGGCGAGAATCGAACTCATGCGGAAGTGGCTTTAGCTTCTCAGTGCTGTGCTTTAACCCGCTGCGCCACCAGGGAGGGCCCCCATACCTACTTTTTAAAACTTAGAAGTATACAGAGATCAGTATTATAAATAAAATCTGAAGGAAATCACTGTCCTGCTTATTGGATTAATAGGATTATGTTTCAGGCACAGTTTTTGATTGTTTCAAAATCTCTTGGCCCTAGGCAGGCACATGTACCGCCTGTTCCAATGCCCTGTCTTGGGGGTACTCGGGGGTAGCTGGGCTTCTGTCCACAGCAGAGTGGCTACACTGATTCCTAGTTTGCTTTACAGTTTCTCCCCATGTAGGTCTTGGGTTCAAACTCCTATGACTCTTTTCATCAAAGATCAAATTTTAAAGCATTGGATCTGATTAACAGCTAGTAGATGGTGTAGTCTTCAGTGTTGAGCTGTGAGTTTTGACAAGTGTATATACTTGTGTATGCACATGCATACCTGCTTTTACCCAGAAAGTTCCCTTTCTTGCCCCTTTCTTCACAGCTTCCCTTCACCTTTCCCAAAGCTTCCATTTTGTGATTTCAGTCACTAAGGTTTATTTTGACCAGCTCTTGGACTCGCTTTAAATAGAATTATACAAAAGGTATTCCTTTGTTTCTGGTTTCCTTGGCCTAATATAATTTTGTGACATTCATGCATTTTCGGTGGACTAGTAGTTCTGTCTGTTGTACTGCTGAGTACATTTGGGTTTTTTCAGTGGTGTCTGCTATGAATATGACCACTATGAACGTTCTTTTACAAAAGAATATTTATTTTAGTTAAATAACTTTGTGTGTCACTGCTAGTTATAGGGTAAACTCAGACTTTTCCACTGTAGTATTATCAACAAGCATGTACTAGCAGTGTTTGGGAGCCGAAGTTAAGCATTCTCCATTAATTTTAATTTCTTATGTAAGAAATTTTAGAGTGATGAATTTCAAGTGTTTAATGCATTAAGTTAGAAAACTGAATGAATCAAAACAAACAAACAAAAAAGCCTTAGTCCAAATCCTTATGTCTTCCATCATATTTGGTGTAATTTAAATGAGATTTCTCTGGTGCATAAATTAACTTATGGACCTAAGTTAGCGTTTTATGCAGGCTTCTGCATGTGATGGAGTTTAAGTCATATTCTGAGTGAACAAGACCCAATACCCCCGCTTCCCCAAAGAATTATCCATCCACTTGTCCTCTCTGTTTACATAGTAGAAGGAAAACATTATACTGAAGACATTTTTGTACTTCATTCCTAGTACTATTGTATGTGATCCCACACAAGATTCAGCATATAAAGCAGTCTGATATTTATAAATCCAAAACAGAGAAATTTCCTGGAGGTAATTTTCAGTATTTCATAAGTCTTATTAATTTACGTAAGCTCTGAAAGATTTAATAACTCACTTTATTTTTCTTTCTTAAATTCATAAAGGCACATCATCTTTAATAAGATCGACTTTCCATTTAATTCTAATAAGATCAAAAAGTACACTTAATTAAATAGTGTGTATATGGGTTTTTTATTAAAATGTTGAAATTGAAATGCAAAATCAGATGAAAAATATGGTTGAGCTTTTTCCTGTAATTGTCACAGGAAAAGTGACTTTCTGTGTAGTCACACACATGCATACAGTGTTCTTGTGAGAAAATGATGGCCACACTTTTCAGATTGCATTGACTCTGGTGTGTTGATATGGTGCAACACTGATGCTATGTTTTACCCATGGTGATTACACCCCATTTGCAAAATCTCAGGAGTGACTTTGTAACCCAAAGTATCTGTCCCTGCAAAATTATAGATTGGCTTTGTTTGTTTGTTGTAATCGAAGTACCATTGGTTTGCATCCTTGTTAGTATTTTGTTTGCATCTCTGTCAGTGTCTCTCCCTCCCCATCATGTCTGGTCACCATAGCAGCCCACCCTGTAAGCACCTATAATCCTCCATCATGGTCCTTTGCACTCTCCCAACACTGTTCCTAAACCATAAATTATTTTAAAGTTCTCAATTTCTAAGCCTACATTGACTATGTAACAAAATTAGATAACCCATAAATTCTGAATTAAAGAATCAAAAATACTATTATTTCGATTTCAGTAATATGTCTATTAGTGGTGATTAATTAAAGTAGTACTTTTTAAGTTGTTGTCAACTGTAGGGAACAGTGAGTGGCTTCCCAACAATAACAACATTTGGATTATAACCAAGGATTATGATGATCAGCATTTCGTTTATGAGGCATATAACAGGAGCTTAAAATGAGTTTAATAAGCTGTGCATTTTGGTTTAATGTTTAAGTACCGGTAGCCTTGATTTTGTTACAGTGTTCATGAGCTCTAAATGCGAAAAACAAGTAAATGTTTTGTGCCCCTATATGGCTGATAATTTTTGATATAATATAGGCATTTGGTAGGGAAAAGAGAATTTGTATATAGTGTCAAGAAAAATCCTCTTCTATGTAGAAACATGGCTAGTAAAATGGGTAACAATAGAAATGAAAAAAAAATTGAAAGTAGCTCAGTGGATAAAAAAATACTGCCAACACATTCTGCTGTGTTATCTACTAAGGATCCTACTTCCTAAACCCAAATTAGTTTTCAACCCGCCCCCCCAACTGTGGTAAGTCATTTTGGCGCCACTCTATTCTGATAGATTAATATCATTAAAAATTTGAAAAAGAAAAAGGAAAGATCTAGAATGAGAGACGTTGCTGCTGACAGGCGCCATTAATAGCAGTCCATTAAGTAATCCATCCAATGCTATATGCATGGTCCACACGACCCTTCAGGAATTGTGCTATTTCACCCCAACCTCCAGGTGACAGCTCAAGTGTGAAAGACCAAGACTCACATTGGGTGAGTGGGTGAGTGACCTAGCTTCAAAGCCTCATAGCCCCAGGAACCAATCACTCTTTCCGCAAGTATAGAAGTATACTTTGCAGGAGTCCCAAAGGGTTATGTTTCTATATGAGTTATTGCACTCAAGCGAGCCCCAAATTATAGTTTCCAATCAGGTATTTATATTCTGTCAAGTCCAAATGCAATCTACCAACACAAGTTCATTTTTTACCATATGCAATGTTGCTTAGCAACCTACTTACCACATACCACCTTATCTGGTTTCCAAGGAAACAGTGCTAGAAAGTTATCAAAAGGTCAAATTCTCAAGCAGCAAGCAAAAGAGTTGTGTTAATCCATTGCCCACATCTGGTCCCATCCATAAAACTGAAATCAAGTTGAATTGATGATTTTTTACTATAAATATGATATCATTTCTTCATGTGATTTTTTTTCTAGAGCTGATGTACACCGTTGAACTTGCTGGTGGGCTTGGTGCTATTCTTTTGCTGCTTGTTTGCCTGGTGACCATCTACAAGTGCTACAAGATAGAAATCATGCTCTTCTACAGGAATCATTTTGGGGCTGAGGAGCTGGATGGAGGTAAGACTTAATTCCCTCCTTTAATCCTCTTTCTGAATATTCATGTTGGTTTCCCACCTTTGTTTTACTGAGTGAAGGGTAAGAAAAGTTACCTGTATAACCACTGGCACCATGTCTTACAGTCCTCCAATGTTCATTTGGTAAATTCATCTTTTATTTTGTGGCACATTATGTATGATGCTTTGGTGCCAAGAGGTATTTTCCTCTGAAATTTGTGAAGCAACATCTAACCTTTTGAGAATCCTATTTCAAACAGCACTTGGGAATTACAAACGCTGATTGCAGTGCTATCAGAGTGTTCATTTTCTCTCACCTTGTAATCAGTACTGAAAGCCCAGCTTTACTTTTCTATACGTAAGGAGTGTCTCTTTTAATTGTGTTCCCTAGCCCAGTAGTTTGAAGTGAATCTCAATTTGTTCCTTGTTTAGACTGATCAGTTATAATAAACTGTACCAAACATTTTAGAATTCAACCCACAGCCTTTTCAATCCTATTTATTTAACTATATTTAGACAGGATAATTTTTATTCCAAGTGTGGACCAATAGATGAGAAAGTGCACAAGTACATTGTTTTCATAATAATACGTTTAGTACTTTTACTCAAATTGAACAAGTAAACATTGCTTTCATAGAAATCATAAATACCTCTGCCTCTGGTCAGTCATGAATAGTTATACAATCTAAGAGGGATTTGGGGTCCTTAAAAATGCGCTCTCTAAACTGCCTTTAGAGGACTTAAGCTTTTTCCTTCTTAGTAATTTGAAAGTGATTCATTCATTAGGTAATTTTGCAATATGGGGAGTTTATGCCGAATGACAATGAACAGTGCACATAGCAAGAGTTTTCTGATCATATTCATAAACCTTTTTCACTGATGGTCAATGAATGCACTAAATGGAACAAGAGAAAATAAAGCAATTGCTCTTGTCATGTGTCCAGTGTCCTCCGGAATAAATGCACTGGTAAACCTATAGCTTAAGAGGTACAGTTTATTTAGTGTCCCTAAGACATCTTGTTTAACCTTCCCCTTTCCCATTAGGGAGAAGTCTGTGCTGCAGCAAAACTTTCTTTTTTTTTTTTTTAAAGTGCTGATTTATCTGTTCTTTGTTTCTTACTCTCTTGCCTATTCACACAATATTAATTTTTTTTGCTACTGCTTTAAAGAAATATGAGAAAAGTGTCAGTATCAGAACTGTTGTTGAATGAACACCTAGCAAAGTTCTAGGCATCTTTAAATCACCTGTGCTAAACTTCAAACAATTCTGAAGTCCATATTATTATCTCCAATTTACTGATAAGATGCCAGAGATTAAATAATTCAGTCAAGAAGATAAATCAAGTATTACTCTAAATAACCAGGATAGGACATGAAAATAGGTCTATTTCCAAAGAGTTTGTTTTCCTGAACACTGGATCCCTATTACTATTTTACCTCTGAAAAGTTTAGTATGTTCAGTGTCATCTAAAGATCTGCTTTTATTTACACAATTAGTACCACAGAAATATTTGAAAAGCAGATTACCAAAGTGAATATCACTATTAAACATGTTATGAATGTGTTTGATTTGTACATTTTATCTTTTAAGATTTTGGTTGTACCGTTACTAGTTCAGTGACTTTTTAAACTTTTTGTGTAAAAGAAATGAGGTGTAGGTCAGAGATGCAAGGGGTAAGAGGATTGACCAGAGACAGAGTGGGGAGCAGAGCAGACAGATCTACTGAAATACACTGCTGAGGGGAGGGCAGGTGAGACCGGAGTGATTTGCTGTCATGTGGGTCAGCTCCTGGCCAGGGATCAAGCTCATATTGCTGTGGTTGACCATAGCTGATAGTGCTGAGATTTAACCCCTCGGCCACCAGGGAAGCCTTTTAAGTATTATTTTTTTATTGTAAGATTTGTATTTATTTTATGTAGACCTGGGGTGCAGGTCAGCAGTACAGGAGGTGTGAGGATTCACCAGACTGAGTGGGGAGAACACCAGAACCTGATGAAGGACACTGCTGGGGGAAGCAGTGGGCAAGACAGGAGATGTCTGCTGAGCTATGTGGGTCAGCTCTGGGGCAGAGATCAAACTCAGGCCACAGTGGTGATAACCTGAGACTTAACCCCTAAGCCACCAGGGAGGCCCTGTTTGTATTTTGAGTCATATGAATGATTTACCCACACTATCAATTTCTGGTGTGGTTTTTGTCTGTCATGTTCTGAATGGTAGAAGGTACTGGAGGGTTTAAATGCCTCTAAACCTTACTCATACCCCCTTAGGTCTTTCTACGTATGCCATTGTGTTCTACATGTGCAAATTATAATCTACTCTTCTAGTGGTTGAAAATTTCCCAACCTGCTCAAATCCCCATTCTTCCTACCTTCACATAGGTCTTTTCCTCTTCCCAAAGCAAGTTAACTATTAAGAAGAAGCCCCTTGACTTTTTTTTTAAAGATTTATTTATTTGCGCATACAGAACTGGGGTACAGGCCAGAGACTCAGGGGTGGTGAAAGACTTCACCAGAGACAGAGTGGGGAGCAGAACAGCAGATCAATGAAGTGCTGACCCCTTGACTTTTTTAAAAATATCATTTGAAAGTCAAAGCTGAACAATATCTCCTTTATTCGTGGCCACTCCCTTGCCTTCCTTGAAATGGTGATTCAAAAAATACTGTGGAGAGTAAGGCAAGGCAAAGAGTGCTTAAGAACAGGGAGAGAAAGTTTAGCTGATATTGTGTAGTAATGTCTCATTACAGTCATATGATAATAAAAGAGTCATTGATTATTCATCAAATACTTACTCAATAATGTGCTATGTTGGCTACTTTATTAATACTCAGAAAATCACACAGATATAAAGACAAAATATAAGCCCTGGTCTGAATGACTCCAAATGCCAAGAATTCCCACTGGGAGATGGAGCATCGGCATCTGGGCAGTATTCTGTCAGTTCCTTTCAAGTCATTGCAATAGACATAATCTCCCTCTATCCAGTCCCTATCACTTATGCGCAAATTAACTCAAAGCCTAAATGCCCCCTACTTTTTTCTAGTAACCTATTAGCTTCCAAACCCAGCTTTTAAATCACCCACTCCCTACACTCATTCTTTGTCATCCTCCACTTTGCGTGTTAGTATTTTACATCAATCTCTACCTAATTTGCTTCACTTTCTCCTCATCTGCCATTTCCAATTATCATGACCAGTTATTTGTACCACTTGAAAATACTTTTTTCTTCACTCTTAATGGGAACTGCCTTCTCGAAGATTCCTATACTACATTCTTGGTTTTCATTCTCCACTTTTCCATTTGATCTCCCAAACTTGACCAGACTTCACTTTCTAAGTATAAATTTTCTGTGATTCTTTGGGGTGCCCACTGGAACAAGTCTTAAATCAGAAAGCTTTTGCTCTCACAGGATGACCCAACCAAGGAATCTGACCGCACAGAGATCCAGGTAGAAATAGATCATGATCTTTGGGCAAGCAATACTGTTGAAAACTGAGCTGTGATAATTTATTCATGTTTAATTCTCATATTACTTTGGGAAATGAATTAACTATAATTGCTAGTAGTAGAGAAGATTATCTACTCCCCCACTGCCTTAACTCCAGAACAAAATAAAATTTGGAGAAAATAATGCCACATATAAATTTACTAACAGACAAGCATATAACCCATCCTACAAATTTGAAGTTCCAATGTGTGTGTGTATACAAGTGTACACAAGTGCACACACACCCTAAATTTTCCCTTGAGGCAAATATGACTATATTCCAGTGGCAGGATTAGGCTAACCATCTCATGGCAGCTAGAAATGTTCTTCATCAGGATCAAACAGTCACCCTAGAACAGTCTCCCTGAGGGAACAGGCTACTGGCCGCATTCGAAGCTTGTAGGAGGGGGTATGTGTCTCTTGGAGCCCATTTCCAAGATCTTTATACTTAGTAAAAAGCCCCAATTTTAGCAATGCAAGGTGATTTCTAACATCTACTGTGCTAATTGACGAAGCATCCTACTTTTGATCAGAAAGATAAGTTGTAAGTATTAGTGGAGAAGCCTCAGGCGTGTTGCCTTATTCTAATTAAATGCGAGCTGACCGGCCTGATAAGGGCAACCTACTGTCTCTAGAGCAGAATGACACTAGCACAGTGTCCCACCATCTGTGCTACAGTAATTACAAGGAAAATATAGTTGTCATAACAACAGCAGACTCCTGTACTTCTCCTGTCTCTGCCTGAGGTTTACCTTCCACTTATTTTTTTTTTCAAAGCATGGAAAAAGACTATCCCTTCCTGGGCATCTCTTGTGGCACAAGGGATTATGTCTCAGCACTTGTACAGCCACTGCAGAACAAGCTCGACCCCCGGCCAGGGAGCTCGATCCCTGACCCACATGACACAGCCAGCAGACCTCTCCTGTCGCACCTGCTGCTCCCCTCAGCAATATGTGTCAGTAGATCTACCTGTTCTGCTTCCCACTCTGTCTCTGTGAATCCTCCCACCTGATTTCTGGCCTGCACCCATTCTGGTGTGAATAAATAAATAAAAATAAATATTTTTAAAAATAGATAATTTCTCGGCCCTCCCTGGTGGCACAGTGGGTTAAAGCACAGCACTAAGAAGCTTAAGCCACTTCTGCATGAGTTCGATTCCTGCCTGCCCTGGAGGAGATCCACATGGCATGGCAGACCTCTCCTGACCCGCCCACTGTTCCCCTCAGCAGTGTACTTCATTTATCTGCCT
>NW_004567128.1:14763220-14775370 GCF_000260355.1 Condylura cristata
CTTTAGCTTCTCAGTGCTGTGCTTTAACCCGCTGCGCCACCAGGGAGGGCCATAAATCACCTTTTAAGGGCAAATTCACAACGTCTTGTTGAGCCCTCCCGCACTCACATTTTGGTAACTCACTTGCTGAATGGTGATGACCTGTGTCACTAGTCACTTTCACACAGGCAACTTATACATATTTGAGAATAATAACTAAATAAATACATAAATGGCCAGCTGCCAATAACATCTGACAACGATTCAATAGGTGTTTAAAGATTAAAAACTCCCTAAGACCTGAATGTCAGTCTCAAGCCATTTATATAGTCAGTAAATCTCTTCCCTTCTCCACATCCGATATAGCCACACCCTCATCTTAAAAAGGGAGTCGCCAATCTTCATTTTCTTAAAAACTGCATTGTTCAAAAAAGAATGCAATGGATCTTTTAGCTTCTCAGTCTTAAAGAGCATTGACTAATATCCTCTCATATGTGAAAGAGAAAATTGCATTTATTTATCATTTCTCGAAACCATTCCTTCATTCCTGACACAGTGCTGTATTTTTCTTCCTCCACCAAGATTCTTAGTATTTTCAACTTGTATGCTTGTTTCTTTCTCTCTCCTTTTTCTTTTTTAGTAAGGAAAGTTAGTTTACAACATATAGGTGTCGGGGTATAGTTTCTCACCTTAGCAACACTTAGATCACACCACACCTAGAAATGAATGACATTACTGCATCCTATGGTAGTTCTATTTTTACTTTTTTGAGCAATTTCCATGCTGTTTTCCATGTGCCAATTTACATTCCTACCAACAGTGCATGAGGAGTTCTTTTTCTCCACATTCTCACCAATACTTACCATTTCTTGACTTTTCAATAATAGTCACTTTAACCTGTACATGGTGAAATCTCATTGTGGTTGTGATTTGCATTTCCTTAATGAGAATGGACACCTTTTCATTTCCTTTTGGCCATCTGCATGTCTTCTTTGGTGAAATTCTTATTAAGATCTGCCCATTTCTTAATTGAGTCCTGTGGTTATTTTTGTTGTTGAGTTCATTGTATACCTTGAATATTGACCTGCTGTCTCATATGTCTTCTCTCATCAGTAGGCTGCCTTTTCATTTTAATGATAGCTTCTTTCACCGTGCAGGAGAAATGCATATATTGTGTGTCCTACAAGCTTGCTGAATATGCTAATTGGTTCTAACATTTCTTTTGGTGGAGTTTTAGGTTTTTCTATATTTAAAATCATCTTACCTGCGAGAAAATTTTATATCTTCCTTTTCTATTGGCTGCCTTTTCTTTCTATTTCTTGCCTAATTGCTCTAGCTAGGACTTCCAGTACTGTGTTGGGTAGGAGTGGTAAGAGTGGACAATCTTGTCTTGTTCCCAAATTTAGATGAACATTTTCAGATGTGCCCATAGTTATGATGTTAACTATAGGTTTGCCATAAACTGTCTTTATTATGTTGTGATATGTTCCTTCTGTATCCAGTTTGTTGACAGTTTTAGTAATGAAATTGTAAATTTCATCAAACCATTTTTCTGAGTCTATTGACAGATTTATATTTTTTTCTCCTTTATTCGATTAAAGTGTCATATAACATTTATTGATTTACATATGTTGCTCCAACCTTGCATTTCAGAGATAAATTCCACTTGATCATGATATGTTATTCTTTTAATGTGCTGTTTAATTTTACTTAATTATTATTTTGTTAAGAATTTTAGGTTTATATCCTTATAGTTTTCTTGTAGTAGTTCTATTTGACTTTGGCATCAAGATATTACTGGCTTCTTAAACTGAGTTGAGGGCCTCCCTGGTGGCAAAATGCTGTCAAACTATTGTGAGCCACTGTGGACTGACTTCGATCCCCAGGCAGGGAGGTGACCCACACGGCACAGCAGACCTCTCCTGTGCTCCTTGTCCCCTGCTTCCCTCAGCGGTGTATTTCAGTAGATCTGCCTGTTCTGTTCCCCACTCTGTCTCTGGTGAATCCTCTCATACAGCCCCATACCTCTAGCCTACAGCCCAGTTTTTGTATGCATAAGTAAATAAAGCAATAAATCAATAAATAGAGTTGAGGAGGTTTTTTTGAAAGAGTTGAAAAAGGATCGGTGTTAAATTTTTGATGTAGCCTTCTAGTTCTCATCTTTTCTTTGTTGAGCTTTGTATTCTTATGTTCAAAATTATTAGCATGATGAAAACTAACTTAGCAATATTTTACATGTAAGATAAGTGGATATCAGTATTTTATGTTGCTCTGTAATAATTCAGTGTAATAACACTCTTTTTTTTTTTTATTGTTTGTAAGAGTTTATTTGAACAAACCCCAATTTGAATTGGGCAAAACCAAGCTAGTGGTAGGACTGCTCCTTACCAAAGAACACTCTTACAGAGAAGCAGAGCAAAGATACTTGATTGGCTATAGCTTAAGTGGTTGCTTTATATAGGAAGGCTAGTTGGCAATTTGTTAGTTTTCTTAAGTTTCATTTTCTCAGACACAACTGCCTTTATGATGGACTTCGGCTTTAGTTTCTGTTCGCTTATGTAGGCTGCCAAGGTATTAGAGTCACATCAGTCTTCTTGTTTAATTACTTGAACATACTGAACCTGGTGAATACAGGTCAAGACTTTCAGACAGTATTTGAGAATAGGGCAGGAGAGTCCTTTGGCAAACGTGTAAGTGTACGCAGTCCCAAAATCCAAGAACAGGCTCGCTGTAAAAACTTAACTGGTCTTATTTTCTCCCTAACAGAAAATCAGCACCACACACACACAGTGGAAAATCAGTGCTCCTCAGTCCAGACAGGTGCAGTTTTCTCCCAACAGGGTGAAATGATGACAGGCAGGTATAGGTGTATGATTAGAGTAAGAATTTACTATCTAAATAGTGGCTTACATAAGCTGTCAAGATTTTGTGACCTGTGCAGCAAAAATGTTGGAAGTTAGCATTTCATTGCAATTTATTGTCCTAGTACCATCTTCATTACAGTAACAGCAAATGGCTGGGTGATTAGTAGTGTGTATGGTGTGAAAAAAGACTTTTAGAGACTTAAACCTATCACCCCTCCGCGCCCCACCCAAGATGCAACATGTAAACTAACATTACCTCAATAACCGTCCTTTAAAAACATACAAAACAAAGTGAAATATCTGTATACTTATTAAAAAGAAGAAAATCTGACCCCTTCCGCCTCCAAATTAGTTCCACAATATAAGAATTCATGAAAGCTGCATTTTAGGTGTCCCAGAAGTGGAAATGTCGGAAATATTTATGAACAGAGGTGAACTTTTCCATGCCCTGTTGTTTTCATGGCCAAGTAGTGACTGAGACTTCACTTTGTAATATTTGTTTGACAGACAACAAAGATTATGATGCCTACTTATCATACACCAAAGTGGACCCCGATCAATGGAATCAAGAGACTGGGGAAGAAGAACGGTTTGCTCTTGAAATCTTACCTGATATGCTTGAAAAGCATTATGGGTATAAGTTGTTTATACCAGATAGAGATTTGATCCCAACTGGAAGTAAGTTGATGTTTTCATTTGAGAGTATACATATTCTTGTGTCTGTCTGTGGTCTTACCATTTTTAGACAGAATTCCCCTTTACTCCAATTCAAACAGTTGTGTCTGTGGGTTTCTCAAGAAAGAAATGTTTTTATGTGTTTATTTGAA
The DNA here is from genome assembly GCF_000260355.1 of Condylura cristata. Classification (NCBI taxonomy): domain Eukaryota; kingdom Metazoa; phylum Chordata; class Mammalia; order Eulipotyphla; family Talpidae; genus Condylura; species Condylura cristata. Next base: position 14,766,891 of record NW_004567128.1, read on the forward strand.
ACGTAATTTTGGATACCTCTGAGGAGCTACTTCCATTGCTGTAGGAAACATCTCATTTTATGAGCCTCAGCATTGAAAAAGAACAAATGAGACATTGATGCCTAGGAAAAGAGATTTCTAACATTGACAAAAGTGAGGGCCAAACTCTATTCAAAGTGATCATTGGCTGTGTTCACCCAACTCACACTGCCACTTAAGGTATGAAAAGAATCTACCAGGGCTGTCTGGAGCAAATGTTCCCTCCATTCATTCTGATGAACCCTCTCCTCTTTTGTAGCATACATTGAAGATGTGGCAAGGTGTGTGGATCAAAGCAAGCGACTGATCATTGTTATGACCCCAAATTATGTAGTCAGAAGGGGCTGGAGCATCTTTGAGCTGGAGACCAGACTTCGAAACATGCTGGTGACTGGAGAAATTAAAGTGATACTAATTGAATGCAGTGAGCTCCGAGGAATCATGAACTACCAGGAGGTGGAGGCCCTCAAGCATACCATCAAGCTCCTGACAGTCATTAAATGGAATGGACCAAAATGCAACAAGTTGAACTCTAAGTTCTGGAAACGTTTACAATACGAAATGCCTTTTAAGAGGATAGAACCCATTACACACGAGCAGGCTTTAGATGTTAGTGAGCAGGGGCCTTTTGGTGAGCTGCAGACTGTCTCGGCCATTTCCATGGCCGCGGCCACCTCCACAGCTCTAGCCACTGCCCATCCAGATCTCCGTTCCACCTTTCACAACACCTACCATTCACAAATGCGTCAGAAACACTACTACCGAAGCTATGAGTATGACGTACCTCCCACCGGCACCTTGCCTCTCACCTCCATAGGAAATCAGCATACCTATTGTAACATCCCTATGACACTCATCAACGGGCAGCGGCCACAGACAAAATCCAGCAGGGAGCAGAATCCAGATGAGGCCCACACAAACAGTGCCATCCTGCCGCTGTTGCCAAGGGAGACCAGTATATCCAGTGTGATTTGGTGACAGAAAAGCAAGGGACAGCCCGTCCCTGGGAGCTTGAGTGGAGTCTGCAGTCCAGTGCCTGGAACTAAATCCTCGACTGCTGCTGTTAAAAACATGCATTACAATCTCTAGAACACGAGGAAAAACAGGGTCTTGTACATATGTTTTTTGAAATTTCTTTGTAGCATCAGTGTCTTCCTGTTTTACCATGTCTCTTGCCATTACATTTTTTGACTTTGTTTTATATGTCATTGGAATTTGTAAATTTACATTTTTTTAAAGAAGAGACTTATGTATAGATAGGAAACCCTTTTTTGCTTCGTTAGTTTAGTTTTAGGATGGGTTTTTATTTCCTTCTCTTGATTTTGTTTTGCTTTTAACATTTCCTTGGGGTGCTTGGACAGATCTATCCAATGGGACAAGGAGCACCGGATCCTCTCTTGGGTTCTGCCTAGGATCAGCAGGGCCCTGTGGGCCTCAGAGAGCAGTGCATCAAAGGCCAGCATTGCCACTTGGGGTGGGGGGAAATGATGAGAAGAACACTTGTTCATAGGAGGGCCCTGCCAGTCAGAACCCTGAATTTCTTCCTTGTCCCACCTCATTTCCCACCTCACCCCTCTAATGGAGGCATGATGTGTAAACTCTAAGAAGGGGTGGGGGTGGGTCTAACTGTCTTAACATTTAAATCACTGCTTGTTGGTCAGAATACACTCCAGACCCAAAAGTGTGCTAGTCACTTGCCAGTGACCACTACAGAGTGCTGAGAAGATCAAGGGCATGAAAATGGGGGAAAGAGTGTTGTTTCTGTTTCTTAAATGAGTTGATGTACCCTTATATAAATATATATATATATATATAAACACACACAACAGGACAAAAGAAACAAACAAACAAAAAAACCACCAAAAAAAAAACACAAAAAAAATACAAAAGACAAAAAAATGAAGCCCTATATTTGATCACTTCCTGGAAAGGCATGAATGTGTTTTGTGGCTGTTTTTGTTTAATATTCTACTTCCTCTTTTCCCTCTATAATTTTACCGCAAATGAGATTATGTGCAAATGCCAGGCAAGTTAACTGAGAAGGGTGAATCAACACAAGTCAAAGTGAAATTTATATTGAAGGCTTCCAAACCAAAGGGAAGGGCAGGGTGTGTCATCAAATATGTTTTGTCACCTTGTATTATACAAAATGTTATTTTCTAGAGTCAGAAAACACCTGTGAAACTTATTATGGGGTCCCCTTGTATTTAAATGTTAATTCACTGTATTTGATTTTCAATGCTACATTCAAAACAAGTGTTTGGTTCAGTTTGTGAACATAAGCAACACTTATTAATAACAGTGTTTATGTAAGAACTCAGGAGGTCAAACATATGAATACCAACAGAAACCAGTATTTTCAAAATAAATATTATTTACATGAAATAGTTTTTAAATTAGATGAGAAAGTGTTTAAAGTAATTAATTTTACTGTATAAAGAGTTCATTTTATTTTAACTGTATAATTCTATCTTTCAGAAACAGAAAGCAGATGCTCCCAGGAAATTCATCCCTAGCTTTATGTTTGAGATCAGTGACATAAGCAGTTAATATATATTCATGTTGAAGATGATGTGAAATCAATCAGAAAGGAACTTGCAGAAGACAGAATTGTTACAGGAAAATATTACCTAAGTAGCTTTTAGTTTAAAACAAAATCAATGTGATAAAAACACTGATAACAGAACTTATACATTAGTGATTCACCATAGGAACTTCCATTCCAGTCATTTTCTGTGGGCTTGTGCAGTGACGATTGTATGTTTGGTTTATTCCTACTACCACATAATGAGTAAATAGTTCTACAGCTTTGCTCACACTACTGTCAGTACGCCACAAAAAGACAAGTTAACTTCAGTAGAGTAAGTGGGAGGGTCAAAACGAATTGCAAATGTCTGAGAGATGAGTATGAGAATTCTGTAATGTGCAAAGGTCTAAGTGTCTGTGTGACAATGTAATGGAGCCGTGGGATGTGCATTGACTTTTATTTGCTTAAAAAGTGTTTCTGTCCCTGACAATTCACCTGGGTCCTTCTCCACAATCTGTTCTTTATTCCTGTGTTCCCTTGGACCTGTGTCCTTTTTTTCACAAAGCAGAACTGAAACTGCAAGGACACATAAACGTTAAGGTCAGCTTTGCACACTGAGTTCTTTTCAGAATCCAAGAAGGCCACTGTTTACTTGTGCTATGGACACCTGTCAGAGACTGGTGTCCGTGAACCTCGTTGGACTGAATTCCAGGCTCCCCCAGTGCTCAGAAAACTGTAAACATGGCAGTGGCCTGGTTTATTTCTTTGGTTTTTTAATTTTTTAGGTTTTTTTTTTTAAGTGCACGACGGAAGTGTGGAATAAGTGTAGAGGAAGTAATCAGATTACAGTTATATTTTAGGCATCCATAGGTGTTAATTTTAGCTGCATTGGGAGTACATTTTTTGTTCTATTTTTAGTGTAGATTTAAGCACTTTGAATAGCATGATTCAGGGATTGATGGGTAATATTTGATATTCTCACAACTTAAGAAACTTTTTTTCCTCTATGTTTTGTCATATTTTTAAAAAACGAGATAAATGGAGAAGAGGCCATCTCTGGCTTTAGAAACATTCCTCCCAAGTATTCCTCTATCAGCTCCATGTGAGAACAAATGAAGGAAGCTGTCATGTGTCCACGTGCTCTATGTTTAACATGTTAGAAATCACAATAAAAAGAGGGGGGAAATCTTTTCCCTAGTTGCGCAGATTTCAGCCTTCTCTTTATTGGGCCAGGGCTATGGGACATAAGAATATCCTCGATGTGAAAACACAGCGGAAATGGTGGCTGTGTTAGCCAAATTGAGGGAGAGAGTGGGCTTCTGGACCTGGACATGTGTGATCTTTGGTGTCGCCTGTTTTTCTTCAATCACTGCTCAGACGCCGAGTGACCCGGTATAAAGTCAAAAGTCCTTCTGGTTCTTTCCTGTAACCTTCGCTTGCTGCCTGTGAGCATCCTACCCTTTACACTGGTGCTCAAATCTTTGATTATTTATTTTGTAATCCATTCCTTGGGTCTCCTATGGGCAGAGAAGAAATTTGCCTCTCCTACTGTCACCTGATTTACCTCTAGATATAGTCTATGAAATAAATCCAAGATAAAATGAGTTAAGAGACCTGAACCTACTGTATTTCTATAGTTAAACATCTGACTGTTCAGATGGTCAATAATGTTGTGTTTATTACTTCATATTATATGTATTTGAACCCTATTGTTGTAATCTTAAATACCTAGATACTGGTTTATTGCTTATTTCATCATTATTTAGCATTTTATAACAAGAGCAAATATTAACTGAGAGACAACCCCTAAACTCCAAGTAAGTTTGTTTATCCTAGAATAGTCATTAACTTTGACAGATACCATTTTTGTAAATTAAGGTTACCGTTTTCCAGAAAATCATTAATTCATACATTCATAAATTCCGGTTCTGGAATGACACCCTAGTTCTCCTATTTTTTTTTTTTTACTCTTGTGTTTAATTTCTTCCTTTCTTAAATTTAGTTTGCTGATATCACTGGTCCCAGAAGAGAGCGTATTGAAAATCACAGGATACCATTGGTATTGTACTAGTGAAATAACTGAATGGAACTAAGAGAACACAAACATGGAAGAGGAAAACCTGATTGTTTCTGATCTGAATGCTTGGCCATTATTCCCTTTATTGTCATAGTTGATTAAGAGAGGTGAAGTATTATTAAATGAGCTAGAAATCCCATCTATTTCCTATCCCTGAAGAAATTTTGACAACATACTCAGTTACTACCGAGAGATAATGTTGCAACTGAGTCCCCTAAAAGGAAGAGCGTGTCTGGAGAAATAGAGCTTTATCATGAACACTTCTACATTATTGTTCTGAGCAAAAAAAAAAAGTAACAGTTAGACTTTGATTATCCTTAACAATAGATCTTAATGTTGGGTTCAAGGATACTTGGGTCTCTTAAAAACAACTGAAGGAAATAGTGAAGCCCTTGAAATTCCAGATAAAATTGTGAATGTGTGGGAAACTGTTCTGAGTGTGATATTCAAAAACATCCATCACCTAAAAGGCTGTCGATGTTCAGAATGAGTGCATAGTCTCAAACTGACATTCAAATCAGCCACGCCATTATGCACACACTGTCATATCTACTAGTCTTTACCTTCACTCATGGAACTTCAGGGGGTGATTCTTTTAATAAAGGCAATTCCTCTTCCAACAGGACCCATCTTTTGTGGGAGACTTGGTTTATAGTAAGGAGATACTCATATGGTGATAAGCAGCTTATGCCCAGAAAAATGAGGATAGACTAGTCTTACTATGATAGCTTATTCATTTCTTAGTTTACTCAAAAGATAGTTTGGGGGAGAAGTGAAATCATGTACTTTGTCATGACACCTTATTCATCAAACTTCTTTATGACGTATGTAATCATGAGTCCTTCAACAAAACTTAGAAAATTTCAGCCAGTGTAGGAATAGAAGAAACAACCATTTGACCTGTTTGTCCAAAGAGACCGAATGTTCTTAGGCCAAAATTTAGAATTGGTTGCATACTTGATTTCCAACAACTGTGCTTTAGCAAGTTTCAGAATTTATTATATGACTTTGGGGGCAGTAGCAAAAATTTTTAGAGTAAACTGAAGTGAGGCCGTCGCTGTTTGAAGTTTTACATTTTGCTTGTGATTGGCAGGAAGGTGAAAATTTGTTCTATGTTAATTAAGATACTGTCACAGGAGCTAGAAGAACTAAGTTTGAGTAAAGTAAGAAAGGATGATGATGGTTAATCCTAATCCTAGTTTTATAAGTCTTGTCATCATCAACTGGAGTCTCTACAGCGCTAATCTTCCATTGACTATCATTTCTTCCTTCCAGACTCATAAGACAACACATCCTTCCATTACAAACACAGATGATACATAAAAAGAAAAATGTCCTTCTGCCCTTTCTTTACTCAATATTCCACTGAATAATCTGAGTCCACTGACATATCCACGTTTCTGAATTGTTCATTAAAGTCAGTAAAGTAAGGCACTGGTCTCTTTCTACCATTCACTGCCTTCATCAATGTAGGCCCCAGGATCCACAAGTCTGGACATTATTCTCTTTCTAATTATCACTCTAAATCATTACACTATATTTCCTCCACTACTAAATGAATAGAAGCTGAAAAGCTGCACATGAACTTGAGAATATTACATGTAATATTGATGTTGTGTAAATTTCAATCTTCATAGTCCAGATAACCTTAAGTTTCAAAAGGGCATGCTGGTCATTAAAAAAAAAAAGATTTAATGTAAAATGACATATTACATAGTGCATGAACATGTGGCAAAGTAATTTGGATCTATCCTTACTAGTCAAATGAGAGACTAAATTTGGGGAGATCAGATGTGAGTGTTTTAGGTTAATTCTCAACCAGGATGAGGACATCTTTATGTTCAGATACGTGGACAGTTGTCCGTATTCCTTGCAGCATATGCTCCTGGTAACTAGAAACCTTCGTGTGTTCTTTCCACCAAAGTAGTGGAGATATGTTCATATAATCTGCTATTGAATTGTAGAAACTTTTACATTTTCAGAGTTTGAGGGAACCCAAACAGGAAAGTGAATTTAGTCATTTTCCTCTGCTGGTGTTCAAGTCAAATTTTAAACTCAGATACTCAGATATGTTCAACAGTCAGTAAAAAGTGCATTTTTACATAGTGTTTCCCTTTAGTTTTGCCTATTCTCTTTGATTTTGTATAATCTAGAATGTATGTTACTCATGCGTAGGTAATGAAGGCGCTCCTTTTTTTCTTAGAATACTTAACGATTATATATTTGGTTTTGCTTTGACTAGCAATAGGAAAATAGACAAAGTGTACAAATGAGAAACTTTAAACTTGAATTATAATTTGTGTTTTATAGTCGTTTCATAAGTCTGTTGCTCTCTATGAGTATGCTCTCTATATATCCTGTAAAAATAAATTTATATGTTACATAGAAATTCAAGAAATTAAATTATTTATTAAGCTACAAATGTTTCTTCTGGTTTCTAACTGATCACAGATGAAAATAAATTAAATACTGTGTTGTTGGATCACATGTAAGTACCTTCATTAATTTGATAACTGTTGTACTTTTCTTTCCCTCTCTGTTTATATGTTTATCATTATTAGACTTAATTCCTACTATGATTGTGAAGAAAGGGACTTAAGAAATGTCCATTTGGCTGAACAAAAAGAAAAAAATGTGTCTAAAAAAATCAAATCCATTCACAACCCCTCTTTTTTCTTTAGTACTGGATTCTGAGAGGTATGAATCACAAACTCAAGTCACTTAAAAGTCATCACATTAATGATCTTTTCAAGGTTAAATTCTGCATTTTTCCTTCATCTGTTTCATACAATTCTTTGAGAAACAAATGAAAGGAATTATTAACAAGTGAATCCTCTGCTGTTTCTCTTCCTTCCTTCTTTCTCCCCAGGTATTTTATTCCTTTCTTTTTAAGGTACTGCTCACATAATGACCTTAAAATAATGTCCCCTCAGGAAATATTTTAAAGTGACCAAGATCTTTAATCATCTTATTTTTCTACTCCATTTTCACCTACTTATAGTGCACAGTCTAAATGAAAATGTTTTTGGCCTTATCCTTCATTTTATGTTAAATAGAAATAAACTTATTATTTCTTTCTTGGGGGAGAGGGGAATGGTGGTAAATCTTTCTATTAGAAGTATAAAAGTGAAAAACCATTCACCTTTTAGAATAAATGGGCTGTTTAGACAGAATTCATGTCTTAGGACAGCCTTTTAAGAGGCACTTATCAAAGATGAAGCAGAGATAAGTCATTGTACAATTGCAAAGTAATTTTTTAAATGAATAAGGTTATTTCATGTTGGATCTCAAAGTAATTAATATATTTAAATTTTCATACATTCATTTCTACCTCAGTAGGATTTTTCAATGAGGAAAAAAATTCTACTAGAAAAGTAAAATGTTATATGGTTTATGGCTCAGTAAATAATTTACATATTGTATTTTAAGTTGGGAATCACAGAATCTGGCACATTATTAAAATTATCAGGAGAGGACTTTATAATTGAAGAGTATTTGGTACTATTTATATACCATACACACACAGAAAAATAAAAGTTCTCTGGATTTTTCAATTACACTCATATTATTCCCAAATGATTAAAAGGCTGATACCCATGGAATATCTTACTGATTTCTAGAAGATTTCTAATTGATAGCATGTACACAGATCTTGGAAAAACAGAGAAGAATTAGACAAATACTCAGAAAATTAAAATGGTGATCCAGTCACACACTAATGTGAGGTTTTTAGCACTGTGAATGGTCTTAAGAGTAGTTCAAACAAATTCCTTGACTAAGCTTGCATTTTCAAGCAATGTTTCATGCACAGTAATACTGATGTGTGTGGGGAATGCTGAAAAGAAGTGCTGAAAAATA
>NW_004567128.1:14775515-14791023 GCF_000260355.1 Condylura cristata
AAAAAAAAAAAAAACCTTAATACATCACACTCGACTGGTTCTGCTTGCATGGTAGGATGATGTATATGTGATTTAATTTTTTAAAAGGTATATAATATTGTAGGCAGGATGATACATGGCAAAAGTCAGCAAGCGGTCTCATGAATGGCTGCATAATGAAAAAAAAATGCTAAAGCAGTTAAATTACTAACTTCCGGAGGAAAAAAACTAATAAACAGAAACATCCCAAAAAATAGAGTGCAGAATTACATGTCAACCACCCACATAAAAGCCAAACAGAATTGTAAGGTGATGAAAATCAATAGCTGACTTAAATTAAGCAATGAATTATCTCAGTTCTTCTATTGTCTGTAGCAATAAAGAACAGTTTACACAGCTATGAACTGGAAAGAAAAACAGGGTTCTATGGGAAATGCTTTATCAGGTAGACTCAGCATGCTTTTCCTAAGTAAAATGGGAAATTGATTGTTTCACTTTATAAGCTATGGACAGAAATTATGATTTTGAAGGGATGGTGACGTCAAAGTTTGGCAAGATGTGAATGAAACCCTTCCTTCATAGCGTCCTTCTGATGGGTCTCTTAGTAACAGTCCTAAGACCTGCCTGCACTTAGAGTCACCTGGAAAGGTTTAAAAATCCCAACGTCTCATTCAGATCAAACTAATCTGGGGTTTACCCCTACTACTAATTTTGGGGTTTTGTTGCTTTTTTGTTCTTTAACAAACATTCAAGAAAATACTATAAGACAACCAGAGTTGAAAACTATCGACATCAAACAGGTGGGTCTCAAATTCTAGGCTTCGGAAGATTGCTTGCACAGATTGTTAAAAGTGGAAAATCAGGTTGAACTCAGGTTGATACTGGAGACAGGCCCAGAATCTACTAACATAAAAAGCTGCTGCGGGGTGTCCTGTGGCACCCCCAGCCGCTCTTGTGGAAATGCAGATGTAGGGTATATTGTTTCCATCATTACTAATTGCTGTCACTCTTTGGAATACAAAATCAAAGCTTTCAGTGGATGAATGTCACCATAAAATGGATCTTCTTTTATGTTTTTAACAATTCCTCCCAATTTATTCATCAGAACTTACAATGAAGAAATCCTGGGGGGTAAAAAAACAACTATATAGATGATTACACTTTATTTGTGAATATCTCAAAAAGAAAAGAAAAAGCTAGTCAAGAAAAGTAAGTTCAACTTTATTATATACCTTTAAAATGTAATCGCATCACTGTGGACTAAAAAACATCTAATTAATAGTTAAGTGTTAATTAAAAAACACCTTCCTTCTAAGAAATTACAAGTCTATTGTCACTTCTGTTTCTGTTAAAAAGCAAAATTAGATAGGGCCACCAAAGATATTGATTGTCAAAATAAATAGATTAACATCAAATTGTTAAGTTTGTTTAGACCTAACAATTATTTTTCACATTAACAATGAATCTATCAAAAGATAAACTCTAGTGAAAATATTTCCAAATATCTTTTCACATCAGACTCGTGTGCATTTATTAAAGGCACAGCTTACTGACTCACACTCCAAAACAAGTGAACTCCTAGAAATGTTTATAATCATGTAATCTGGGACCATATTTTAGTGAAAGATGTAAAGGCCTAGAGTACATTAATGCCTGCAAATGAATTTAGTTAATTGTTTGTGAGATGTTAAATGCACATCTTGCATTATTTCAACAACATGTCAACCTACAGAGTAATGCCAAACCCCAGTTGGCTCTTTCTTTCACCCTTCGATCACTCATTCTGACAATATATTTCAATCCACATTTATTTATCTCACTGTGCTCTGTGTATGGCCTGCCAGGAATGATTGCCAGTAGTGAGATTACAAGCCTTTGTTTCTTACGAAGAATTTCCTATTTGATGTCTGATTCTCACAACTCATCATGACAATGATCTTAAGTACACATTTCAAGAACATAGCTCCTGTGAGTCAAGAGAAAATTTTCTATATTCTTCCTGGAAGAATCACATCAGAGACTTTCTGGGAAATTGGCTAAAGTTTTTCTACCCATAACTCATGACTTCCATGGTCACTGTAGACTCTTATCATCTAGAATTTTTTAGCATTACCCCTCCCCCATAACATTCTGCTATAGGATTTCATTGAGGACAATATACTCTGTTTTACTTCAGTTTATTTCTAAACTGAATTTCATTGAGGACAATATACCCTGTTTTACTTCAGTTTAGAAGTACTTCTAAACTGAAGTAAAACAGGATATATTGTTTACACTAAACTGAAAAAAGCCAATATGCCAACTGAATTTATTTTCATAACATATCCTGGACAATTTAAATAGTCCCCTTTGAAGACAAGATGCATTTAGATTGCTGAATGTGTGCACATGTGAACATACCTGTCACATGTGTGTGCACTCATTGAAAAAACATTGCAACAATACATTGAAATAACTTTAATCAATATACAAGCTACATTAAATTAACAGTTATATGAGTTCCCACGATAACACCTTCCATCAGGAAATAATCCAGTGAATCATTTTTGCACAGGCTAAAAATAATCACCCAGGTTTCTGCTCAACCAATTTTTCCTTAAGGACATGCATTTTATCTTAAAGGAGAGAGTCAGCTCATTCTTGCTTTTCTCATAAAAATTCCATGATTGTTTCCATTTCCTACTTTTTCCATTACATGGTAACCCTGAATTATTTATTTATATAAAAAATTGGGGGAGACATTGCACTCAGCAAATATCATAAGAAAAGCCCATGAAAGCACCAAAGTTATTACCATGGTTTTTCTATCTTTTGTCGATTTTATTTTTCCAGGGCTGTGAAATAACTTATTTTTTTTCAGATTCCATTTAAATTATGTCCTTAACAAATAACATTTCCTCAGCAAAGCCTAACTGTAGAAATGCAGTTACTGATAACATTTTTTTATAGTTTTCTCTTACTTTGCAGAACCCATAACATCACTGAAGTGAAATAGAAACAATAGAATTGAGTTCATTTAGAGCTGATGAACTTCTGAGTATTGCAACTTAAGGGTTATGTGCCACAAGGTGAAAAGGTGAACAGAGTCCTCTTCAAATTGGGCATCTGAATAATTTGCTCTGAGCTCACGCGAGAGAACTGGACAAGTGCTGAGAAATTACAGGAAGTGGATAGCAAAGGTCCCTGCATTAGAGAAGTCTACTGTTGTGTTGATATCACTAAAGATTTTAACTATGGCTTATAGGTAAGACTACATCACTGACTGTAGCAAGTATAACTTACTTAGCATTTTGTACTTCCATTTTTAAGAGGGGAGGAGATCATTCTCTAAATATGAATGCTGCATATGTTAGCAATAGATAGTGATTTTGTAATTTTGATTGTACTTGCCTTAATTTTTTTCCAAAAAGAAATTATATATATATATATATATATATATATATATATATATATATACAAACAAATCTAGATGAGGATGGTTAAAAACATTGTTTAAAAATAGGCAAGTTCTGCACTGATTATACTTTTTTACACCATTTAATGAATATTGGCAGAATATATTTGCCAAATCCATGTAAAGAGTATATGAGCACATGATAGCAGTTTGTATAAGCACAAAGTGTTCTATGTTTAGAATAAAAAATTATAAATGACAACTTTTGGTGTGACTGATTTAAATTTCAAAACAAGTTGGATGTTTAAAGATACATTTATTACTGCATAAGAGTATTTTTGTATAATATTGGGAAAGGTTTAAAAATGGATTTGCTTTATGGAGTGCAATTTTCAGAGAAAATAAACAGGGTGTGTGTCCAGTTTGTAAAATGTTTTCTTTCAAGATTTCTCTTTCGCTGGTTAAATGCAAGGATATGATGACTTGAAGTAACTTTGTGTGTGTGTGTGAACTGAACAGTAAAAACAACAAAAATAAAGCAATGTGAATAAGTTGCGTATGCAAACTTCTTTTAATCTATAGCAACACGTGCTGATTACAAGAGGGAAGATCTATTTTTGAAAGTAGAAACTATAAATAATACCTCCAGTATAAGAAATATACAAAAAGGTGTTGTGTTTTTAAGAAACCTTGTATTCTTCATATTGTCTGAAGCTATATTTGCTTTCTAAATTAAGAGCAATATAAAAGTTAATGGTACCCTATGCTTCTTAAGTATTTATGACATCAAAAAGAATATATGAAAGAGTTGTTAAATTCATAAGAGATTCTATATTCACCTAATATTGGGTATATGTATTGTAATAAAACTGTTAGAAGATGTATGAGCAAGAATATATATTTCCAAAAATGGTATACTGATTTTTATATATATAGTGCTATATGAATAATTTTTATAGGTTTTTTATAAAATGTTTCATATATAAGGATACATGTATATATACACATGTATATGTATCCTTATGCTGTACCTGTGTTGGTTAGACATCCAACTTGGAAATCTATAAGGTGACTGCGAGTTGGATTAAGAACCAAAGAAAACCTACAAAGCTAAAAATGTCTTCTGAAGATTAAAATGAGAGGGTAAATCATTTCTGAAGATAATATTCCCAGATAGGATGTGTAAATTTTCATGTATACTTTTCTAGGTATTATCCAGTAAATAACTTTAAGGAAATTCTATGAACTCCATCTAATGTAGTAAAACTGTAAAAACCAAAATTTGTTTTCCTTACTAGTGACAAGACTTGAGACATGGAAACTAGAAAAAGAACCACATTTCTCAGACATGAGGTATCATACTACACTTTTTTTTTAAGATTGTAAAATATTTCATCCAAGAGGCCAAAGGCATTACAATGAAAATCTAATTTCTGATTATTCACAGATGTTCTTATACTCATGGTAAGTATTGCTCCTTCTTAATGATGCACAGCTCTTCTCTATTTTGAACATCTGTGTAAATGTTCGCAGTTTTCACTGTATTTGATCACACCCAAGGAACGTGCCAAAAATCAAGAGTGGGTAGAAGCTACATCTCAAAAAAGTACTACAAGCCATTTGTTTGGAAAAGAAAAGCGATTTAGAATAATAAAAATAATCCCCCAAAAAGTTGATCTATAGAAGTTGGAAGTTGAACCTCTAAGTCTTTCCCTCTAATTGTCATAGATAAGATCACATAATCAAATGTATTGACCCCCACATTTTTTCCTATGACCTATCTCGGAATTTGGTTTAATTAACAATATAGAGTCCTCATCTTTGTTTGGTCTCTCTAATCTCTGTCTTTAAGAAAAGCAAGGCAGAAATTAATTGAAACTCCCCACTCCCACCCCGAACGCACAAGAGTGCTTTAAGTGTGCTTTGGCTTTTTTTCCTACCTCCACTGTTCTGAGCAGCTCTGCTCCAGTGAGGTTGGGCTGCCATATAGATATAATCCTAGGTCTGTATAGAGGTTCTATAATCAAGCTTTCTGTAACAGATGGTGTCAACCTGTTCAAGTTGTCCGTTCAGAGAAGGAATTCTGGGACAGCAGTTGGGTGAACCGCCATGGTTAAGGTTCTGAGAGCATGATCTGGAGTTGTCTAAGCCTATGTGTAGCTTCTAACAGACCTAGAAATGATCATTCCCTTTCATACAGACTTGTGTTAATTGAGAACTTGAGACACCGCCTTCTGCACAAAAGACCAGAATTTTCTTGCCTCCTCGTAGAAAAGCCAACTCACAATCAGAAATTTGTTGGCAATGGTGGGATCATACAAAAGAAAGAATGTCTTAACTTAAAAGTTAATATCAGTGTCATAATGCATCTAGCTCCATCACTAAGACACAGCTGCTATTCAATCTCTGTTCTTGGCATTTTCTTCCTTCCACAGGGAAAAGAAAAGAAAAAGCAGAGACAAATTCTGATTATTGTTATTTTTTTCCTTTTCTCTGGTCTCCAATACACCCTCACCATAGTCATGTCCTATTATCACTGCTCCTTACACCATTAAGATCTATAGATTTGAGTTGATGGTGTTTAATAATTTAATTTAACTTAATAGCCCTCATTGACCTCCTAAAATGAATGGGGAAAAAAACATTAGAGAAATATTCCTAGCATTTGTTTTGAGATTCTGGCAGAAGAGAGCAGCTGTTTACTCTGCTCAGGTCATCTGTTTTGGCCTTTTCCTGACTTCCCTGTAAGATTGTGTTTGACAGAGTTGTTTATCTGCTAACCTAACCACGTGGAAGTCCTGGAGGGAACAGCAGGATAGGTGAAGAACAGACAAATCATTTAAGTCAAGAGAACTTGAGTATGTTGTGTGACCTCTTTTATTCGTGAAGTCCACATCTGACTAAAAGAGCAGACAGTAATATCTTCCTTGAAGGTAAGTTGCAAGAGTTCCTTCCTTGCTTGCTTCATTCATTCATTAATGCCAGACATTGTAGTCCTTGCTGGGAACAGATTGGAGAATCAGAGAGACAATAGTCTTGATCCGCAGAGGGTAGAATGTGACACAAAAGCAAGTCCCTGAATTGACATACAATGACTAATACACACTAGGGAGATGTGACAGTAAGTGACTACCTGAAGAGATTATATAGGGTGGTTACAGAAGCTACTTGGAGGGATTAAATTATTTTCTAATCTAGAAGCAAGAGAAGGGACAACCAGGAAGATATGGCACTAGTAGTTGTTCAGGTTAGGGGCCTCCCTGGTGGCACAGGAGTCAAAGTCAGCCCTATCAAGCTCTCGCCAGCCACTGCAGGATGAGTTCAGCCACAACCAGGGAGCTGACCCACATGGCGCAGCAGACCTCTCCCTCAGCAGTCTTTCAGTAGATTCACCTGTTCTGCTTCCCATGGTTTCTGGTGAATCCTCTCACCCCCTGCACCTCTGGCCCACACCTCAGCTGTATGCAAAAATTAATATTTTTTTAAAAAACACAGGCTAATAAAAAGATCTTGAAGCAGGAATAAGCTTGGTCTTTTTGAGGAGGCCAGGCCTGGTGAATAAAGATGGAAATGAATATCTAGAAGCCATTGAACACAGTAGGTGGTAAATAAAGGGCAACTATTATTATTGAAAGAGATTGGGGATTAGATTTAAAAATTCTGGTTTTCTTAATTTTTTTATATTTTAAAATTCGTTTAAAATTTTTTTATGAGGTGACATTGGTTTACAGCATTGTGTATGATTGGGAGGAAAAGGATCTCCCGTTTCAAGTGTTATTATCAGCTCACACCCACCACCAAGACACCCACAGACCTCCACCACAGTCCAGTGTGCTCCTCTAAACTTTGCTCTTCCCCTTCCCCTTTGCATGATTTTCTTCACATTAAATAAAAACATCACCCTCCTCCTCCCTATAAGGGTTCTTTCTTATCTCCGTCAAAACCTACTTACTCTGCTTGCAGGAGAGCAGGGAGCTAGCTAGGGGAGACTTTATATTGAGGCTTAGTTGTACTAGTAATGAACGAATGCCAAACCTCCATCAGCAAAGTCCCTGGATCACTCCCTAGATAAATAAAGATTCTGAAACACATAGAGTTCAATTATTTCCTACATGAAGTTCCCAGAAAGGGGAGCAAACCATACAGATTGTTCTCTAACCATGAGGTCATAATATACACTTTGAACAAGAGCTGAAAACTTGGAACTATTTTAAATTCTCATTAATATTTCTGTGATCAAATATATATGTTCCTCCTTTCCACAACTTTTTTTTCAAATGCAAATATGTGCTTAAACATTAGCCACTGAGCTGCCACTGGAAAAGCATCCACTGAATATTGAATATGCAAATCAGCACCTTAGAGAGGAAAAGATGAACCTCCCCTACTTGGCTCTTTTGTACACAGCAGCAACCAGTGGAAAGTACAATTAAATAGAGTTGCTCTGAACTCCTCCATCAAGAAGTATGTATTATCAACTGAACTATAAGCGCCTGTGCTGCCAGAAGTCTTAGCAAAATGCCACGTGTGCCCCAGAGAGATGCCAAATGGAATACAATTGCAGCTAAATTGAGACACTATTAAGGAAAGTGGCCCAAATCTGTGCTCATACCAATCAAATCCAAAGTTTTGTTTGACATTATCTGCAGTCATTTCATTCTGTGGATGACTGGAAAAGTAAATAAGGATTATAAATACAAAGGAAGAGGTAGAGGCGGTGGGAGTAATATGCTCATGATATTTTATTCAGCGGCAACTGCCCAATTCAAGAAAGAGTGACATTTCCTATTATTTTTAAAATAGATTTTTCAAAAACATGAGCAGATGAAATGAATATGCAGATGGCTTTTAAGTGATGTACCAAATGTTGTGAGGTCACAGGGAGATGCGGAGGTAGGTGTATTTATTATTATTATTATTATTATTATTCCGGGTTAAAGGGAGACTTAGTACAATGCTGCATTGAGTGAAAAGATGGCATCGATTTTTGTTGAACTCTCTTTCTCTTCCTTTGAAGTCTGTTTAATAATCTAGAGTCTGTTCAACATTACGTGGAGAGACTTACCCAGGATTCCGAGACCATCACACTGTTGGGTGCACGTACTTTAAGCTGGCATCTCCACACACACAACCAGTCTCCTTTCTTCTAGTCCTGTGGTCTCCTATTTCTAATTCCCCCTCTTCTTGCTCCTCTTTCTTCTCCTTTTTTCTACACTTGTTTTTAAGGATTTATTTATTTATTCATGCAGAACTGGGGTATAGGCCAGAGGTGCAGGGGCAGTGAGAGGATTCACCAGAGACAGAGTGGGGAGGAGAACAGGCAGGTCAATTGCTGAGGGGAGGAGTGGGTGGGTCAGGAGAGGTCTGCTGCACTCTGTGGGTCACCTAAGGGACGGGGATCGAACTCATGCTGAAGTGGCTTTAGCTTCTTAGTGCTGTGCTTTAACCTGTTGCACCACCAAGGAGGGCCCCCTTTTTTCTACACTTTTAATGAAACTAGCATGATGTAAAGGAATGATGTGAGCTTTATAATTAGGAAAATGTTATTTTCAACCCTGACTTCTCAACTCTTATATAGACCTTTGTCAAATTAATTTAAATTTATTTGATTCTCAGGTTTTTTTTTTATTTGTAAAACAGAGCTGATACTTACTATGTAGTGTTTCTGAATATAAAACTTGTGTATATTAATATGACACAGATGGTATCTAGGTGAGTTATGCAATGCTAGGTGATGCAACAATTTAAAAATATCCAGTGGCCTAACACAATTTTATTAGTGCAAGTGTTTTTAGGCAGCCAAGACAAAATCCAAGGTGTTAGGATTTTTACATTTTGTAGCTCTACCATCCCCTAGATTGAACACAGAATATGGATATGCAAAATGTACCTCTTTGGGAAAAGTCACATATGAAGGTATCATATCGCATTGACTCATACTCCATGAACTCAACATGAAATGTTGATACCTGAAGTGGGTGAGCCAGAAGCACATAGGCCAAACTTGACTGGATAGTCCTTCTCAGAAACAACTCAACGTCATAGAAGTACCCATGGGAAGTGGATGACCATCTGTCCACCATGGTCAAAGTCCCTGATTTCCACATATCCACATCCCTATCCCCCCTACTCTGCACTTATGAAGTGCCCACTATAATGAAATGTCATTATGAAATGACAGTCCAACAAGTCATTCTTTTCATCAGGCTTGGAAGTAATTTCCCATGGCCCAGAGATCTATGGAATAAAATACAAACTTTATGCCAACATGGTGGAACATGGATAAAACACACACACACACACACACACACACACAATTTTAAGAAATTCCATTTGTAAAAGAGAAGAATGGGAAACAAAGGTGACTGACTTATGGAAATTCTAAAATCCTGACAGGCAAGAATTGTAACAATTTTAGCAATCTCCCTGTAAGTTCTTGATGTGCTTGATGAGATCCTAATTCTTTTTTCTGTGTAAAATGTTATTATCCATTGTTCTTTATGTCCAGTGGCTTGTGGGAATCCCCTTATCCATTTCTCTGGAAGTACTCACGTAACATAAATAGTAGAAGCATGTCCCTTGGCTACTATGCGCCTTTAATGCTGTCTTCATGCCTGTCAATCTTTTTACATATCTGAGAAATGGAGGTTCTCGTAGTGAACTTTGCTAAAACACATCTCTCATCTTTACTGGAATTTGGTTCAAATGATTTCTCAAATATTCTTGAATAGCGCCATATTCTTGAATCCATTAGAACCCAAACTCACTGAAATTGAGAGCTTCTAGTATTTTAGGTTTTTTAAATATAATAGTTTATTTTTACATCATTTAGTTCCATTTTATATCTCAGTTGTAACCCCCGTGGGCTTCCCATCACCAAATCATCTGTGTGCCATCACCATAAGGATTTTTAGTTTTAACTTCAGCAAAATAAGGATGATAGTACCTTCTTTAAGTGCTTGTCAGTGAAGATCAACTAAGAACACCTTTAAAGATAGAATTGTGGGTTATTTTTCTCTTCTGCTCTTTGTCAATTCCTTCCATTTTCTAAAATTATATCTTCAGTAAAAAAAAAATTCAAAAATGCAGAAGCAATATTTAGAATGTATTAGGCATTCAAGTGAAGAGTGGAGTTTTCTTAGATCTATACTGTAACTACTAAGCACAAAGTATATTTGAGCTATGCATTTGATGGAGCTTTAATAATCCTTTATTTAGAAGTTAATCACTGCAAAATAATCATTTTACAGTGATTAACTTCTAAATAAAGGAGAAATAAGGAGGGAGAAAATTCATTCCTTACGGCTGTATACAGATTGGGAATCTGCTCCATCAATGTTCAGTTTGCAAGCAGGTAATTATATTTACATGGATGAGACCTGCCTTATCATGTACAAGATTCTTGCTAACATTTAAAAGGATAAGCCCGAGTAGTCTAAATGCAGGCAATTTATCATTGTCTTGATTCACTGCAACCCAGAGATACTTCTTTATCTAATTTTCTACTTAACTTATGCCAAACAAACTCTGAAAATGATCTGTATTATTACCATGCACTATTTTCACTATTCTTTCCTTTCTAATATAAGGAATCACAATGAGGTCTCTTTGCCCCATAATCTTTCTTTTAATGCACTTTAGTGCATTTATTCCACAGACTTTTATTGAATTTTTAAAATGACCAAGGTGTTTTGAGAATTCAGTTCTGCTTTTAAAAATGTACTCACTGACTTTAAGAATTTTAGGATCTATGAGAGACTTATGTCCATTAATAAGCTCAATGCTGTGAAAATGAACTATTTAGACACATGTCCTCAGCCAAGACAACACTGAGTGCCATTTGACATAGATCCTGGAGGTCAAGACTGAGATGGGCACAAGGAATTACAGTAAGTCAAAGCACAACTTTTAAAATGCTAAAAAAAAAAAAATGATACCTTTGCAAATATAGAATGAATATGTATTCAAAATTTAACTCATTAATGAGAGAACCAGAAAGATGGTAAAAATAGCTCAAAGGAATGTTCAAAAGCCACATTGTGATAGCCAGTAAGTCAAAGAAATGCTGAAATGAATTTGCTAACAGATTAAAAACTAATATCCTACAGGTCTATTCCTAAATAGAAATGTGTAAGATAACATGAAATTCCAGAAGCTGAGCCCTGATCAGAAGTACACAAAGGTAAATCCTCCAGGAAATTAAATAGCCTGGTAGGCCAGTCAGGTAATGTTTCACAATAACATCAAAATGACATACAGTCATCCATTTGTCTATTTCTAAGCTTTGAATACTTTTGTTAACAAGAAAACATGACATGATCACAGAGTTACATTTTGGGAGAATAGCACATATAAAAGGGATTGGCAGACTTTTTTTTATTTTTTTATTTTTTTATTTTTTTTGTAGAAAGCCAGATAAGAAATGTGTTGGGCTTGAGGGCTGTAGATCTCTGTTGTAATTACTTATATCTGCCATCAAAGCATAAAAGTAGCCAGAGACAGTAGGCAAACAAATAGTGATGGCTGTATTATCATAAAACCTATTTTATGAAGCTGAAATTTGAATTGCCTATAATTTTTGAATGTCAAAAAATATGTTTTAATCATTTAATAATAGAAAAGCTACTCTAGCGTCCATACAAAAACAGATAGCTGCTTGGGTTTGATCTGTGAGGCATCATTTGGCAAACATTGCTAATGGAAGCAATGATTTTGAATCACTGGTGAATAAGAGAACAAGGGGGCTGGACCCAGGAACTGTATGGTCTTAAGCATTTCTCCTATTCAGACTCAGACTCAAACAGGCAGAGTGTCCATTTGTGTGTCAGTGAGGTTTTATTAAATGGCACAGTATTGCTTTATTAAGACTATGAAAGAAATATTTTAGATAAGGTGCAGGAAGATGATGTCAGAAATAGCATAAGAAAGCTTTATTAGGTTTGAGGTGATAATCACGTGGCCCCAAGAGTGGTCAAAAAAGAAATTCTCAAGAGATCAGATGTATATGGGGCAGGAGAAAACAACTACACAAAATGTACACAGAATATTCAAGCTGAAGACACTGGAGAATGAAGATGCCTTTGTCAAAAAGAAACCTAAGTGACTACATTGGTTGTAAGTCAGCTCAGGTGATGGGTACAGGATTCTATTTATCTTGGCTAAACTTTCTCACATGTCTAGGGTTTGGCTGTCGGTTGGTTGATCTAGGATGGTGTTGGCTAGAATGAGTGAGGCACCAGTGTGTTTATCTTTCAGCACATGAGCCTGGTTATGTTTTCTGGGCAACATCTGAACAAGGCAATGAGTAGAGACACAGTGTTTCCCTAAACCTCCAATGATACACCTTTGGCCAAAGCATGATACATGTTCAAACTCAGGGTTCAGAATCAAAAGGAAGGTAGGGATAAAGAAATGGGCCTGTTAATAATTAACACTCGGGGTAGCAATCTATGTTTTGTGTATTTAATCTAATCTAATCTAATCTAACACTTTCTACTTTTCTAATATATGTACCGCTCCCAAATTGAAGCCCAATTTCAAAGGAAAGAGCTGGTCCTTCAAAAATGAATGTGATTTCTCCTGAGATGTACTGGATGGCAATTAATGTGGTCATCCTTTATCCTCTCTTTCACTTAAGAACATTTATTGCCTACTGCATGTTAGGCACGATGCTGAGAAGCTCATTGTTTATGAATGGAGCAGTCATCTCAACTTTTTAAATAATCATATACCAAAATGGTGTGTTAAATCATATCAGAATAAAATTCCTTGTGTTTAGACTTCCCAAATTCAATATTCAGACTTCAGCATCTGAGAAATGAAAGTAAAACATTGTAGTGCCTTTCAGTGGTTCTGCTCGATTATCTCACAGCTCCTACAGCAGCTGCTATGTTCTTCACGGTCTCATACACTAAATGTGCCTTCAATTCTTTTCTCCCTCCTCCCAGACCTGACCCTGACTCATAAGGAGAGTCAGCAGCTCTTCACCTGCTGTCACGTGCCCTCAACTGCCTCAGATTCCAACATTAGTTTTTCATATTAAATGGGTCAAGTAGGAAATGGGCATTTCTGCCCACAGTCTCAGAAAGACCTTGTGTGTTGATGTTAGAGCTGGAAATGATACAGAATCTTCTAGTTCAGGCATTCTCAAAATCTTTATTTAAATTATAAAACATTGGCATGCCTTCTTCAAATTTCCAAATGATTTTTTTAAAGATTTATTTATTTATTCATACAGAACTAGGGTACAGGCCAGAGATGCGGAGGGTGAGAGGACAGAGTGGGGAGCAGAATAGGCAGACTGTCTAAGTACACTGCTGAGGGGAGCGGCGGGCGGGTCAGGAGAGGTCTGCCACACCATGTGGATCTCCTCCAGGGCAGGCGGGGATGGAACTCATGCGGAAGTGGCTTAAGCTTCTTAGTGCAGTGCTTTAACCCGCTGCGCCACCAGGGAGGGCCCCAAATGAAATATTTCCTGGTGCCCATGACCCAAAATACGTGAAAGCAAGGTATTCTGGTTGAGAGTTGAATGATCACAGTCCCCTCCACTCAGCTTGAACCAAGCTAAAACCAATAGAAACATTCTGGAAGAAGGCAAGAGGGCTTTAGGCAAACTGTGCCACTTTAAAGATCCCAATCTCCTTTTCCTGGTAGGACTAAGAGGTGCTAACATATGACATGGGTACTTATGGATGAGGCAATAACTAATCAAGCAGAGAGCTGGCTTTTCTGTTTTCATTATTTTAATACAAATTTTATTGATTTACCATGGGTTACCAACATTATATATGTAACAGGAGTACAGCTTTTCATCTCTGTATGTGCACATACCTCATTGCGTCCACCACCAAAGTTCTACTGCTGTGTCCTACTAAATTAGAATTTGACATCAGAGTTCTCAGTACAGAATTTCAGAAATTCACTGTTACTCAGTGTAAATTAGAGTTTTCACTGAAAAGTACCCATTTGCAATCTCTATAGAGCCTTTCAGTTCTCTCTTCCTCTCTCTTTCACACACACACACAGACACACACATTCTCACAGGTACAATCTTCCTTACACACACATTTCTCCATTATTACTGATATTCCCTGGCTATATGCACAACTGAACAAACTATGAATTTTAAAGTGGTTGAACGAGGGAATTATAGTCAGTTCTTAGAATCTCAACTTCCTCCCTCACACAGACAGAATTGGCTTTGAGAAAATATCCTGCCCACACTCTAGCACTCTAAAGAAACAAATATGGTGGATGTGTGGGTGTCTGAGAAGTCACCAAAAACGAGACCCTAAAGACGCCTTCCTTCATCAATTTACAGTACTTAAAGCTGCTTTGAAGGGCCATTATTCCTTCCTTAATGGTAGAAACCATTTCGTATGAGAAATGTCATTTACATCGGAGTAGTTTAAAATTCTACTTTCCGCCAATTCAAAATGTGTTTTTACCACTGCTTTTCTAAACTAGTAAGAGTGGAGAGTAAAAAGAGGTGAGCAGCTTCTTAGTGCATTGAAGATCTAAACACTATCCTTTATTTTATTTTTTCTGGACTTTTATTTTTTAATATACTTATTGCACCATCCTGCATTTTTGTACAGTGTCTGGTTTCCCTGGGAAATTCCCACCAACATTTCCCTCTGCACCATCGCCATAATCCCTTGTGCTTTTTCCACCCCGTCCTTGTTCTTCTCCCTCCTCCTCCCCTACAGAATGGCTCTGATCACTAAAAATGGAGCGCCCTTTATTTTTTTTTTAAGATTTATTTATTTATGCATACAGGCCAGAGGTGCGGGAGGTGGGGAGTTGGTGAGAAGATTCACCAGAGACAGAGTGGGGAACAGAACAGGCAGATCGACTGAAACACACTGCTGAGGGGAGCAGTGGGCAGGCCAGGAGAGGTCTGCTGGGCCATGTGGGTCAGCTCCCTGGCGGGGGATCGAACTCTGCTGCAGTGGCTGCAGATAGCTTCATAGAGCTGTGCTTTACAAAACAAAACAAGACAAAAACAATTATAAACCAGAGATATCCTACAAGGGAGGGGGAGAGAGGAATGTGAGGGACTATGGTGATGACGGGTGGGCAAAGGGGGGGGGAGTAAACATTGTTTGAAAGTGAACAATAATGTAAATAGATATA
>NW_004567128.1:14791318-14802032 GCF_000260355.1 Condylura cristata
AACGTTAGCCTTTAAAGGCCTTCATTTTCTCAAATCACTTCCCCTACCCTGTTTGCTTAGTGGTCAAACAAAGGGCTTTGGAGTTCCGTAGACTATGGTTCAGCCCTGAACTCCACCTCTGTTTTGCTGTGATCAAGTAATTATTTTATAATAGCGGAGTCTCAAGAATCCTATTACCCGGAAGTTTCTTGGACAAACATATATCAGTATTATGGCTCTGTAGCCCAAAGTCAGGAAACTGAGGTTCTAGTATGTGGTGTGTGCCTGAGAAATTTAGTGTCCATTTGTGGAAGCAGGTTGGGTTTCAGATGCCGGGAGACAACCACAGGAAGCGCAGCCTCAGATGTTTCCATCAACAGGAAACACCGTTCAGCTGTCAAGAGTGTGGCTGTTCGCATCTGCCTTAACTTTTGAGACCAGCAACTCCTGACTGGCTGCAGCTAGTGGACTAAATCTTCCATTGCTACTCAGCTTCCCTGTGCCATGGTGGATTGACTGAGTCTCTGTCACAGCTGCGTCGTGGTCACCCCCGCCCACTGTCATCCCCCCTCTTCTTTTCACAGGCATCAGATCTAAAAAGCTGTTTGAACGCTTTACTTCTGCATTCTCCTGTCCTCCCTCCTTTCACTCGCCTTATTTTCCTTCTGCCTCCAATAAATTTGGTACTCCTGTTCCATCTCAAAGTCTGCTTCCTGCTTGACCCAAACAAAACACCCTATAATGTGTATTTCAGCTCAAAAATCTTTTAATAAACAAGGTCATATTGAAAGTGCTTCTGGAGGGGCCCTAGGGGCACGTGGGTGAAGAGGCGGGGCGACCTGGCAGCTATTATGATGTGTTTTAAACAATGGCGGTGCGGGGCTGATTGGGGCAATGCTTCTTTGCCAAACACGCTTAAGTAGCAGGGCGTGGAGAGAGTGCGATCCTTGTGTAAAGACTGGGGGTGGGGGTTTAACCGTTTGTATTTGCAAAAGATACACAGGAAAAGTGAATGAGGGATTAGAATAAAAATTTGGTTCGTGCTCTTCAAAAAAAAAGTGCTTCTGTATTCTTTTACCTTTATGTTGGCATTTTAGCAATAGACTTGGTAAATCAATACGACCACACAGCTCGATGTATCTGGAACGGTGCCAGTTGACACCTGCTGTCTAGATGTCCCTTCTGACCTAACATTTGTTGCTATAAAAATTGTTTTGCAGACCATACATTATATGATTTCCCTGGTGATACTGAATAACATCAACAATAGCTTCAATTTCTAAAGTTGAAAATACTCCCATGTATTTCCAAAACAGCTCAAGATATCCATCAATATAATGATATTCTCACTCATGCGTGTACTCATTTAATTCTGAAAATATCTGTTTATTGAGTTTCATTCAGGACAGTATTATATACTTAGGGCTTGGATAAAAGTAAATACCTAGGTAACATTTTGGGTCAAGTTGTTGTATTTGGGTGGCTAAAAGATTAATTCAAAAGATCAATTTTTCTTGACTTTCTAGTTCACAAAGAGCATTCATAACGGCTAGTGTACCATGACAGCCATTTGGGGGGGAGGGGAGAGGGAGGGGGGCGGGTAACACGCTTCCCTTGGGAAAACCTCTCTGGGCAGCTGCAGCCACAGTGCAGATTGCAGACTTCAGCTAGATACATTCAACAGATTGAAAGCTCGCAGGTGCCTGCTGTTTACCAGAAAGTGTTTGTCTGCTTTAGTAGGGTGGAGCTTAGCAGCGAGGAGAAGCTAGAGAAGACGCGGCAAGGACTTGGGAAAGAAGGAAAAAGTGCCTACAGAAAAGACGCAGAGGAGGCACTTGGAGCAGAGACATATGGAGAAGCCACACTTGTGTCTCAGCCTTGGACGTGCACCAGGGACTGGAGAACTTGGAAGGAGACGCTCAAACGAGACAGAAACATGAGTGAGTAACCCGTGTGGAGGCTGAACATGGCGGCCTTTATATTAACTTATTTTTGGATTTTGCACTTTCCCTCCAGATTTTGCTGGGCTCCTCCGTCCCTTTTCTCTGGACCCCACCAAAAGGTGCCTTAGACTTGTGGCAGGCTTCCAGGGCTTGGTGACTCTGCTTTGGGCCAACCCTGTTAGGTTGGGCATTGATTCACAAGGGATGTGTAACTTTGGGTGTTTCTTGGGGAAGTTATTTTAGGTATTATTTCTCTTCTCTCTATTGCACACAAATTAAATTAAAGTTGTTTTCTGTTGAGGGTCTTGCACACTAAGAGTATGTTTTGTCCTTATGTGGCAGTTGCCAGAACCAATTTGGAGCAGGCAAATTTAGGGGTCTTGCGATACCCTGCATTATGTCCATTAACAGTAGGTAAACTGGGATTTTAGTTGGGATTGAGAGTTTTTTTCAACTTCTACATGTTTTCACTCATGTTTTCTACATGTTTCGGCACTAAACAAGTAATATTATCAGGTGATGTTCTAGGTATTAAGGCAGTACAGATTTTTCACTTTATTCATAATTTTACTGCAAATTTGTGAAATAGTTTTAGTAAAATATTTGTTTCTTTTAACAAGTCAGGACTTTCTTGAGGTTCTGCATGTTTTTCATGGTTGAAAAAAGCCTGTGAGTCCATTTTCCACACTTTCCAATTTGCCCTTGTCATGGCATGATGTAACATGCAAGGTTAAAATGTGAACATTCCTCTTAAAAACAATGGACATTGTTTCTGAAGTCAGTATGGGCTTTGCATTCTGAGAGCTTGGATGCCTTCGATTTCAGTTGAAAAGGGGTGAAAAAATACATGTCAAAGATGAAGAACCCGAAGATGGGTCACTACAAAGACTAATTACATTTTTTAAATATTTATTTTTTTATGCATACAGAGCTGGGATACAGGCCAGAGGTGCAGGGACAGTGAGAGGATTCACCAGAGACAAAGTGGGGGGCAGAATAGGTTGACCAAGTACACTGCTGAGGGGAGCAGCGGGCAGATCAGGAGAGGTCTGCTGCGCCCTGTGGGTCTCCTAAGGGGCGGGGATCTAACTCATGCTGAAGTGGCTTGAGCTTTTCAGTGTTGTGCTGTAACCTGCTGCCTCACCAGGGAGGGCCTACATTTTTAACTATTCTCTAAGTTTAAATGCTCTCTTTCAATCATGAAGATTTGAGACTAAGATGATTGCTTATTCAATTTCATTTTGTTGTTGTTTATGCCATTCATTGACCCCAAACAGCTCTCAATTTCCACTTTGGGCACAAAATTTCAGTTTTCAGTGTTTATTGTATAATAGGGAGAAGTTTTTCAAAATGTTTAATATTAGCAGGTGCTGCGATTGATCGTCACTTCTATCTCACCGACAATTGCATTAGTAAATCTCCGGAAAATATCACTTTGATTACTGTGCAACAAGAGTAATTGCTCCATAGCATATGAAGTATGAATAATTTGGCATGTAATTATTTTTCCCAAGTGGACCTAAGTGAGCTCCAATTCCCACCTGTAAGGCGAGTGTCACTCATTTGGGGAGACATTCCTGCACATCCTTTACAAAGTCATAGTTCAACTAGGAAAGTAGACGTCGATAAGGTTGTCGACAGGAGAGTTTGATACAGGCAAGCACAGGCTTCCCCAGGCTCGGGGGTGCTGACAACATCAGGGGAGCAGAAAATGGAGGCATCCAAGGGACCCTCGGCGGAAAATCCCTCTAGTCATCCAGGCCCCGCTTATTTCAGCCCAACCCTAGCCTGCAACAGCGAGGGGAATAATGGTTCTTCCTTTGATTGCATGACACACGCCCCTCCCTGTGATCTCTTTGAACTGGAGCCTGCTGATGAAGGGAATCGCAAAAATGCGTTTCTAGGATTTCTGTTTCTGGACTAACGTGACTGGGTAGAAATGACATGGAGTCCAGATGGACAATTGCTGGCATCGTATCCCAACCCCAAGAAGTACCAATAACCCCAAAAGGACAATGTCCCCTGCTTCTAGTTTTCATCACAAGAGGCCAGGGTTCTTAATCCATGAATTGTTTTCACTGCCATCACTGGTTGCTACAACTTGTAACTGCAAGCAGTCAAGCTCACTTCCACGCCCACTTCCTTCCAGGCTTGGAGATGATAGCCCAGCTCCTTTCCCAGGTGAGCAAGATCATCCTCTGAATTCTCTCGTTCCTAAGCTCAGAAATCGGTCTGTCTTGAAGGGCGCCTAGGTGGTAGCTTATGCACCACCCTTACCACGAGTCCTCACCATTGGCCACCACCCCAAGGGCACGCCAGCCACTTCCATCCTTCTCCCCAGTACCTGAAACTCCCCGTGGTTTTGCTCGCGTCCCAATCTCAGAGTGGCATCTAACATCGTTTAAAGTAGATTTTAAGCACAACCATCTCTTCTGACCGCCTTCTAAGCGTCCTGCTTAATTGCCTCCATAGGCCTGTAAGTCTTCTCAACACAAAAGTCTGCTTTAGAGTAGACTTCTGGTGCCACCCACATGAAAACCTCTCCTTCAGAGCCCTGAAAACCAAAAGGTGATCAGTCTCCAGTAGAGGAAAGGGAAACCCAGACCTCAGGGAGATAACAGCCTCCTAATGGTGTAAAAAGCACTTTTCCTTCCTTCCCACTGAATCTCCAGCAGCAAGAACACAGGGTGTTTCACTGTAGGTCACCCTGTCACATCGAACTTGCAGTAAATCAACCTGCCACCCTTGCTAGAGGATTGTCTTTTCCTGTAGATGCTGAGGTGAAAAGCGCTCCTCTTGGAAAATCATTGTGCATTGAGGTTTGCGTCTGTCTTCCCAGAACTAAATGGCCGTTATGCAAGGGGGGGTGGTGCTTGCTCCTCTTAAGAATAAATCAGAGCTCTGCAATCCCATATTTGACCAGAAGAGGAAATGGAGCCATGCTTTTCGATGCAGATGGGAGGAAGATATTCTGACCACGTAACTGATCAGTTCTAGGTTTGGGGTGGAGGGGGAAACAGGAATTTTAGATCGCCTGCCAAAGAGGTGTGATAATGGGTCTTGGTGGTGGCCAAAGAGGAAAGGAAGGAGGGAGAAGACAGGTGTGGGCAGGCAAGCAAGCAGGGAGGAGTCGATGGATAGAGAGACAATACGCTTAGGGAGCTGAGTGAGGGCTAGGGGCATCTATATGGGAAGCAATAGAATTGTGAAAGTCAAGTTTTAGTGCAGCAGCAAAACTGGCATCTTACCTCCGGCAGGATGAGGCTAAGGACAAAAATTCAGAATCTATAATTAAATTCACCTCCAGGCATCAGGTCTCAGCTTTGAGACCAAGCCCAGACTTGAAAATGAGCAGTGGAACTCAGAGTATAATGCAAACCCATGGGACTACCCTGATGGATGAAGTGAACACTGTCATGGAGAATTTCAGACTAGGCCACATGCAGAAATTAAAAGTAGGTAGGCAGTGCCCAGCCAGAGTCCACTAGTAGAAAATAGGCCTCCAGTCCCTTGACTGGTATCAGACTGAGGTTCTAATCTCTGGGGAGATAGGGCAGGCAGAGCCAAGGCAGAAAGCCAGGCCCAGATGGTGATGGCTTAGGAAAGGTTACAGGTTCAGAGACTCATAACATAACCGATTTACTACCAGAAGGATGCAAGTTTGCCTAAAGAGCTCTAGTTGTGAATTAAGCTAGGAATTAAGGAATTAAGCCAGGAGTAAAATAACAGAAATAATAATATTAACATTAGCTAGCATGTATGGCCATATTACAGGGTCTCAAGAACGCTACTATCTTTTCATCTCTTTTTCCTTTGATCATGACAATTATTAGTGAGGTTGGTATTACTCTCTGACTTCATAGAACAAGACAGCCCCATGGTGATAAATTATCAAAACTGTATAGCTGCTAAAGGACAGAGCCATGAATTCAACTCAAGGCTCCCCGATTTCAAATATAGCTCAGTGGTGAGTATAGAATTGAATTTTCCTTGCCACCCCCCCCCCATCATTATAACAGCCAAGAGTTCCTTGTAAAAATGGTTTCGGCCTTATCTGTTCTTTCACATGGTTTCACATAACCACACCTAGACAAATGGAGCTCAATAAATATTTGTCAAATGAATAAATAAACAAATCAACATGTACTGAGTCCGTTCCATGAGGAAAGGCTGTGTCGGGTGCTTTGGAGACCTGCATTGTTTTCCGCGGTTGAAGAGTTTGCTGTATGCTGCAAAGTAGACAGACCAGAGGCCAAGAAGGAAGACTGAGAGCAAAAGGACATTTTCAAATCAGACTCAATCTGGAGCAACTTAAAAGAGGCATCAGAAAACTCAAATTAACACTGAAACAGCTGGAGTTAGTGTTTGAGGGAAGACAAGCACTTAGAAAACTAAAAGTGTCTAAAAGCAAAGAAGGAAAATGAATCATTATAAGAGCAATAGCTTCAGGGTTCACTTTTTGGGAAGAGGAGCCAAGAGGAAAACACTCCTTCAGGCCAACAGCACATGCTTTCCCTGCAGGCTGGTGTGCGACTTGCTTTGCACGGTCCCAGTGGAGAAACGGCCTCCTTGTACACCACGCTTGATGGGCCCTGCATCATCTTGCAGTGGCTTCTGGAGCTTCGTGTGGTGCTGCAGGTGTGAATATCGGTCTGGTGAAGGCACCCCGAAGGCTGCTTTTCAGCTGCCGAGCCCTGTTGAAAATACATACAGTTGCAAAGCAACAAAAAGCTAGCAGGAAGACATTCATGGGAAGTAGAAGAGTGGACAAAAACAGGAGAAAAAAAAATAATTGGTATTAGCAAAGGAAAGTGAAGATTCAGTGATAGTAAAGCTTAACCATAGGTCATAAATAATAAAAAAAAATGTGAGGAGAAATGAGCTGATTCACTTATGTTTCCCGTCTTGCTTTGTGACCCCAGGGCACAAGTTGCAGCCCTCAGAATACCCATGGACGATACCCACAGGGCTTGAGTGAGTGTGGCGGGGTACCTGCAGCAGCTGCCTGCTCACCTAATGCGAAGCAAGAGGCCAATTTCAAAGTATGAGATCCTTCTGGAGTTTGGATTTGTTTAGCCGCCTGGCTTCTACCACCTCTTGCCTCAGCTGCTTCAAAGAACAGTGCAAGAACTATGAGCTGGTGATGGTCAGGAAGTAGTTGTCATTTCTCTAGGAACATCCCTTGGCAAAGCACAGTGGGCACTACCTGTGCACAGCCGTGTGCCAACCTGACACAGCTTCTCTCTGGCAGACAGAGGCAGTCGCAGAATTTCATAGCCAAGTGGGCACACCCAGCTGCAGACATCTGGGTGCCAAGTTTTGTATGTTGCAATTAGCTGTTACATGTTCAAAGACTGGGCGTAATTGGTATCTCTACAAAATGTCCTATGTTTACAATTAGGGAAAAAATGGCACATCTGAAAGCTGCGTTGCCAGGAGCAGTGACATTTGGTGACCTTGGGCTCTGAGTTGAAAAGGACAAAGAAAGCAACAGTGGAGGGGTTTTTGTAGTGTGGCCAAAGATCAGCAGTTCCTTTACTTACCCATTTGAGTTAGAAACCCCTGAGATCTCTCTCTCTCTCCTTCCCTCCCTCTCTCCCTCCCTCCCCCACTCAGAGATGTTGTATCAATATTCCTAAGACTATAGATATATTTGTTTAATCTCAATGATTCTCAGGGGTGTTTTTTTTTTTAATTGTTCATTTGTCGTTTGCATGCCTGTGTGACTTTGGAGTTACATTTTTACTCCTTTGTCGGTGCTTGTGCTTCACTCACCATCAAATCTCTTGTGCCAATGTCCTCCCCCTGGCCTCCCTCTCCTCCTCTCCCTCCTTATTGAGAACCCCAAACCAGAAGATTTAAAGGAGGCATACAGCATACATAAAGCCCTGGAGGACACGTTTTTAAGAAGCAAATGATCGTTATACTTTAGTGTTACATATTATTTTGACTTCATGTGACAGAAACTTGCTGAATTGGAGATCTTAGAAGGCAGATTCTGGTTCTACACAAGAGGGAACCCTCTCAAAGTTCTAGTGGAGACCAGTGAAAAACCCAGGCTGGTGATCATTGGGGTTATAATTGGTGAGCAGGGGGACAGATTATTATCACACAGCGGAACAGTGGATGCGGTGGTAGTGAGTACCTTTTTTGTCACGGATTTTTTTCCAAGACCTGTGAGAACAATTTCATCAACAGAGCATTTACTCTTTAACCCACTCCAGTCTACTTTCTGTCTTCACTGTTCTGCTAAGCCTCCCCTTGCTATGACACTAACGATGAAATCAAAGCAGCATTTTCTAATTATGCTAATAGCTAATGTTCATTGAATACTTACTGATTCCCAGGTACCGTTTCATGTAAGTGCTGCATTTTATTCTTATAAGAACCCTGTGAAAGGAGTAATATTCTCTTCTAAGTTCAGAGGTGGGGAATCTGTGGCACTGTGTGGGTAAATCATTTGCTCAGGCTCACAAGAAATACAATTGGCAAATGATTCTGGACTCCTGTCCAGACCTCCTATGGGATTTTGTGAGTCTATTTGAAATCCTTGCATCAGTGTTTCCTTGGCAGCTCACAACTAAGCTGTTTAAAACAAAACTCTTGGTTTCCAATCTCTCTGTTGGAAAATGAGATGAGAAAGAACTTCAGACACGTCTTTGACACCATTCTCTCCCGCCACACCTGATTACAAACCATTACCAAATCTGATCCATTCTGCTTCCAAAATACTGGAATCTGTTCACTTTGTAATTCATCACCACTTACTAGTACAAGTCCATTTCTCGTTCGACAGCCATAAGAATACTTTGGCTCATTAATACTTTGCTTAAATTTTTGTTGCTGCACACGTGAGTGAACCTCCTAATAGAAGTTTGTTCTGGATATTGTCCTCTGCTCTTCCTGAGAACTTAGAGGAGGTGGCTGTTGGTTCATGATGTCAGCCCACCCAAGTCCATGCATACTGCAATAGGGAAGAGTTCAAGGGCAAAAACCAAGTAAATACGATGTGGTGTACTGGTTCATTTTATCTGTCATTGTGGCTGGGCCATGGTGCCCAGATATTCAGTCAAAGATTATTCTGGATGTTTCTGTGAAAGTATTTTGGATGACATTGACACTTAAAATGGTGGACAAACATCTAAACTACTTCAGTGTCTCTCTGTGTCTGTCTGTCTCTCTATATTCATGCTTATATACATACATACACACTTATGTGTGTGTGTATATATATATATTTTTTTCATCTATTTATTGATACACATGCATTCTGTTAGCTCTGTTGATCCTTAAGAGCGCTGATTAATATACATGGCTAACAGCTAATAGGAACCCCTGACCGACATTTTTGGCAGATAGACTTGGAAGCACATGAATGCTTGATAGATAATATTAAAAGCTTACTTTCCACTTGGACTATGTCTGATTTCCACTGTGGCATCTAAAGATGGAGAAAGAGGATGGGAGTCATGTGGGGGGAGGGGTGTGGGCAAGCATTACTGTGTTAGCCTCCTAAATTCCAACTGAATAGAACGCCCTTGATAATACATCTCCCCATAGCAGGCTGTGGCTTTCAAGATAATTACATATACTTCATGGCTCCTCTAAGTAATGTGATTAAT
Source organism: Condylura cristata (assembly GCF_000260355.1). Taxonomy (NCBI): domain Eukaryota; kingdom Metazoa; phylum Chordata; class Mammalia; order Eulipotyphla; family Talpidae; genus Condylura; species Condylura cristata. The sequence goes on from NW_004567128.1 coordinate 14,800,863, forward strand.
ACTCCTGTGGTAAGGAAAGTGATGATGCTTCTTCCTTAGAAAAGGATGTTTAAAAATCAGATCTGAGGCATAGCTTCACCTATATTTTCTTCTCTCCTCAGTTTATAGAAAGTTACATTATGAGGCTATCATTAAGTCCTTCTTTCACTATTTTCAGTGTTCCAGAAAGGTGACTTTTTTTTTTTTCTCCTTGATGTCTTTAGAGGAAAAATATTAGCAAAAACTTTTCAAAGGAAACTTCAAAGAATCACTTACAGAATTTCTGAGACTAGGAAGAAATAGGGCTGCTTTCATGTGCTAAGACAGACAGTGGAATGCATCAAAAAGGCAGAAGCAATTGTATGTGGGTTTTATTATGCAATATTTCATTAGGCAAGATTATTTAACAAATACTTGGAGATGCTTTCCTGTGGGGAAGTTCATGTGATTCAGGACCAGTTTACAATGACGAGAGGAACATTTCCTTAACTTCAGGAAGTTCATCATTTAAAAGAAAAAAGTCAATCAATTACCTGTAATATAATATAATAAGCATTATAATAGAGTTATCTCAGGAACACAGGAAGAAATCTGTGAGGAAATAACATTCAATAATTTTTCAGGCACAGTAAAATTAGGAATGGATGGCATGAGACAAACAACACTGATAAAGCCAGGTTTTAACAATTCATCCTTGCAGTAAAGATAATCTTCATGAACCAAAAGAATTTTTTGAGTCTTTAAAGTTGCAGTGGTGTCATGACTTGGGTTTGAGTCCTTCCAGAAGATCTATAAAAAACAGAATATTAATGATGTGTATTTATGTGAGAGAACTGATATCAAATATAGCTTCTTAAAAAATAAAATGTAAAAATAAATTGTTAAATTGTAAATGGTGCTAAATAAATGTAGGAGAGAAACAGAGACTGGCTGCTTAGGTGTAAAAAACTTTCAAATACATCTGCAGTCTTCAAGGTCTCCAAGAAATGGAAAATCGCATTTGGGTGAAGTGGGTCTTGGTGACTGCTCACTAGGGTTTTATGATTAACTTTAAAAACAAGGCATGGGCCCTCCCTGGTGGCGCAGTGGGTTAAAGCACAGCACTGAGAAGCTAAAGCCACTTCCGCATGAGTTCGATCCCCAGCCCAGAGGTGACCCACATGGCGTGGCAGACCTCTCCTGACTTGCCTA
>NW_004567128.1:14802132-14816517 GCF_000260355.1 Condylura cristata
AGGCAAGAACAACTTCAGTAAGGAAGAAGAGTGCATAGGACCAAGAATTCTCAAGAGCCAGAGAGGGATTATTCTTCCTCTGAAACTAGGAGAGAGTATAGAGGCAAATGTTTATTCATAGGATTAAAGGTATAAAATAAAGAGCAAAGAGAACAAAGAAGTGCAGACTTTTATTTTGAACAGAAATAAATATGTAAAAAAAAAAAAAAAGTATGTCCTCTTATGTAATCTACTGATATAACACATTTCAAGAGAAAACACAGTATGGGATAGCTGAGTTTCTGAAACAGTGTAGAATTATGTAGCAAAACGAAAACCCATCTCATTTCCTGATCCAAGTTGTCTACAGATTATAAAAAGAAATTAAAAAGTGGAAGTGTTAGGTGTCTTATTTGCCTCTAATTGAGTTTATCCTTATTTCTTTTCTCTCACTTACATGTCAGTAAAAAGTCTCTGGAAAAAAATCTTAGTGTCTGAAAACTTTTGAGGATAAAAAGGACACAGAGGCTCTCTTTTCTGAATGGCCCTCAGGAAGCTGCTGTGGGGACTCATGGGACCTCAGTAACACATGTGCATCCCTGGGAATGTAAAGTGATTGGACATTGTTCTAAAAAGGATTAAAATTTTGTTTTTAAAGAGTGTGGATATATAAGATATGCTCATACAGTTATTTTATCTTAAAGTGCAATAAATGACATAAATTAACTTCATGCTGAGAAGCAGAGATATTACTCAGTTGTATGAAACCTCAGCCTGGGTAAGAGTTACTGTACTATTGCTTCTGTGTTGTGAGTGAGACACTTCAATGTGAATCAAAAGATACACACATTACGTTCTAGAAAGGAAATAACTGCTTCACATAAGAAAGATCCGTGCTATCATCATTTTTCTTTTTTTTTTTTTGAAGATTTATTTACTTGTGCATACAAAACTGGGGTACAGGCTAGAAGTGGAGGAGCAGTGAGAGGATTCACCAGACAGAGCGGGGAGCAGAACAGGCCGACTGATAAAGTACACTGCTGAGGGGAGCAGCGGGTGGGTCAGGAGAGGTCTACGGCGCCATGTGGGTCACCTAAGGGACTGCCGGGGGTCAAAATCATGCTGTAGTGGCTTCAGCTTCTTAGTGCTGTGCTTTAAACTGCAGTGCCACCAGGGAGGTCCCCATTTTTTGTTATTTTATTTTATTTTTAAAGATTTATTTTATTTATTCATACAGAACTGGGGTACAGGCCAGAGATGTGGAGGGTGAGAGCATTCACCAGAGACAGAGCAGGGAGCAGAACAGGCAGATCAACAAAGTACACTGCTGAGGGGAGCAGCGGGAGGGTCAGGAGAGGTCTGCCACGCCATGTGGATCACCTCCGGAGCTGGCGGGGATCGAAATCATGCGAAAGTGGCTAGAGCATCTTTGTGCTGTGCTTTAACCCGCTGCGCCACCAGGGAGGGCCCCATTTTTTGTTATTGTATACAATTTAAAGTGGTATGAGTGCAAACTGGAGAGCTTTGTGCAAATTATAAGTTTTTATTTGATAAACAATACACTTAACCATTGCATTAGCAATAAAGAGGTTTCTTCCGAGCTGTTGTTCATGATGGCTGTGTCTCAATCTGGAATATGAAAGGAATCTAATATCAGCAGTCTATAAACAACACAAAAACCACCACCTAAGTCTATTGCAGGCATATTTTTTCCCTTTTCATAAGACCTTGATTTAAAGACTTGAAAAATAATAAGAGAAATAAGCTTTGGAAACATATTTGTCAAGCACTGGACTATATGCAAGAGCGTGACGGGAATAAACCAATTTAACGATGCAGGCATGTTGATATTATGAATATAAAACATGAATCCTCACATTCCTGCTTTTCTAAGCTTAGAAAGTATCTCTTTAATAGTGTCACATTCACGGTCATACAGGTAAATAGAGTTGGGTAATTAAAGTTATACAGGATTTTGAACAATCAAGCTTCCTTTTAAAAAGAATAGCGAAGGTTTGAACAAACTTCACTCACCTTCATAGAAAATGGCAGTCATCTTTCAATAATCAAACCATGAGAAATACAATGAAATGCATGCAAGAAAACCAAAAATGTGGATTTCCAAAGGTGGGAGGAGGTGGCAGGGGAATGGGGTGAAATTGTATAGAGGCAAATGTTTATTCATAGGATTAAAGGTATAAAATAAAGAGCAAAGAGAACAAAGAAGTGCAGACTTTTATTTTGAACAGCTTCTATGAAGCTTATCAGTACCAGTGCTCTGTGAACGAAATAAGGGCTTAGGGGTCAGGCAGGCAAGTTTGTCAGAATAGAATGTATAGTCTGGTAAGGGTGGCCTGAGGTGAGAACAAATCGTTCCTCTGAGAGCCTCTCTCCAAACATACAGCTTTTCTTTTAAGAAACCTGGGAGAATCCACATGTAAAATGGTTGTTGTGTATATTGTCATGAGTTTCTACTAAATTAGTAGCAGTGGACTGTGTGAAGTTCCTGGGAGCAAACTCGGTCTCCTGCTGCAAACAACTAGAAAACTGCACAAAATTTATGAAGCAGCAGCTTTCAGACATTGGAAAACAGGGAGAGGGAGAGGAACTCCTCAAGGGAGGAGACATACCAGAGCCACTGGAGCTAGCCATTCTGCCAGAAAGCTCACCCCTCCTTTCTTCTTCCTTCTTTCCTTCCTCCCTTCCTCCCTCCCTCAGTTATTCTCTCCCTCCCTCCTTCCTCCCTTTCTTTTTTTCTCAATTGTTGTGGATTTGCTTGTTGTTTACATAATTGTATAAATTAGGGAGTAAAACTGCCCACTTCCAGGAGGCACTTTCTGGGATGTGAGGCTAAGAGGGAAAATCCAATAGGACATGGTGTTTCTTGGAGTTGAAAAAGGGTTTAGGGAAGCTGAGGTAACTGGAATTTCTGAGCTGCATGCCAGAATGCAGGTAATTTCACAAAGAAAGAACTCTAGGAAACTTCTTAGGGGTTCCAGTGAGCCCCTAAGTGACTATTCTAAGTATGTGAAGACCTGCAATGCTGGCCACAGAGTTAGACACAGTAATTCCAGCAGGTCAAATCATTTTACCTTTATGTTCCTTTGCAGCAATTTCAGATTCTGATCACTTTTGGAGGAAATGAGATGATTTCTTCTTTTGAAGTGTTATTGGAATATCTAGGTAGACCAATGAAAGCGAGGATAGAAAGCATTATTGAAAAGTGAGTGACACAGATCTGAAAATCAATCCATAGAAGATTGTGATGAGTTAATGTTGTTGGAAGGTTAATGTGCTAAATGGGACCTGCAAAACACTCTATAAATTTTACTTATCCTTATTTTGTCACATAAAGATAGTCCCATCTCTGTTGTTGATTATTTAACACCCTCTGTATCACAAAGCATGGTTATATGGTTCTATCATGTAATATTGCATAAGTGAATAGTGGGAAGGAAACAGAAAATTAGACAACAAATGAAAGAGAATAATTAGAACAGAAGCTAGAGTGGTTATCTAACAAGCCACTGCAAATAAGGTCATTCTTCTGTGCATTCAGCCAGATGGCACATCTCTGTATCACATCCAAAGTCATTCATGGTTTTGTGGTCGACTCATGGTCCATGTACTCACAAACTTGACAGTGGGCTGGCTACCTCTCAAAATGGCCCAGGTCACAGCAAAGGGGCTATCTGGATCATGTGTCTCTCAACAATCAGCAAACTAGACTGGGCTTGTTCACATGGTGGTGGTCACAAAGTTCAGTGAGAGCCACACAGAAGACAAACCTCAATACCGAAACCCTTGTCAAGTCCCCACATAACATTTGCTAATATCGCATTGACTGTCCAGTCCAGAGTCAGTGTGGGTAGACAAACCCAAGACATGGATCATGGAAGGTAATCATTATGGCCATTGATGGACAGGCTAAAAGTATGCATAGGATAGAAAACATACTTGAAGGTATTTAATGCAGAAAGCTAGTTGTTGCTGAAGAAGGCAAGAACAACTTCAGTAAGGAAGAAGAGTGCATAGGACCAAGAATTCTCAAGAGCCAGAGAGGGATTATTCTTCCTCTGAAACTAGGAGAGATGTAATCTTGGTACAAAGAGGACACATGCTGTTAAAAAAAAAATGCAGTTCACTGTAACCATACCTTAGTGATGTACTGTCTGGATCATCTTCTCTGTCTCCTTCAGCTTCTCTCAATTATAGTGGTTCTCTTTAAGGCATCTGTCGTAGGCCCTGTTCTGTCTGTGCTACAAATGTGGCCATGTTTGCATCCTGTTAGAAGAGTCAAAATAAAAGGAGAGCCTTTTATTTTACTTTTCAAATTGTATCATTATATTTTAAAAGATTTATTTATTTATGCATACAGAACTCGGATACAGGCCAGAGGTGCAGGGACAGTGAGAGGACTCATCAGAGACAGAGTGGGGACAAGAACAGGAAGATTGACAAAGTACACTGCTGAGGGGAGCAGCGGGCAGGTCAGGAGAGGTCTGCCATGCCATGTGGATAACCTCCGGAGCCGGGGATTGAACTCACACTGAATCGGCTGCAGCTAACTTGCAGTACTGCATCCTTACCCATTGCGCCACCAGGGAGGGCCAAAATTGTATTATGTTTTATTGAGGGAAATACTGGATTCCAACAGTGTATATATTTTACGGGAACAGGTTGATCACCCCCACCATAACAGACACTGGAATGATATATTGAGAATGCTTTCTTGCTTTCTTCACATCATCTGAGTTTTGATCTGAGATCAGATCATCTCAGTTTGACTCTGTGGGCTACAGAAAACCCTCAACACTGAAATTTGTGTAGTTTCTTTTCCATGAATAAACTGAGCTGAAGCAACTGTCCAGATCCATTCTAATTGGGCAACTTGAAGAGGCTAAAGAGATGACCGAAGATATAATGGCTTGCTTCTCTGTACCTCCCTCTATAAAAAGTAGCCATTGTAACAAAAAAAAATCTTAAAATTACGTTTTAAATTTTTACTGTATTTTTAAAGACATGACTTTCAAATTAGGTTTAAATTTTGTTGAAAAGTAATACATGCATATTGTAGAAAATTTAAGTAGTACAAGTGTTCAAGTGAAAAGAATGCCCCCTCCCCCAGAGAAAACTACTGCTAAGAATTTCTAACTCAAATATTGGGTGAATCTTTGGTAATGTTAATAGAACAGAGGATTTTGTTTAATTGTGGTAACTGTACTACAGTTAATTAAGTGTCATTAGCATCGGTAATTAAATATTTACAGTCAAATAGGAATTTCTGTATTTTACCTGAAATTTAATTCTTTATGCATTTACACATTACACACACACACTACTTCTATGTGTAGACGTATCACCACCTTTGTGTTACCAGATAGTCACAGAGCATATTTGGCTGGAACACTTCACAGGACCAAATTATATTTACTGGAAGTTAAGTTGCTTCATTTTCCTTCCTCCAATTAGTCAAGGACATTATCTGGGACAGCATCCAAATAAGTCCTTACCAGACACTCAGCTTAATTGGCATTTTTAATAATTTTGTTCATTTTTAAATAATTGAGAAGTTATCCAAAGTAGCTTAGTATGTAAATATAGCAATAGAATTGAAATTATGAGAGAAGAATCAAAATTATGAGAGAAGAACCATGATTAAAACCAAAAAAAAAAAAAAAACAATACTTCATGTTACTAGACAATGAATTTTTGATCAAGTAGCTGGAACAGATGGCACTCAACAGTTATCAGTTCATTGACCTGGTCCGGTGGTTTCATGTAGCTACATTTGTGGAACAAATTTCAGAAGTGAGGGTATTGGAAAGGTAATTAGTGTATTGATTCACTGTTGTCTTTAAGAAAAAAATAGAAACACAATAGGAAATAAATGTAGGCAATTGTTTTTCTCATTCAAACAGGTTGAATATTTCAAACTATTTGAAAACAAGGCTGGTGTTCTCTTAAAAAGAATGAATATTAAAAGAAAACATTAATTCAAAGACATTTATGTATTCCTATGTTAACTGCAGCACTATTTACAATAGCCAGATTATGGAAATAATCCCATTGCCCAAGGAAAAATGAGCGGACTAGAAGATGTGGTATAGATACACAGTGGAATACTATTCAGATACTAAAAATAAACCAACAGGCCCTCCATGGTGGTGCAACAGGTTAGGATGGAGCACTGCAAGCTGGCCGCAGCCACTTCAGGGCAAGCTCCATCCCCCACCCAGGAGGTAACCTACATGGCTCTGAAGACCTCTCCTGACCCACCTGCTGCTCCCCTCAGCAGTGTCCTTGATCTGCCTGTTCTGCTCCCCACTCAGTCTCTGTTGAAGTCTCTCACTGCCCCTGCACCTCTGGGCTATTCCCTCATTTTGTATGAACAGATAAATCTTTTTTAAAAAATAAATAAACCCAACTTAAAAAATAAATAAACCCAACAAAGGTGAAGGCTTCCCATTTGTGGCAAAGCCAGTAGTATCTAAGGGGTTATGCTGAGCACAGTAATTCAAAAGGAGAAAGACAAATTCCAGGTGATTTCACATAAAAGTGGACTACAGAGAAACTAAAGGTACAAAAATCAAGAGCTATATTGTGTACCACTCTGTCCGTTCCTCTTTTCCTCTTTCCCTCATGTGTATGCTGTAAATATGTTTTGAATCCTGTGAATACAAAGGACTCTTCATCTTCATCTTCATAAAACCAAATTTCTAGCTTTCTCTTTCTCTAGCCTTACCTAGTAGCTTTTGACCTTACGATCATAATTGCAAGGCATTTATTCCACTGTTAATATCATATCATAACTGTTCCTGGAAAGAGAAAAAATTAGATGATATAACTCAGTTGAAACTACCCTTTTAAATTAATTTTCCTCAAGGCCCATCCAGTGATTTTCACTTGTATCTTCCTAATCTTAACTATATTGCATGGCCACTTTTAACTGCAAGGGAAATTGGGAAATGTAGTTCTTTTCAGGGCATGTTACCCAAATGCCACTGGAGTTCTATTCTAGTACAAGAGGTTAACAAGTGTCAGGTCAGCTCTCAGCAATATCTACCACATTCTTTTGTTCTGCAGCTTGATCTTTAGCCCTATTCTGGTTTTTAGGCTCACTGATCTTAATTTTAGATTTGTAGTGCAACTTTCTCTTCCTCTTACAGATTCTTTTGGCCTTCCTCTGCTCAGCTAGTATTTGTTTTTTCTACATATTACCATCTTCTCATCTTCCTGCCCACTCTACATCCCCTGTTACCCACACATACTCATCCCACAGAATTGACCCTTCACAGAAAGCAGCTGGAAATACAAGTGATAGCTAGTATTTCATGGTTACTGGAAAATATACACTCCTTAGAAAATATGTACTCTTTTAATATTGAAGATTCTGTGTTGCAATTAATAATAATAATTAACTTGGTTAGAAAACATATTTTCCAAGGAAAGAGAATGTTTAAGTTTAGAGGACATATGAGTAGCTAGGAAATTCATTTCCCTAAAGACTAGCATCATGAGTTAGCTCAAGTCTATTAACTGCTTGAGATCACAAGAAATTAATACATAAGACACAGTTGCTTATCTCAGGGATATGGTACTACTGGGACTGATTACTCTCTGTCATAAATAATCAGTAATTATGAAGACAATACAAAATCAAACAAAGAAACTTTTAAAAATTGCCCTAGAGGGGCATACGTAAAAGAGGCAATTAACTTTTTTGTTGTTGTTATAAACGAAAACCCATGTGGCAAAAGATTGCTATGAAATCTATTTTATAAATTCTCAATATTTGAGTATCCATGTCTTTCTTGCATCTCATTGCAACTCCTTTAGATGAGACCTTCCTTATATAGCCTACCTCTCTTCTTTATTTTGATCATATTCAATCCCCCGTACCGATTCTACTATGATATTCCTAAGCATGAATTTAATCATGTGACACCACTACCTAAATTCTTCTTCTATAGATGTATGTAGCCTTTAAAGTCAAGTCAAATGATTTAGGATCTGTGTAGGCCCATCATCCACTGACCCTGCCTTTCTCATTCTTTGGACACTGAGCGTCCATTCATTCATTGAATAGCTATATATTGAACGTATACTGTGTACAGGATGCCGCAATGATTATGCTATGCCTAAATTCTGTATTCCTGGAAATTATAGACCTGTAAAGTTCAGGGTTCCTATGTCCTCATTAGCATATGGCTTTGCTTTGCATCAGGGAACAGTTCTAAAAACAGGCAGGTTTCTTAGTTTTTGACTATGGTTAAGTAACAGCTGCTCATCAGTTTATATGCATACAAGTCCTGGAGCACAAGGTTCTCTGGGTGCTTTTTTTTTTTTTAAGATTTCTGCATACAGAACTGGGGTACAGGCCAGAGATGCAGGGGTGGTGAGAGGATTTACCACACACAGAGTGGGGAGCAGAACAGGCAGATCGTAGAAGTACACTGCTGAGGGGAGCAGCGGGCGGGTCAGGAGAGGTCTGCCACGCCATGTGGGTCACCTCTGGGGCAGATGGGGATAGAACTCATGCAGAAGTGGCTTTAGCTTCTTAGTGCTGTGCTTTATTTAACACGCTGCGCCATCAGGGAGGGCCCCTCTCTGGGTGCTTTTGATGGACTGTTGAAGGCCCTACATGGCTGCATCCCTAAGACTGTATCTCAAGGCTTATACCTAAACTTGACTTCCCTTGAGGGCACAAGGCAGAGTTTACAGAATAGAGCTGGTAAAAGTGGGGAGACTCACCTTGTATATGCCCTTCCTAAAGACTCTAAACTGTCATGCTAACACATACTCAGTATTTAAGAATTCTTCCAACTATCATTTGTTGTCCTCATGCCTGACTTATTGAATGCCACTCTTCTGCCCATGTTCTGCCAAAGGTATAACAATTTCTGAATCTCTGGCTCTTGGCCCAGAGATTTGTCTTCTTTCAGAATTAAGTTTATTTTGTTATTTTACTGCTGCAGATCTCAGGGGTTTAAAAATTGGTGATTTTGAAAATTATCCATTTTTTTCTCATTTAGATAGGATCCACATTCTTTCATGACTTTCTGTGCCCTAGGTTGAAGTTTCTATGTGCCATAAACCATAAACTCTCCTTGACTCTGAGGACTAAGCAGTGAATAAAACACAGGATGAATTTCATGTTAGATCTACAATAATCAGAGAAAAGTAAGAAACACAAACAAGCTAATTATTTGGTTTCAGGTGATGAAGAATCCAATTTGGCCACTTTGAGTCATTATTTTTTAAATTTAGGTAAATTGTAAATGTTTTCAGTCACTAAAAAGATTTCTTGCCTTTTTATTTACTCAAAGAAAAGACAATTTCCTAAGAATAACTCAGCAATCCCCTGTTTGTTATGGTGGATGCCAATTCAATAGGCAGTTAACTTACTCTGAAATGTGTTTAATTATATTTAGTTGGGAAAATCCCAATAACATTAACATATCCCCTTTGGGGGAAAAAAGGCATCTGTATGATTTCTAGATTCTAAATCTTCTAAAAGCAGTGAGACTAGAGGTAATTACAAATCTAAAACGGAAAAGATTCAACAGTGTTTAGTAAATGATAAGGATGCTTCATGTATAATTGCTGTATAGAAATAAAATATGTTAAGAAACGTCTTTTTTTTTAATACATATAAGACACTGACATTTAATGCTGCTTATGTACTTCAAATGCTAACCACCCATGCCACCAGTACGAACTGATGATAAGACAGAGGTAATATATTACATAGGGTGGCATGGGAGATGACCGAGTTGACACAATTTGGTTTTATCTCCAAGGTGGAAGGAGGAGATTTGATTTTGGCTAAGAATTTGAAGTTGGGTTCAAGAGGTTTGTTCATAAGCAGGTTCGATTAAGTAAAGGTCATGATACATTACTTTAGGGTTGATCATACCACATGGGGAAGGCACAGACTGTTAATGAGAATTTATGGACCTTTTAGGAAGTTCTGCAATGAACAACACAGTTATTTGCTTGGGCAGAAGTCTTCTAGAGGAATAGTTATACTCCTGTAGACCACTGAATAGTAAAGTCTATCAGTGGTTCTTAACTATGACTGTTTTGCCTCCCAGGGGATATGTTCAGTTGGCAGAGCCTGGGAGAGGGGGACTGTGGTGTTACTGGCATCTAGTGAACAGATGCCAGAGAGACTGCTGAAAGCCTACAACTCTCATTGGCTTGGCCCAAGTTGTCATAGTGTCAGTTTTGAAATTCTAGAGTTGACAACTGCTAACTGCTAAGGTTCAGATAGCAAAATTTTTAAGCCTTTGGCCCTGAAACAGATGAGTCTGTTGCTACTACTCAACTCTGTTGGAGTGCAAAAGAAGGCATAGGAAATACAAAAATACATGGGCATGGCTCTGTTCCTAACTGTATTTACAAAATCAAGCACAAAGCAAGATTTGACCCATGAGTTATGGTTTGCTGGCCTCTGATGGAAACAGCAAACTGTAAGGGATTCATGGTTTCAGCTCTCCCTGTTCAGGATACAAGTAGATGATTCCTGGTCTTTTCACTATGCTTTGAATCTTCAATAGAAGTAAAAATCTCTTCTAAAAATAGATTAAAAAAAAAGAAAACAAATCTAGAGTGTCATATAAAAATTCCATACTTTCCTATGTTGTCTGAACTACACCAAAGCAATCTGTTTGCTTGACTAGTAATTTTCCAGGATAAACTAATGAAACTAAAACTTCTTTTATGAATTTTACCTACATGTTCAAAATCATCTAATTTTGAAAATGGTAACATATAGCAAGATATAACAGCACTGTGATTTTATTTGCTTTAAAGGATTTTATTTGTTTGTTTGTAGAAGAACTGGGTGTAGGCCAGAGTGGGCAGCAGAATAGGCGGATCCACTGAAATACACTGCTGAGGGGAGCAGCTTGTATGGTGGGCCTTATGCGAGCTAGCTCCCTGATCGGGGATCAAACTCAGTTTGATCACCAAGGTGGGGTATCATCACTATTGGTAGTGGTGATAACACTGAGACTTAACCCCTAAGCCATCAGGAGGCCCCAGCACTGTGATTTTATAAGACAAAACACGACAGTTTCATTGACAGTATCTTTGTGACTCATGACTTCAAAATTATCCCCTTAACCCTTACAAGGTTCTCTTTTTTTCCTTTGTTTTCAATATTTGTTTCAGTGTATTTACTGTTCTCTGAAATTACATAGATTGGTTTGTTATTGTCATGCCTCCTCATGAGGTCAAGGTCAGTGTCTATTCAGTTAGAGCTGTGTGCTCATCACCTAAAAGACAATGGGTAATTGAACCACTCACAGAGAACCAGTGCTACCATCACAGCTAACACTTCCGTAGCACTTATAATGTGGCAGGTACTGTTCTAAGCACTTTACATGAATTAGCTGTCTCATCATATTGCAACTCGGGGAAAAGGGTAATATTATTATTCACACTTTAAAAGATGAAGCATAGACAGGTGAAGTGACTAGTTTGGGCCCATGGAGCCAGAAAATGACAGTGTTAGGATATGAAGCCATGCTTGGAATGATCACACTCTAGCTACCCCTCTGGCTGATATGCTACAAATATACATGCACACGCACAGTTAGCATATGGCACAGTTTCTCTACAGCTTATCAGACCTTGATTCTGGGCCTGCTGGCTTTGTCATTCTGCATGGCACCAGGATGTCCAGGGCCCAGGTCCTAAGAGGTCTGTCTCTAGGAAATAGAAGACCTGAGGGCAGAGAGTTGGGACAGCCAACCCCCTCCACCCTCAGTGTCCCCACCACGAGGGCAGAGGTGGCAGAACATGGTGTTTCTTGCTTCCTGTGAGTAGACGCCGGAACCTAGGCAGAGGGAAACACCTGTTGATAAAATACGAAAGGGCAGTTTCCTCACCAAAATCTCAGGAACACAGGAACATGAGTGTGACTGGGTAACAAAGGATGACATCAACATAAAGGCTGGGGGTCCCCTGCTGCACCAGCGTGGGATAAACCTTGGTACTGTCTACTGTTCACAATCACCAGTGCTTCCCCCGGGCCAGGACAGTACCACAGGTGGCAGCCGGCGACTCAGCGCACAGACAGGAAGTCCTGGCCTCAGTGTTGGCAATAGGAGGGCAGTGGCAGCATCCCAGAGAGGTGCAGCTGAGAGAGGGATGGGCATTCTGGGAGGTCGCAACAGTGGTCACCTCAGGGAAAAGATACTCTTCGGCTGGCATGGAGAAGGCCACAGGCATGCTCTGAGCACCCCTGAGATACACTCGAGACTGTGAAGGGTTGGGTCAGAATGGGACTTCATAAACAGCTGAAGTTCGTGTTTTATTAATAGTAGCAGTACCCCATTTTTTTCTCCTCATGAGTGTTGTAGAGGTAATGCCAATGTCATTCCCAGGAGAAGTTGTGTGGGGGAGGGGGCTGAGTAGAGATTATATATCTGTATGATTAAGTCTAAATCATCTTTGGTTTTATAAATTAAGTTAATGCCAATGCAATGAGTCCTTCATAAAAAACACAATGGTGTTGGCTGTTCTCTGAATTGCTAATGCCCCGAAACTGTCTGAAAGTCATTTGGATATGCTTGCTGATAATACTCTTGATGAGGAATAAAATTTAGTTTTTGCTTGAGAGCTAATTAATGTAATCTTTAAAATATATAAATCCCATGGTGAGCCCAAATAATTATAATTGAAATGTGGCTCCCGCCAAAACAGAAAAAAAAAATGCAAATAAATCTGTTAATATATCTAAATTAAAAAATAAAAACAAAAAGGAAAGAAAACCAATTAGCTTCTGAAAACAGGGTTTAGTATTTAGAATGGGGAGATTAAATTATGCAGATATCAAATTAACACTTGGAATGAAGATGCTGTTGTTCAGTTGCCTTCAAAGCTCTGCTCAGGCTCACGTTGCAAGGGAGCAAAGAAGAGAACTGTTTAAAAGGCACGGTTATGCTCCCTAAATGGCCCACACAGGGAGCTTAAAAATTCCTGGTGGGAGCTTTAGCAGCCTGGAGGTAAATGGAGGGAGGCTTGGGGCTAGTAATTACATTACAAATCTTCTGAGGGGAGATTATATGTAAACACATATAGAGAGACTTCTATAACTGTGGAAATTGACACAGGCAGGCATATTCATACATATTCATGTATACAATAACTCGTCCCTCATTTTGGTCATTTCAGTAAATAGCTGAGACATTCTCTTAAAAAAAAAAAAAAGAACACCTATGTTGGGTATAGAATCTAATTGTAAACATGTTGGAATACTCATTTTCTTATGACACCTAAGCATCTGGTGTATTCAGGCAATTTAGTTGGAAAAGCAAAAGAGCCAAATTAGATTTTTTGTTTTTGTTTTGCTTTATGCCTAAACTGACCAACTCAATTCAGGTCTTCTGGTAGGTCCATGTTATTATTGTACATATAGGAAATCAAATATATGTGTCCTGGGTTTTTCTGGAAATTGGTACATGTTTCTTACTTTCAAACGATAGTTTTTTATATTGCATGATGCTGCTACAGCCTCTTCCTCTGTGCTGTTCTAAGGACTTCACTCTGGTAGCATAAGGCAGTTATGGTAAATCAGTATGGCTGGATCTGTTCTTACCTCATTAGCCAGCCAGACAGGAATCATTTTGCATACCAAGTCTGCACCCTTGGGGGAACTGTTACTGTTTCTAAGACAAGCTGGAGAGTGTGTACCCTGCTGCACCATTTGGAGATGACCATTCGTTCAGAACTTTACTGAGGGTGCCATTACACTACCCATGGGGCCATATTAATCAGACACCTCAGAGTACTCAGAGATGAGAATGCTTCTAGAGGCATATAACTGACATTGACATGGACTCATCTCATTCTGATTATTCTGACCCAGAGCAAAGAAAGTAAGTTAGAAAAGCAAAAGATTTGTTGAATAGGTTTTGGTATCATTATAACCTTCTTCTTAGGGAACAAAAGAGCACCAGATGGGGAAAGAGATAGAGGTAATAATCTTGAAAGTTAAAAAAGGAGAGGTTCTGAGCCCTCCCTGGTGGTGCAGTGGGTTAAAATGCAGCACAGGGAAGTTAGCCACAGCTATTCAGTATGAGTTCGATTTTGGGCTGGGGAGGTGACCTACTTGACACAGCAGATCTCTCTTGTCTCGCCTGCTGCTCCCCACTCTGTCTCTGGTGAATCCTCTCACTATCCCTGCACCTGTGGCCTGCACCCCAGTTCTGTATGCATAAATAAATAAATCTTTTTAAAAAAGGAGAGATTCCAGGTTCCCTGCCCCACCCTAAGGAGGGATTAAGCTGAGCAGGAAGGAGAAGTTAGTTAAGAGTTGAAGAGGCAGGCCCTCCCTGGTGGCACAGCAGGTTAAAGCACAGCATTAAGAAGTTAAAGCCACTTCCGCATGAGTTC
>NW_004567128.1:14816707-14857664 GCF_000260355.1 Condylura cristata
AAAAAAAAAAAAAGAGTTGGAGAAGCAAAAGCAAAAGAAAAGCAGGGTAGACTTGCAACAATGGGGCAAAAACACCCCTACCCATTTAATTAAGAAGAAAAGAAACCAATCTTTCATAAGTTGAAAAACTGTGTTTCAGAGTGCAGGTCTAGAAGAGTCTTCACTGACTTTGAGATGAAGCCTCATTGCCTGGAAGGAAAATAATCATGGAAGATGGAACTAAGATACCCCTCCGGGTTAGACAGACAACATTAAGAAACAAGGTGGGCTTAGTCCATTGCAGCTTGGAATCTAAGTCACGTTACAGACTTAGCAGAAAGCAACCAATCAGACTCTACCAACTTGCATTTTCTGTATTTGTTCTTCAACCCCACACATCCTGCCCAAATGCCCATCTGCAGAGACACTGATTTGGGAGGATGACCTCCAGTTTCCCATCAGGTGAGCTTGCAGTAGACTGATTCTGTGAAAAACAAAAACAAAAAACCTAGTGGCATGAATTTGTCTTCCATGCCATTAGTAGTGGGACCGTTTCCACAAAAAAATACATTAATTCCTTTAGCAAATATTAACTATGTTAGACTTGGAGTTACTAGTGAGCAAAACTAGGCAGAGGGTAGGCCTTCCTTGAAGAATTACTCCAGTGGAAAGATGCACAGCTCTATGGATATGAATTAAGAGGGTAGCAGATGTGCAGCGGAGGTCAGCAAAGTAATTTAGTGCCTGAAATATGGCTATATTTGCTGTCATTTTGATGAGATGCTGGATTCAATGAGTGGGGTTGTTGGGTGAAATCTGAGGAAGGCCTGGACAGAGTTCCCCTTTCAGTGGTTTTACCCAGGAGATATTTGCACAGACACAGGCTGGTGAAAGTTACATTTTAAAAGGAAGGTTTATGAGAAAAGGAGAAAGAGAGAACACACATGCATAGACACAGGAGGACAATCTTGGGAGGAGAGCTGGGATTTTTTTGCCAAGGTAGGAATTGCTCTAATAGACTGTCCTTTCGGGGAATGAGGGATTGATTCCTTTTTGTAATTGTTATCTATTTTTAAATCAATCATCTCTAGGGTGTGATGGGATTGATTTGTAAGGGCTGGTGATTCTCTAATGGCTGTTCACCTCCCCACCTCTGCTCTCTCTGTAGCAGTCAGTCCGGCCTAAGAGTACCTGTGTCTAAAGGTTTTTCAATAGCAGGTTTACTGCTGTGTTAATCACCTCTATCTCCACCTCCAGTTTCTGGTCTTCTGATGCCTCCATCCCAAATTTTCCAGTCTTAAGCTTCCATCGTTAGTAAACCATATTCCAAACTGGAATGAAGGCCTACCTAAATCGTCTTTCAGTTACTCCTCTCCGTCAGAAACTTTTTGTTAACACCGTTTTCTGATGTGACTGCTCAGCTCTTCTCACATTACAGCAAAATTGGCACTCCTTATGAAAATTTGGGTCTGTGAGTGGCAAACAAAGCAGTACAGTACATCTCTTCAAGATATGCTAAAACATAATTTTAAAGATGGAGACTGTATGAATTAATCATGCATGCTTTGGTACTATTAATATTCACAAATAGCTAGAAAATTCTTAACTTTCAAAATTAATCTGAAATATGTTCCCTTAAATTTCCCTAATTTGATGCCTACCTAAAAATGCTATAATACTTCTTTTACAAAAAAATAAATATTTCTGTCATTCATGACTAAAATCTTTATTTCTCATGCACATAAGGTCTTCATTGTTGACAGTTCCCAGTTCACAGCTTCAAAAGCCTTTGCCATTGTAGAGGTTTAAGGTTTCTCTTATTAGGGTAATGAAGGTAAAAAACTAGAAAGTGCCTGAGGGGGCTAGTTGTCAAGGACACCTAGGTGAATAAAGGGTGGAACTCCCTCACCCTTTGGGAGAGGAACTTGAATTCAGTAGCTAATGAAGTCAAACAACCATAATTAAATTCCTTCTGAAGAAGACTTCAGAAAATCCCCCAAAAGAAGGGGTTGTGGAGAGCCTCCAGGGTGAAGCACATGGAGATTTGGGGAACTGGCTCACCCAGAGAGGCAAGGCTGCCTCTCTCCGCCATGCCTTGGCCTGTGTGTCTCTTCATTTTGGCTGTTCCAGAGTTACAACTCTTGTGATAAATTGGTGTTCTGTGAGTACGCGGGTTTCCTGAGTTCTGTGAAGTACTGTAGCAAATCAGTCAAGTCTGAGGAGGAGATTCCCAGAACCTCCGTTGGCACTGGGGTCTGAAGTGAAGGGCAGTCTTAGGAGACTGTCCTTAACCTTGTGCTTGTGGAATCTAATGCATCTTTGAGTAGTGTCAGAATTGAGTTGAATTCTCAGACACCATGCTGGTGTCAAGGAAATTCTTATTGTTATGAGGAGGCCTCCACATACATTAAAACTGGATCCAGAAACCCTTGACACCCTGTTTCTGGGGATAGAAATAGGGACATGGATGTACTGATTATTTTGCATCTTTGCTGACTGCTTGCACCAAACGAGTCTGGTTTGCAGTGGAACTGATATAGCAGATCAAAATCCAAGCCCATAGATTCAAGTATGCTGGAAAGATAAAAGAACTTTATTTTTTATTTATTTTGTTTACCTAATCCTTCCGCTTTCTTCTCCCTGCCCCTGCTCTTCCTTCAGGGTGCAATCTGATTGCTGGTAGTTTATATGCCACCAAGGCCCAGAGAGGAATGTTGGCCCGAGTAATCTATGTGCACTGGCATCTTCTAGTTGTGGTTCCCATCTGTTCACTGTCCCCACGGGTCCTAACCAAATCCCACTCCCAAATACAAGCCACCTTTCATCTCACTCTTCCTTTGCCACTCGAGGATACACAGAAATTATCTTCTTGTTCTTTTCTACCTGCCGAAACATTTGCTCTGTGAGGGTTTCTCAGTCCTCTTGCCAGGAAGCCCAACACAGATATTTGGAATTGATGCCTCTCAAGAGTGTCCTCAAAAGGGAGTCCAGGTTCCTGTGTTCATGAATTTCCAGTCTGTTATTTTTTTCTTCACACCCACCTTTAAATGAGACTGAGCTTGGTAGAAGTGTAAGACTCAAGTCTAAACTTTCTGTGGGTTCCAGACTGACTATTTACTCAATGCTACTCAGATATTTCCAGAATATACCATTGATGAATAGCAGAATGCCTTGTGGGAACATGTTTTTTAGTACTTTTGAAAACTATTAGTGAGTGTATTTAAAACTCAAGCAAATAAACTACAGTTTTATCTGCTTCTTGGAAGAATCTCAGTGTTCTTGAAATAGAAACTCTACTCAGAAAACAGGTGCTATTTATTTTTACAGGAGGCTAGCTGGAGCACTGTATTCTAAGACACGTCCTGAGAGTTTCCTGTGGGTTTCATCCTCTTTTGATGGATGACAGTAGCATTATGTGTCAAATAGTTTATTGGACTTAGACTTTTAGACCATCTAAAAGTGGGCAGCAATGAGTTCATTTAGAAATTGGTCTCGGTGTTTTCTTTTTACAAAGTAAAATGTTGCCTGAATGTTCCCTTTCTATGAGGGGAAAATGGTAACTGTGTGTGTGTGTGAACCACTGACTCAGTGGTCACCCGCCAGTGATTCTGACATCCATCTACTCGTGACCTTCATACCCTGTCAGACTCTCAGGAATTAAGCTTACATGAATGCAGTTATTCTTTTTCTACAAAATTGATGTATTCTTTCAGAGATATTGCCCTTTGGGAATCCAAACAATGGATTTGTGATGAGCGAGTTGGATGAGCCCATTGAGAAGTTAAGCAATCTTTATTTATAGTGACACTTTACTTCTCCATTTGTATTTCTGTATGATATGGAAGAAATAGCACCGAGTACATCTTCAAAATTACTAAGTGTATGACTTCAGTTTGGTCACTACCATTTAGTATATGATTGTGTTCATGTTTACAACACTAACAGCCTCATTTTTCTCATTCTTAAAATGGGAATATAGTTTTCACCTTACCCCATTAAGCTTCTGCAAATCTGTTGTTAATGCTACCTCTTTGTTGTTGAATAGTCCTTAATATTTTCATTTACAAAATGGAAATACTGTTCTTTCATTGATTTTGAGATTTCCTCAGACTAGTCTGGCAAAGAGGCTCTAGTTTCATATAAACTCTTAAAGCCCCATCACCCTAAATAATGTCATAGGAAATGCTTCTTTAATAAGAGTGGAGGGAATTCAACATCATGGCATTGAGATTGGGGAAGAAGGTCAGGGAAATGTCTGAGACTGAATTGCTGAACAGAGAAAATGGCCACATCCATGGAGGTAACCTTCCATAGAGATCCTTGAATAAAGTAAAGTAAAGGAGATTGGTTTTTGATGATCTGAAAATGACATTCAACCTCTTCAGCCAGTTCAGTGAGCCAACTTTAGGATGTCAAAGTGGTGATCAGGCCTCAGGACGACCAGAGTCATCTATAGAGTTTGAATTCCTGGGTTGGCTAGATGTTTGTGTCATTTTATATTTTCATAGGATTTTCTAACAAACATGTGCCCAAGAAATAAGAGTAGAGTATCTATTTTACTAAATTACTATGTATGGTTTTTGTTGAATTTCAAAGACTGAAATAAATTCCAGATGAATCACTGAGAGCCTGTTCTGCTGTTGCAGTGGTACTAGTTGTCAAGAAAGCTGAAATGAGAGGACCGCCTGGACTCTCACAGGCCTGGTTTCTCCCAGTGAGGGTCTCCTCTATGTGAGAGGGCCCTTTTAGAACTGTGCTGCTCTCTACTTGCTAGGTCAGTGATTGTTGTCACTGTTACTTTGTGCTCCGTGTTTTGTCTACTGAGACTCACAAAGTTAGAGGAAGTTTAGGGAGGAGAAGATAGGACACACGGGAAGGTGAAGTCTGTGCTGTCTGAGAAGTTATTCAGTATTAGTCATTTTGTTTGGTTTGAATTTCTGTAAGTTCTACTCCTGCAAATCAAGGTGGAAATAGTCCACAAATGAATTTGAAAACAAAAGAAAGTTCTAATTATATGCCCACCCATTGTGTAGTCTATTTTATTGATAATCTGCTATCTCCCAGTGATGAAGGTGATAGCTAGTCAAAAAAATAGCAGTGGCCTCATATAGTATGAACTCATTCTGCCTTGCTACTGATAAGCAATTAAACATGGCCTCCTCTTGAATTCTTTGCAGCCAGTGTATTTAAAATAGTTCCTTTGGCACATCCTGCACAGTTTGATCCCATTCAATCTCACTGAGATGTTGAAAGAATCGTGAAGAATAAACCAAATGTAAAGGAGAAGGTTGAAATACAAACTGATGGTAAAGAGATCTTAAACTGTTGCCAACATCATATTTCGGTTTTATCTAGAAGAGTAGAAGTGATATCGCCCCCAGGGGACTTTTGGCAATACCCAGAGATTCTTGGTCCTCATACTAGGAGGTGCTACCGCCCCCTGGTGGGTAGAGGCTGCTGAACAGCCCACAGTACATAGCAATAGGGACACTATATTCTCACCGCACCAAGCATTACCTGGGGCCAAATATCAATAGTGCCAACGTAGGGACACCCTGCCCTAGGACAAAGCTTTCTATTGGCATGCTAGGATTTTTGAGTTATACATTTTTTTGACTTACCAGTTCTGAAACTAATATATATTGTGAAAGTGAAATCAACTACAGTTGAAAGCTTCTTTGATTTCAAACACATGGACTTCTCATCTGGATTCAGGAAGTCATAATTTCATATCCACCTTTCACAAATATTTTCTGCTTATGAAATGTAGATGGTGTGAAGAGAATTCCCCCATTCCCACATGGGGAAAAAGTGGTATGTTTCCCACTAAAGATGTGATAGCATGGAGAGATGATCATAGCCTGAGGTCATATCCTAAGACATTACTGTGTCATAGCTCAGAATTGTCACACATCAGCAATATCATAGTCATTTCTGTACTGTTGTCAGAGGACTATGGTCTGAAGATGCTCCCATCAGAAGAGGGATGTCAGGAGGGTTCCCCAGCATGCCTCACTTGTATTTGCATCTATTATGATAACTGCAGCAAGAATAGCAATACATGTGTGGTGTTTTAATTATTAGTGACACCCTGTCCAAAATGTTTTTTTTTTTTTTTGGTAACATATACTTTTTGAGTAGCATAGATATAACAACTGATATGGCTTGCAAATCTTGGGAAAACTTGTACCAGTCTTATTTGGGGATAAAACAAAGTCACTGTTAGAATTAAGGAAAGAAGGCTATAGCAAGTGGGCATAATATGGGCACTAGGACCGTGAGGGTCTGTAGGGCAGCCCCTGAGTGGTCAGAGATACTGTTGCTGTCACATCAGCATGAAGCCTTGGCTTGGGTGACGAAGCTGCCAATCCTCGGGCCATCCAAGAAAGTTCCACTACCCCGAAGTGGTATTGGCCCAGAGATCTGGAACTGGACACCTGCCATTCTGATTTTCATGATGTATTGAGCAATAACAGTTGGTATTTTGTTTCTATCTTTCAGCTTTCCTAAGCATTCTCTTGTTGGTAAATTCTAACCTGGATCTTCAAAGTGAAGATGGTGCCGAGAAACACAGTTGCCAGCTCAAGGAATGACAGGTAGTGGTAATGCCGAACTGACCACCTGTCCAGCACAGCACAAACCTCCTCCTTGATGGATCCTGGGTGCTCATCCTCACAGGTAAGTGAATATGGGCATCATAAACATTCATAAGATCCTTTGGTGTTAGAGTTGCATTTCTGTAAGGATAGGTGGGACCGGGCCGCTAAAGCCTCAGTGAATTTCAGTCATAACTGTCTAATTATGAGGAAACATAAGAATGAACAAAATATAACCTTGGCAAATGTCAGTACTAAAATTCCCTTATATAAAAAGTGTTCAATTATGAAAATGAATAGGAGAAAATTATTGTCGCCCTTCTTCTAGTTAGATGATGTGAGTTGCTTCCTGGGAATAGGGAGAAGAAAGAGAAGTTTGAGTATCTAACTGATCGAGAAATGCCCTCTTAGGAATATGTGACTATCTCCCACCACTACAAGCCAAGTGTTGATATGGGATGTGGGGATGTGGACATTTTATTTGTTTTCTCTATGACTGGCCTTTTTTCTATCTCACTATATTACTTGACAGTAGAAAATAGAATTTAAGAAAATGCTGCATCCACAGTTCTTTCAGGATTAAAAATGGTTTCGCTCATAGAATCTCCTTCTCTGTGTAGGAAACATCTAACTTGTGCAGGGCCTGCAAGCTTTAGAGCAGTGTTACCTGGTGTCTGGTCCTTCTCGGGCTATCTTGGTGTCCTTCTGGGTTCTCCTATTTTTGCTTTAGTGGATTAGTCAGGGTAGTATAGCCAGTGTTGATCACATTCTCAGTGGTGAAGAACCAGTTTCTGTTATTTTCAATCAGTCACAGACTGATACTTTTGTAAAATACAATAAAGATAAATTACCTGAAGAATGAAATTGAAAAACAGAAATAAAACCAAGAAAAAAATTACAAACCATGATGTGATTTGTCTTAAATTCAACAGATGTAAAATTTCTCTCTCAAATTGCCATAAAAGCTTGTAAAAACTTTCCATTCCTCTGCTCAAATTTCATCTTGGATTTGTAAACCAGAACTCCCCAGTGGGGACCACAGTTTGGTTATGTCTAGACGAAGCTATACCATATTAACCAATGTGGCATAACTCCCCTATGCGTTATACCTGATGCCATACAATCTCCCACAGACCCCCCCCCCATAACTGCAGTTGAAACACCCAAGAGAACATCTGAAAATTGTCCATGTGTTGAAAGAGGGAGATGCAAGGAAATCACAACTTATAAAGTCACGTGGGGTAGAGTTCACCAGTGTTTGCTCATGTTTTTTTTTTTTTTTTCCATTTCCCAGACTCTTTTGCATTGAGTTTTATCCTGTGACTCATTCTGCTAAGGGGGTATGAGCAGAAATGATGTGAATCACTTCCGGAGCGGGTGACAGTGTTAGGTGGTTAGGTGTGCTGGTCTGTGTTCTGGTCTCTGACATTAGAGACTACATACTGTGTCTCAGGGGGAGGGAGTGGACCCTTTCTCAGGGTGGGAGAGTCCAGCCCAGGAATAGTCACATTGGATTTCCTATGAGAAAAATAAAAAAATATATACATATATCTTGCAGGCTACTGAGATTTCATGTTTCACTTGTTCTAAAGCACAGCTTAGCCTCGTGTTAATCAAAATGTGGCCCATGCTGTTAAGTTCTGGTCTAATCCCTGCATTTTTCTGTATGGAGAAATTAATCTCTAAGTCTCTAAGTGACCTGACTGTCACATGGTTGGTTAGTGGCACAGTCTGCTACCCTGTTGGTGTATTTCCAGCAAACCACCCGGTATTTTCTTCAAAAAACATTGAAAATATGTACAAATGATAATGACTTTATTTTCCACTAACAAAACATTTCCATTATGTGCAAGGCCATTGAGCCAGTATCCTCGTGAAAGTAGATGTATGTCAGCATTTTTCTTCTTAAATACTATGCTTCTCTTTCCTTCACCTTCCACTCCCCCCCCCCATTTTCCATTCTGTTCCCAACTTCTTCTCAGTCTCATTTATCTAATTTCTTTCTACCTTTTCCATGTCCATAAAAGGGCAACATACAAAATCAATGCTGCAAGCAATTATCAAATTAACCTCCTGTGCACCAAGAGTATTCATATAGATGAGCTTAAGTATTTCAGTCAATGAATAGGCCTTTATTTCAGATCAATAATAAATAATAATAAATTGAGTATTTCATATAAGGAAACCAAATTCCATCAAAACTTCATGTACAAATGCTTCTAAATGGAGGAATCAACCGTAGTTTCCATGGACAATCGTTCATTCTTTGCAATTGTAATCAGAATTAATGAGTTGAAAAATTGTGTTTACTACCGGTAACACTGGCAAATAACTGTCTAAGATGGCTATAAAATTGGAGTGTGATTGACTCTGGGACCTTCAAATGTTAACTGAAACAAAAATGAGAAAATGAAAATGATGTTGTGTTAGTGACTTGTTTGCTCTTGGATTCTATTGGATTATCTATAGCTGTGTGACAACTCACCACAACATTCAGTGGCCTAAGCAATGGCAAGATTAATTTGGCTTATGATTCTGCAATTTGGGCAGGACTCGAGGGTAGTTTGTCTGTTCCACATGGCATCAGCAGTCATGCCTAGAAGGCGGGAGCTAGAAGTTTCTAAAGGTTCCTTCTCTCACTTAACCTGACCCTCACTGCCTTGAGTCAGCTGGAGCTTCTCTGGGGCTGTGACCAGCACACATACGTGAGTCCTGTCCTCACCTTTGCTTGGCTATTAGTGATCCCTAGATCACCCCACGATTGACTCTTGCAGATATGTTACAAATGACTGTGTTCAATTATTGCCCTTTGTGAAATTCCTTCTGTTGGACTATACCTTCTAGAATTGTGGTTCCAAGGATGACAGAGATAAGGGCGGGTTGGGGAGGGAAAGACTGAGCGAAGTACCGGGCAGAAGCTGTATCCTCTTATGAATTCATGCAGTTGGTCACATCTGTCTACATTCTGTGCCTTACACTTGCATCACAAAAGCCAG
Organism: Condylura cristata; assembly: GCF_000260355.1. NCBI lineage: Eukaryota > Metazoa > Chordata > Mammalia > Eulipotyphla > Talpidae > Condylura > Condylura cristata. The sequence continues at coordinate 14,826,279 of NW_004567128.1, forward strand.
CCCTTTCCAAGAGGAGAGAATTAGACTGACTTCAGTAGCAGGAGTGCCAAATCATGTGTGAACATGCTTTAAAGCCACTGTAGTTTCCCTCCTCTAGTCATTTGCTTGTTTTCTCAGATTGAATGCTGCATGTTAATTTTTCAGGCCCCTGGTTTCCTGGCTTCGGTAGCAGCCAGTGGAAGACATTAGAGGACCCTGGAGGTTCAGATGAGGGAGGTGGCGAGTTAGTTCTTTCTTCTCTTTTTGACCCACTTCAGCAATGGATGTACCTCCTTTTTGGTTCATCCCCCACTGGAAACTCCCAGTGCCTATGCCAAGTACCACATCCTTTCCCTGCAGTCTCTTGACCATCAGTAATGGTGGGCGACTTCTGCTCTTTCCCTGGACTTTATCCCCACTCTTTGCAATTTTCTTGCAAAATACTCTTCGTAATTAGTTCCAAGGGTAAGTTTTCTTTAATGAACAACCTCCAAGAATTTCACTTCACTGACTGAATATTAGCAATCAAAGAGAGGAAGAAAACCCAGTAAACACCAGTGTTAAAAAATAACTGAGGACCGGGCCCTCCCTGGTGACGCAGCCGGTTAAAGCACAGCACTAAGAAGCTTAAGTCACTTACACATGAGTTTGATCCCCGCCTGCCCTGGAGGAGATCCACATGGCGTGGCAGACCTCTCCTGACCCGCCCGCTGCTCCCCTCAGCAGTGTACTTCTACGATCTGCCTGTTCTGCTCCCCACTCTGTGTGTGGTGAATCCTCTCACCACCCCTGCATCTCTGGCCTGTACCCCAGTTCTGTATGAATAAATGAATAAATCTTTAAAAAAATAACCGAGGACCATTTCATTGAGACAGAAAACAAGTTGGGGAAAAGCTACTTCGGTCTGTGGTTTGCTATACAATATTTCAGAGACTAGCCAAGAATTTGTACACAGTGCATTCCACATTTCACCTACATGTATGAAAAACAGGTAACGAGCATAGGTCCTCTTATAGTATACTTCAGGGTGTGATGAGGTTAATTTTGTAAAGAATAATGATTCTCTACAGTGGCCTGCCATCTCCATCTCTGCTCTCAGGCCTGCACCTCTGAATTCTGTATCACTGTCTGGTACTTGCTATAGCAGTTGGCGCCTCAGGGTTTTTTATTTCTATAGCCAGTTCTATAGCAATTGTGTTCATCATTTCTACCCCATTTCCAGTTTCCAATCTTGCAATGTCTCCATCCTAAATTTTCTACTCTTGACTCATACTTGAATTTCTCAAATTCTTCTTATCCAACCACATCCAACAATTGTTGAATTGTTTTTATGATAAGCAAAGATTTTGTGTGTTCTTTTTACATACTGTCAGATTATAGGGAACTTTCCTATATGTCCAAATAAAGTTTTCCCTAAAATTGCAAATGCAACAACTACAGTGAAAAAAGATATGATTTTACAATACAAACGAAAATTATTTATGGCTTTTAGAGGAATGTGGGAGGGCAATTTGGAAGAACTTGGGTGCTTGGTGGGGTGGAAGTGTAGGAGGGATCTCTCTTTAGATTATGGCTATGATTAATTTGTAATTTTTTTTTTACTTTAAAATTGAAGTCACTAATCTTATGATTCTTGCACTGCCTTAACTTTGTTTAATAATTAATTTTTTTTTGCTTGGCATATCTTTAATTCACACCATGGTGTTTGAGTGCTTCCAATCTGTGGATCTGAGCAAATGCATTATTGAACATTCTTCCAACTGTTTTCTTTTCATTTTGCTCCTCTGGCCTTCTCATTAGTCTAAAACATACCAAACTTGTTGCTTTCTCAGAGAATACATTGCTGATAGCATATTCTTTTTGTATGCGCCACTCCTCCTTCCCTTTGTATGGTGTCTTGGGTTTTATTGATGCCGCTGTCAGTCAGACCAGTAGGTTGATGCTAGGTGGACAAGCGTTAGCCCCTTTCTCTTAAGTTGAAGCATCTATGGTTCCAAAAAACATCTTTCTGAAGAAGCAGAAGCAAAGTCACCTAATAGAATGCAGTGTGCACACACATTATTATTTCTGTGGCAGAAGCTTATGTGGTTGGAAGGATTTCTGGTAGATGCTTCAAATGTGTACTGGACCCCAAAGGGGACTTCCCAGGTACAGCTTCTAAAGGACTCTCTTAATCTCTGCCTTTGCTCTTCTCAGGTGGTGGAAAGAATTCAGGCTTCTTCCCGAGTAAGCTGCGCCTGGCCCCTTAGGACAGTCAATGATTAATATGAAAGGGATGGTTGAATAAAAGATGTGTAGGGAAGGTGGACTATTCCCAAATGTTTAGATGTAAGAAAAGATGTGACACAGGACCCACTTCTTACATTTCTTCAATATCCCAATATCCTCTCACTATTAAGGCAAGTGGTCATATTTCTTCTGTAGTCTCTATCACATTAGTCGAGATTGTAAGTTCTACAGGTCATCTCAAAGTTTGTAGTGTGCTTATATCGCAAATATGTTTAAAAGGCAATGATCACCACGTGTTCATTTTAACATTTATTAAATCTCTGCTCTCTGCTATGTTCTAGATACTGAGCATTTATAGAAAATGGGATAACATTTCTCTTCCCAATATAGCCATACATATTTTGCTCATTCACTGCCTATTGAAGTTGCTAGTTTTATGGTTTTTGTACTGTCTTTACTATCAATAACTGCACACTGTTTACAGTGGTTATTGCTTGTGCTTGAAAGTTCCTCTCTTCCCTTCTCCATCTGTACAGTCCTGCCATATTTGTTCACTCTTCAGTGTCCAGCCCCAACAACTCTCATCTCTCCCGTGAAGACTCTTCTGCTTCCTCTTCTGAGCTCCACAAGAACAGATGATCTGTTTGTTTACTTCTGCATTGACCTCCTTATCAGCTGCATGACACTCATCACTAGCACCTAGTGCAGAATCGGGCACATGTTCGATATGCCATTAATATGCAACACCAGTGGTGTGGCTTAAGCTGCTCAAGTGCCTCTCTCCTGTGAGCAGTGGTGGTTTATAATTGAGTGATCAGCAAAGTCAGCCCACCCCTGAGAAACCTGAAGGGCATGAAAAAGCAAACCCTGCGCACATCCTCAGTAAGGGCACTTTCCAATGCCACATCCTGGAACATGGAACAAGGCCTTTTACGCTCTGCCAGGGGCTGTGACCTTTCAGTACTGAGTGCCCCATTGTTGACACAGCTTACAATGTTTTCATCAATTCAAATAAAGAAGTTGTTTGGCAGCGGAGTCTTTACTGACCCAGGCATGCTAATCATTTTGGCACTGTCCTCTCTTTTCTGACCAAAGGCAAAATGGTATAAGGAGATTGCTGCCAACAATGAAGAAAAGCAAGACCCCATGCATGGCCCCATGAACAGTCATAAAGGGGTGTTCACGATGTAAGCATATTGCTCAGTTTGCAGGGTGTTGCCATTTCCTCCAGCTGTGCCTGGGAGCAGAGTGGTCACCTTGCTGTTCAGTTTCAAAGGAGGAAATAAAACATGTGAGAAATGGGAACTGGTGGGTGATGAAAATTTTAGTTAGCAGGCTGAGTTGTTGACTTTGACTTGGAACTCAAGAGTTCATCATACCTCCCACTTAAATAAAAAACAGGATTATCTAAAAACGAATGTGAAAACCAACATTCTCCAACAGTTTTGATTCCAGGAGAGCTACAAATCCCCAAGAGAAAGTCTTAGGGAATTAATTCATTGGCATCTTACGGCCAATGAGCACAGTTGAGAGTTATCAAATGATATAAAGTTAAGCCAACTCATTCAGGCAAGTTGTTGGTTAGGTGTTGAAAAAGATGGTACTCACCTACCCTTTATTATGCTGATTTATTCCACTGAGACTGTGTTTATAAAGAAAATAAAAACATCAGGGGGTGTGGCAGTCACTGTTCAACTTATAATAGAACAGCAAAGAACACTTGCCATTGTCTTCTGTAAATATGCTTTCACCTCCTCCTCGCTCCTTGGCATGGCACTCTGATATTCCGTGTGACTTATGTACCTTATGTCTTCTGGTTGGGTTTTACCTATAGGTAGCTCTGGGACACTGAGGGGACAGAGGAGACAGAACAAGGCATGTGCTCTACAGTGTTCCCTAGGATTGACCCTGTTCTCAAGTTCTCCTCCTAAGGCAGCTTACTTTAATTACAACTTTCTCATGTTGTAGATTCCAGTAATTTCTCCCTGGCTTCTTAGGATATAGGGGTGGTAACAACTGCATTGTTGCTGGCCTCAGATTCTTGCCTTATCTCTTATGCCCCTTCCATACCAAACTAATCCTTTGTACTCAGTGGCTCTGTCAACCTTTTATAAATTATTTCAATTTTAATGTGTCATATATTTCAGGTAAAAGTGAGCTGAAAAGCCTTTTAAATAAAGTATCTGCAAACAGCATAATAGAACCTGGGTATACTGAGGTTATTAAGTGACATGGAACACAAATTTCCTTTAATGAAGGTTAAAAAAATGAAGTATCAAAATCTGTGCCTTCCTTGAAAGAGAAAATAGACCTTCTTTATATGTTAAAAAATGAGAGCAAGAAAACATGCACACAGCTCAAACCAGTGTCACTTTGCTAATATTTTATAGGATAGTTCAGAAACAGCAGCTTCAGACAGACATTGCATAGATCCTAACTGTAATTGAAATTGGATAATGTACCCACTTAAATTAAGTCATCGTAATCATTTCTGAGTGAATAGTTCACAGTGGAAATAAGTAACCCAATCTGAGTAGAAAGACATGTGTACAAGTATTTATGTTACTCTGGAGTTTTAAAATTGACTTAGCATTGAAAAATCAGGTAAAATGATCAGAAATCACCAAAAGCATAAGACTTTGAAACAATTTTACAAGCATAGTCAGAAGTTAACCTTCTGAACAGGTTAACAATGTTGGTGAAACATCTTTGTGAGCAGAGAATGGCAGCTTTACCTTGACCTTTAATTTACCTTGCAGTAAATTAAACATCGCGGGCTTTAAGCAAAGACTGTCCTTGGATTATCTGATATTCCATGTTTGGGTAAAAGAAAACCTTTGGTGGGTTTATATATATATATATATATATTTTTTTAAAGAATTGTTTATTTATGCATACAGAACTGGGGTACAGGCCAAAGGTACAGGGGCGGTAAGAAGACTCACCAGAGACAGAGTGGGGAGCAGAACAGGCAGACTGATGAAGTACACTGCTGAGGGGAGCAGCAGGCGTGGCAGGAGAGGTCTGCCGCACCATGTGGGCCACTCCCAGGTGCTGAGGATTAAACTCATGCCAAAGTGGCTTTAGTTTCTTAGTACTGTACTTTAACCCGCTGCTCCACCAGGGAGGGCCCAGGAGTCTTTTTATTTTTATAACTTTTCTGTAAAGGAGAGGAGATATTTCACCCACCCCACATATAGGTGGTGCCCATGAAGCAGACTTCCTAAGGGAGGAGCTACTGGGAGCTGGGGTGGAGCTGAGTAGCGAGGTGGGCCTGCACAGCAGGCAGCTGGGCCCATCTTTTGAGACACACAGGAACTTGTAGGAGACGTGGAGAAGAGACATGTGAGTGATGTGAGACGTGGGGAGGCTTTTCCTTCTTGGTAGAGGTGGTGGCAGCCATTATCTTGAGGTAGTATTAGCTTCTGTCCTAGCTCTCCAGAACCTGCCTGATTCCTTTCCTGTGGCTCCCTTCCAGAAGGTATCTTAGTCTGTGGCAATCTTTTGGGTCCTAAAGACCCCATTTCAGGCTGTGCCTGTTCAGCTGGGCATTTTCCCATGAACAAATGGGTGATTTTTGAAGTTTTCTTAGGAATACCATCTTTTCTCTCTCTTATTCTACTAAATATCTTTCATATGAGGAGTATGCTTCCTTTCATATGAGGAGTATGCTTCCTTTGCTTTTTGTGCATGTGAATGAGCACATTTCTTTATAGCTCGCACCCTATAATAGTTAGGGGTCCTTGGTATCCCTCACTCACAAGCTAACAAAAGTATCATTTTTATGTTTATAAGATGCCTTGTGGAGTCCAAGTTTTTATATATGAGAAAATTAACTTTTACTTGCATAATTTGCTCACATCTTTATCTTGGATAATACATCTCTTTTTGAATTTCTAAATTAAAAATAGATACGGCATGTTAACCCCAATATTCAGTCATTTGGAAGGTAAGTCTGCGTATCTGAAGATTCTTAGGTCAGGGTAATGGCATGGATAATGTCTGATAACTTCCTTACTTGGAAAACTGGAACCACATTTATCTGTATGCTAAAAGTCATATCTAATAAATCATTAAGTGTATACATTTTATCACTTTTTAAAAAACTATATAACAGTTTAGTTATGTATGTGAATCATTTCATGATTTAAATATTCAATTCATGCATTTGCTATTAAATCCATAGGTTAAATAAATTTAAAGATTAGAGTTAGGCTAACAATGCCAGTACAAAAATATAAAACTCCTACTAAGTGCCAGATACTGCTGGACCTTAAGCTCAGAAAATTGCAATCAAAAGGAAAGGAACAAACGTTGAAATCACAAAATCCTTCAGAGAAATATGTGCCCTGTATATTTATAAGAGCAGATCATATTGCTTGAGTTTATCTGAAGGAGAATTTCTGAGACTTGAGAAGGAAATAGATCTGGAAGGATCAATAGGGTTTCAAAATAGAAGACATGGGAATTGAAGGAAAAGAGTGTTTTGTGAAAAAAATAACACAACAAAATCATGACAATGGGAAGGCCAATTTAAGGGATAATCAGAAGTCCAAATTAACTAAACACAGGGTAAGAAGATTAAACTTAGCATCCACCAGATAAGTATATGTATTTACAGTATGAGCAAATAGTTCTGCTGGTGTCTGGTAAACACAGTCAATAAGAATGACATAATTGGGCCCTCCCTGGTGGCTCAGTGTGTGAAAGCACAGCACTAAGAAGCTAAAAACATTTCAGCATGAGTTCGATCCCTGCCTGCCCCAGAGAGGTGATCCATGGCACAGCACGACACAGCACGTCACGGCACAGCACGTCACGGCACAGCACGTCACGGCACGGCACGGCACGGCACAGCACAGCACAGCACAGCACGGCAGACCTCTCCTGACCCGCCCGCTGCTCCCCTCAGCAGTGTACTTCATCGTTCTGCCTCTTCTGCTCCCCACTCTGTCTCTGGTGAATCCTTTCACTGCCCCTGCACCTCTGGCCTGTACCCTAGTTCTGTATGCACAAGTAAATAAATCTTGAAAAAAAAAAAAAAGAATGACATAATCTTTGCCTTCAGGAAGCTTGCATTTTGGTAAAAAAAAAAAAAAAAAACTTGTTCATATATTTATTTTAAGGATTTATTTTTTTATGTCTACAAGAGCTGGGCTGCCTAGTGCTGCTTCTTAACCCCTCAAGCCATCAGGGAGGCCTCTTTTTGTTCCTATTTTGAATCCTCATGTGGTATGAAGGCTGGAAGAGAAAATGACAGCAATGGATGTAACTTAGCTTTGAAAAAGTGTGTTTTGCTTGTGAGCATGCAAGTCCTAAGATATTGGTACCTACTACTTGAAAAAAATACGGGAGATTATGTGTTATTCTTTCAAATTATTTCTCAAATTCCTCAAATCACAGAGATCTTTATGAAACTTGTATTTCAACCCTCAAAATATTCCTAGTGGATATAAGTGCTGCTACATTCATTGAAGCCCTATTAGAATAGGGCTCTGTCTCTCTGTCCAGAGACAGAGCAGGTGATTAAGGAGATGTGGTATATGTACACAATGGAATATTACTGGGCTATAAAAAAGACGAAACCGTGTCACATGCCATTTTGAAATTTGGGTTCACTTTCTTAGTGCTGAGTCCAGAGATTTCTTGGTATCTTTCAGATAATAGCATCCTTTCACACTTTTATAAACACTGTATTCCAGTCTGACTTTTCATTCTCTTGACATTATCTTTCACAAAGGAGAACTTTTTAATTTTGATGACATTCAGCTTATCCATTATTACAAATGTCCTTTGTATTGTAGTTAAAAAATGATCACCACACCCTAAGACCACCTAGATTTTATCCAACATTATCTTTATGGTGTTTTGTAATTTTGCATTTTACATTTAGGTCTATGATCCATTTTGAGTCCGTTTCTGTGAAGGGCATAAGGGCTACGTCTTGATTAATGTTCTTTGCGTTTGGATGTCCACTCTTGCCATTGTGTCTCCTTCCTACACTGATTTTCTGTTATGGCTTATCTTTGTTTTCCTAGGAATCCCTCCCTCTCTTATTGGGGAAAGTTAAAAATGCAATTACCAAAATCTTTTCCCCCAAAAAAATGTAGAAAAGAAAACAGATTTATTATGGGAAAAGCATTAAACCAGAATACAAGGTGCCTCACAGGCAATCAGATAATAGAATAGGAAGAATTAATTGAACCTTTTTTTTTTTAAAGATTTATTTATTTATTCATACAGAACTGGGGTACAGGCCAGAGATGCGGAGGGTGAGAGGATTCACCAGAGACAGAGCGGGAAGCAGAACAGGCAGATCTATGAAGTACACTGCTGAGGGGAGCAGCGGGCGGGTCAGGAGAGGTCTGCCACGCCATGCGGTCACCTCCGGGGCAGGCGGGGATCGAACTCATGCGGAAGTGGCTCTGGTTTCTCAGTGCTGTGCTTTAACCCACTGCGCCACCAGGGAGGGCCTAATTGAACCCTTTTTACACAGAAAAGCATGTACAATTTACTACATTCATATTCTCTAAATTAATTGTAACTTGTCGTTTATAAGCGGGCTTGACAGCATACTTTGCTGTGCATTCTTTTGTAGTTCACACAGTTTACCTGTAATTGAGGCAGCCATGTTTGGATGGCAGTGTTTTACTAAAGGAATACTAAAATTACTTCTATGAGAAGCAAGTGGTTTACAGCTCAGAGAGAGGTGCTTAGGTCAGACTCCCAAGGTGACAGAAAAATAAGGTTACTATAATCCTGCATGCTTACATTTCAAGGAGGTGGTTCTCAGACCTTTAAGAAAATAAGTCTAGTTGCCACCCACCACCGAACAATAGACCCCCTGTTCCCTGGTTTGCCCACCCCTCTGGTAACTGGTAACTACCATTGTGTCCCCATAATTTAAAAGTTTGGTTTTCACTGTGTTTTGCTTGTTTATCTTCCACATGAGTGGAATGATAAAATGTTTGTCTTCCTTTGACTTATTTCTCCCAGCTTTATCACCTCATTCATTTGCGAACGACAAAATTGCATCTTTTTTTTTTTTGCGCCAAGTAGCATTCCATTATGTACATATACCACAAGTTGCCCATGCATCTGTCAGTGTACACTTAGGTTTCTTCCATGTCTTGACTATTGAAAATAATACTGCAATGAATATAGAAGAACATCTATCTTATCTTTCTATCTTTTTTAATTAATGTTTTTACATTATTCAGATAAACATCCAGAAGTTGAATAGCTGGATCATATGGTATTTCTATTGTCAACATTTTTAGGAATAGCCACACTGCTTTCCACAGTAGCAACATCCAACCAACAACGTACAAACTTTATTCTCTACATCTTTGCAAGCATTTAGTGTGTCCTGTCTGTTCAAATCTTATTTAAGAATATTGCACTGGGCCCTCCCTAGTGGCGCAGCAGGTTAATGTGGCACTAAGAAGCTAAGGCCACTTCAGCATGAGTTTGATCTCCAGCCCTAGAGGTGACCCACATGGCACGGCAGACCTCTCCTGACCTGCCCGCTGCTCCCCTCAGCAGTGTACTTTGTCAGTCAGCCTGTTCTGCTCCCCACTCTGTCTCTGGTGAATCTCACCACCCCTGTGCCTCTGGCCTGTACCCCAATTCTGTATGCATAAATAAATCTTAAAAAAAAAAGAATATTGTGCCAAATGATCTCTAAGGCTTTTCAGTTCTCTCGTCAATATAATCTACAGCCTAACCACTCAAAATATGGCCCAACAACCAGCAAACATCAGTGTTGTTAGAAATGTACAATCTCAGGTCCACCCCAGATTCTCCAAAATAGAATCTTCATTTTAAAAGTTTCTCAAGTGATTATATGCACCTTGAAGTTTCAACAGCATTGGTCTCCAGTACTGGAAAAGAAAAATAAAAGAGTGACAGAAGTGGCCCAAAATATGAAGGACTTCCTGGCACAGAGAGACCAAATGACAGTCACTAGTAGAGGAACAAGAAAATAAATTATAATCCCAAAGCACTTGGGAAGATTGTTACAGAGTGAGGAGTTGCTGGATAAAGCAGCAGAGTAGGGCCTAGCATAAGAACCTGGAACTCAAAAACACACTCTGGAAAAATGTGAGAGAGGAGAAGAATGTAAGTGAGCATTCTCTCCAGGCATGCAACACTCCAAAGTTTATCAGTGCCCCAGAATGCTTCATAACCCGGAAATGATGAGGACCCTCAGCTAAGCTTCCTGCTCCTTTCAGATAAGATGGCTGACCGCCTAGGAGAATGTAAACTGCCAGCCTGACTGCCGAAGAAGACACAGATTGACTGACTGGATAAATAGCTATAAAATATTAAGAAAGTAATAAAAGATCTACCCTTCTAAGGGTAACAAGCCCAATTAGTTTTATGGGTCATTGCTACCATTCTCATCAAGAACAGAAAATACCTTTTCTACTTAAACTTTTTAGAGCATAAAATATGATGGAAAGCTTGACAGTACATTCTACCAGGCTAGTGTAGCTGATATCCAAATTTCATAAGACCTCATAAGCCACTTTCTTATGAAAATAAATGGAGAAGTCCTAAATAAAAGTTTAACAAAAATGTGCCAGAGTGAAAGAATATTAGGTCTAATGATTTATTCCAGAAATGCAAGACGGATTCATATTAAAAGCTGTATTAATATAATTAATCATATTAATGGAATAGGGAAAAATTTGTTACTTTGATTGGATAAAATTATTTTGACAAAATTCAAAAAGTTTCCCTAATAAAAACTTTTAATAATTCTAATGAATCAAAATTTGCAACTTGAGAATGAGTACCTACCGAGAGCCTACAGCAAACATCATAGTTAATAGGAGCAATTTGAAAAGCATTTTCATTATCTGTAGAAATAGGACAAGAGTGTTCATTATCTCCCAACATTGTTCTGGAAAGCCTACTCATTGTAATAGGACATTAAATTGTAGGGAGAGCTAAAAATATTAGAGAGGAAAAGAAACAGTTGTGATATGAATCCAAGAGAACCAACCGTGGAACTATAAAACTAATTAGGAAATCCATAAAAGTGGCCAGATACATAATAACAATACCTAAGCCCTTAAAGTTTTGATATGTTTCAGAAATAACTAAAGTTCAGTGGGATCTATATTTCTAATTCATATAGTGTAGTAAACCAATGTTACTTTAATAAAAATTAATTAAAAATGCATGAATACATGGGAAAACTACTCATAGTAAAAATAGTACAAATACTATCATAAAAAAATAAAACTCAGTGGTCCCAAACTACCTGTCAAAAAACGTTTGCTGAAAGTACAACAAATGAGAATTGCTATGGAAATACTTGTGTGTGTGTGTGTGTGTGTGTATATATATGTATAGAACATACAGTCCATATATACTACATATAGTTTATAGAGTGTGTGTTTAACAAAAATTGTATTTTAAAATGCCCTATAACATTACTAACAGGTATACAACATCTGTTTTAGGAAAAATACTTCAGACCATAAAAGAAAATCTAAGTATGGGTCATAATGTGGTGATGCACTTAAGAATGAATAAAAATACAGCAAATGAATTCCAGGATTCCATACCAAACAAAAATCTCAGTAAGATATTTAATGATGTATGACAAGCTGAATGTTATGTTCTTTTGAGAGCTCAAGGCCAAAAGATACTTGGAAAATATGAGACATGGGGAGGGTGTCTCCGTATCAGAACATCCTCTGCCAAACATTTCCCTCTCCCCAGCCACTAGAAAGCTCCCCTCCACTCTTATTCTGAGTTTCGCTATTTTAGATGGCTCATCTAAGTGGAAACATGTAGCATTTGTCTTTTCACGGCTGGCCTGTTTCATCCATGTCACATGTGGCAGGCTTTCCTTCTGGTTGACGGCTGAGTTCTAGGCTGTCCTCAGCATAGACACCATACTTGGTTTATTCGTTCTTCTGTTGATGGACATTTAGATGGTTTCTACCTGGTGACTGTTGTGAATAATACTGCAAGAATATGGGAGTATCAATCTCTCTGTGATCCTGATTTTGAGGCTTTTTGGATAAACACCGAGAAATAAGATTGCTAGATTATATTGTTAAGAGGCCAGGTGTTATATTAAGTGTTGTTGCCACAATAAATCACCTGGGCTTATTTACATGTTCCAGATGACTTAGGCTGTGTGTCCTGTCTCATTCCCTCTTAGAGTCTGCCCACTCTCTGCATTATGTCTATGCCACTCTTGCACATAAGGAGAGCAGTCTGAGATCCTGTATCCCTCTAGGGTCTGGGGAAATCAGCCCTTCTCTTCCCCACTCTAGAATGTGCTCCAGAAAGGCATGGGGAAAATGTATCAAAAACCCAGCCGGTAGACAGAAAAGGAGATCACTGTTCTGCTCCTGCAAGCCCCCTTGCTCAAAACAAGGCCATCTACACACTGAGTCAGGGCCTTGGTTGTGGGATGGAACAGGAAACGGAGGACCAGGACACTCCTCAGACTCACTAATCTAGGCTTCCATCACTACCCCTCTGGCTCAGATAAGAGTCTCATCTACACTTGAGCCAAAGGTTTGTTCTGAGGTTCAAAGAACAAGGCAGCCATTTCTTACTCTTACATTTTTGTGAGCACTATATCTAGCAGAATGGAAAAATCAATGGCACCAACCAGACATACCAAGCCAGAATGAGCTGCTAGTAGATCTACTTGTAATATGTTTATATTTCCATCTGTTCCAGATATTTATAAAGCCCAGAAAAAGCTTTATTAGGCTCTACTCCAAATCAGGTTAACTAGGTTTCCTCTAGAGAAGGTATTGAATAAGTGGAGATTCTGATTTTGATTCTCATTCCTCAGAATCCTTGGAAAGTTATAGAGCAGCTGATCCTCAAACTTCAGCATGAGTCAGAATCATTTGAAGGTCCCTTTAAAATTCCTGTGGCTGGATCCCAGACAATAATAGATATTTCTAACAAATCCCAGGCAATGTCTGCCCTGCTGATATGAGGACCACACAAGGAAAAACACTGCTTCTGAGCAAACCTATGTAACTTTTAGTATATGTAAATGTATACATATTTTATTAAATAAGTACGTACTTCTGTAGGAGTTGTCACTGGGTTTACCTGAAAAAGTGACATATTCTCTAATGCAGTAACTGTTTAGCTGCTGCAGAGGGAATGATTATTATTGTTGTTATTATGTGGAGGGCCTCTGCCCTCTGTACCAGCCCGTGAGTATGAGCTAACCCAATCTGGGGAGGGTCTTCTCATCACTGACAATGGTGACATTCATTTTGCTTAAATGATTCCTTTTTTATTTTTCTTTGACATTTCCCCACCCCTATCATTTCAAAAGAGAAACAAAAATGCGTAGAGGCAATGAGGAAACATTAAAACTGAAAAAAGAAATAGCCACCACAGAGGGAGCCACTCTTCTGATCATTTTCCAGCATAGATTAGTTTTACCTGGTCTTCTAGAATTTCATTTAATGGAATTCTGCAGCACGTATACCTTACGCACACTGATTGTTTTACATTTTAATATCCCCCAAATTGGAAATGTATCCTAGAAATTAGTGTTGTCTTAGCAATAAATAGCAATATTTTCCCTTTTAAAAAATGCTATATAAAATAATGGAGGCTGTTAACAAGCTTGAGACTTTGATGTGCTGAAGTATATGTCGATAGATGGAGCAAATGTGGAAAAATATTGTGAGTTCATCTCATGATAGATGTCTCAATTTTCTGTGAGTTTAAAACGTTATGTAAAAAAGGTTACTAAATACACAAAATAAGGGATATCATAATAGAAAAGGACAATTTTCCAATTATGTGTTTAATTTTTTTTTGTACTGCTTATGGACATATAAAAAAAAGTTTTATTCTCTGAGGGATGAATATGCATTTATACTCAAGTTTATCGATTCAGTTTATGTCCTTTTCTTCTTATTTCTTCTTCCAATCCATCCTCTTGAGATAAGTATATTGACCTCTTTCTTCTACTATACCATATTTTAAGTTCTAATAGTTGTCTTACATTTTAGCTGCTATGTTGTTTTGGTGAATTTATGTTTTGTCATTGTCCTTGTAACTTTGTACTATTAATTATTTTAATTCTTTTTCTTGATCTGGTTTAATGCTTCCTCACAAAAGATGGAAACAAGGAAGGCTTTCTGTCCCACCAGAATGTTCTGTTTTTCCTACTTGCTGTCCACTTCAAGACTTTCAAAATAGTTTCACTTCCCTCCTCCCTCTTTTCATTAATCTTAAATTTTGTTGAAATAGTTAAGTGTTTTATTCTGTACTGTTCTGAAAATTATCTTGTAGTGGGTAAAAAAAAAATTTAAAAAACGATAGCTAAACAGATTATTCGGCTTTTTTAATTCCCTCAATGTGATATGTTTCTTTCAGAGCATTAGTAAACTCTGACCAGCTTTCTCATCTTTTTGGGGAGGGGGGGGTGTGTGTGAACTCTCTGATAACCAGCAGAGCTACAGAATGTCTTCCTAAACTTTTCAGTATCTTCTGCAAGTGGCCTGCCTTTTTTTGTCTCAGATTCTAGTTTCCTGCAATTGTCCTATAAAGTAATGTGTGTGGTTTGTGTTTTTCTGAAAAGATCTCCTTAGAGACCTGGCCTGATTTCTACCCTTTATGACTTTCTCATTTGCCTTTCATGTCTCTGAACATTGGTGTATTTGGCTACAACTCTTACACTTCCTGGTTTTTCTCTATTCTAGCAGACAAATCTTATTTGTGAGGAATTGCTTCTGTGGATTAATGCTTTTACCAGCTATTTTCCCTTGGCTCAGTGATTCTAACCAGTAAACTTGCACTTTTTATACCATTTTATTTGCTTACATAGCCAATTGAGTATTCCAGATAGATGTAATATATTCATACCAATTTCTTCTTAAGCCTCTTTTCTGGCATGACTGGGACTTTCTGTCACAGGTATTTTCTTTCCATATTAGCTTTCATTTCTGTTTTGTTCTACTTTTGGGTGTGTATGCTGCAAATAAGTCTATATAGCTTCCTTCTTGTTTTGCAGCAGTTGTGGATAGTAACACTAAAGTGATGGAGCCTTAAAGTATTTTAATTAAAACTTCAGATGCAGGCTAATGAGAATCTCTCATTTAGACTGGTTTCCAAAACTCTTATATTTAATCCTGGACATAGAATGGAATGTTGTTCCAAGCTGCTGCAAATGTACTCTTTGGATCAAATAATAAAGAACTAGGGGAAATTATTATTTTAAAGCAGAATTTGGCTTTATCTCTTTCAAAACTGCTTTTCAGGCCCCTAATTTTTCCTTATAGGTATATGGCCAGCAGAGATACAAAAATATACTCACCAAATGACATGCACTAGAATGTTCATAGCAGCAATATTTGTAATAATCCAAAGCCAGAACTTATCCAATTACTCAGCAAGAGCAGAACGGATGAATATAGTGTTGCACATAAGGGACTATTAGATAGAAATTAAGCAGCATTGGGCATCCCTGGTGGTGCAAGGGGTTAATTCCCAGCACAGTGGAGCTGTCAGCAACCACTGCAGCCTGAGTTCAATCATACTCAGGCAGGGAACTGGCCCACATGGCGCAGCAGACCTCTCCTGTCCCACCCACTGTTCCCCTCAGCAGTGTACTTCATCAGTCAGTCTGTTCTGTTCCCCTCTCTGTCTCTGGTGAATCCTCTCACCACCACCCCAACCACTGGCCTTCCCCTCAACTCCTGTATGCATAAGTAAATAAAATAAATCTTTAAAAAAAAAACAGTGTAAAATACATGCGATTGCATGGATAAATCTTGCTACCATAATGTTGAATAAAAGACACGAGTCACAAAAGAGTATGTATACTATGGTTCAATTTAAATTAAATTCAAAAACAGCAAGCTTAGTCTCTAGTTTGTGGTTACCCTTCAATAGTAATTACCCTTGTGGGGTGATTAGTGACCAGAAGAGAGCACAAGGGTGTCTTCTGGGGCCTGGAAATCAACCATTACTTTGGATGCTATGACATGGTTGTGCTCAGTTTTAGAAGTTAATAGAATTGTTGACTGAAAAGTTGATTGTTAGAATTGAATTGTATGATTTTGTGACTTTCCTCGGTGTATATCACACATCCATAAGAAGTTTAAAAGAACATTAAAGGGAAAACTTCATTCTATAGTATCCTCTCTCCTCTCCTCTCTCCCTGTCTCCTCTCCAAGCCCACTCAGTACTTCTCTT
Organism: Condylura cristata; assembly: GCF_000260355.1. Lineage (NCBI taxonomy): Eukaryota > Metazoa > Chordata > Mammalia > Eulipotyphla > Talpidae > Condylura > Condylura cristata. The sequence continues at coordinate 14,842,695 of NW_004567128.1, forward strand.
CTTAGGGTCCAGTTCTTCATGTTGCCCTCATATGTCTGTACACCTTCTGAGTAGAGGTGTTTGTGTTTTTTGTTCTGGACTCTTCCTAGATGTTTATCTAGACAACTTTTGTCTTGGACAACAGAGATGTCTTCTTCTGGGGAAGATGGGAAATTTGTTTATTGTTATTAGTAAGATAATGTTTCCTTCCAGGGCCCAGGCTGGATGGGTTTGCTAGCAACCTCCTCTGACAGACTGAGAGTCCCTCAGAACGGGGTCCCGCATGGTGTTACCAGGCCATAGCAAGCATAGCACCTGCCTGAAATGACCCGACACTGCCCTCGGGAGACATGTGGGCTAGTGAGGGCACTTCACATCAGTAGGGCACTCGTGCTGCCTACTGAGTTATAATTGGGCCCTGTGTATCTGCCTGAGGCCTCTCATGTCTTTGGCCAATATCCAGAAAGTACAGCCAGCTACCCTGTTAACGTAAAATTAGGATAAGACCCCTCAGAGTGCTTGACCCTCAACCCATGTGGGTTAAATCGCTGTCATTTTTTAATCATCTCCCTGTAGTATAAGGGTGTGGTATTATAGTAAATCCACATTTGCCATAATTACCATAGTAGGAAAAGTAACACAATTTAATATTTAGTGAGTCCAGTTTATGTGAGACACCATGTGAAAAGATACACATACTTGTATGGTGACTTTATTGACATACAGGCAGCCTCACCATCCAAAAAATAGGGTTTTTCTACAGTTTGCAGATGAGGAAACAGGTTCTGAGATAAAATAACTCAGCTTCTGATTGAGCTTGTAAATGACTGACTCAGAATTTAAGCCCAGTTGCTCTGACTTCAGAGACCATACTCTTAATTCTGTAGTCTCAGATATGGGCCAAGGTCATATAACTGTAGGCAGAACTGAAAAAACTCACTACTGAGAGGCAGGGTCAAAAGAAGGTTTAAGTGCAAGCATCACGGTTTCACTGTTAAAGACACTGCTATGCATTCAGGCAGACAGTGTTCAGTGTTTGCTCTCCCATGAAACATTTGTTTTAAAAATATTTTGTGCATTTTCACTGAGATGAAAAAAAATGCACAAAATGAAGAATGATGTAAAAAAAATATGTAATTAATAAAAAAGATTAGAAAAAGCTTATAAATGGTAGTTAGAAGCAGTAATAATGTCAATAAAAAATAACTGAGTTAGTATAATGCAGTGGAGTCATTTAAAAGTCAGAAGCCAGGGCCCTCCCTGGCGGCGCAGCGGCTTAAAGCACAGCACTGAGAATCTAAAGCCGCTTCCGCATGAGTTCGATTCCCGCCTGCCCCGGAGCTGACCACATGGCGTGGCAGACCTCTCCTGACCCGCCCGCTGCTCCCCTCAGCAGTGTACTTCATCGATCTGCCTGTTCTGCTCCCCACTCTGTCTCTGGTGAAGCCTCTCACCGCCCCTGAGCCTCTGGCCTGTACCCCAGTTCTGTATGCACAAATAAATCTTTAAAAAAAAAAGTCAGAAGCCAGTCTCACTAGGATCTGCTTATAGTATATGTGGAAAGTGTGTAAAAAATATTTTGATATAGAGTCATCAGTAAAAACTTCTTATCATTATACCCTGAATCTTTTCATCAAAATGATGGCATGGTCCATCAGTCCAACATTTACACTGAAAGTTCTTTCTATTTTAGGGGACACCTAGAAACACCTTAGACTAAATAAGCAATAACATATGACCTGAGACTCCAAGTGGAGCAAGATTGTTAATGCTTAGCTTTTTGCCTTCTTTGGACCTGATATTTTACTCTGTCGTCAGGCCTTACAGAACAAGTTTTTCTTTTAAAGAGGAAATATATATATATATATATATATATATATATATATGTTCTAATTGTAATTCCTCTCTGTGTGACTTTAGTTACTTTCAGTGAGAAATCTGCAAGAAATAGAAAGTAGGAAAAAAAGAATATTTGGTTGGCTGTTCTATGCTCACAGTTAGTTGATGTTAGATGTATTTAGTTGATGTCGGATGGACATTTATCAAAGTAAGTTCATTGTTTCTCTCCAGGGTAAAGAGTTTTACTTATATTCCCTTGAGATTATGAACTTCCAGGGTATTTTGTTGTGATTAGCATGTTATCATAATAGTTGCGTAATAGTGAAACTTCTCTCTGGGAATGAACGTGCTGACAGGCTTTAAAAGATTTACCAAGTTTTGGATGGAGCTGGAAAAGATCATGCTTAGTGAGATAAGCCTGAAAGAGAAAGAAAAGTACCGGATGGTTTTGCTCATAGCAGGAGTATAATGGACCAGGCGAGAAAATAATAAGAATAATGAACAGCCATATACCAGAGATATTTTGTGGGGGTGGAGTGGGGAATGGGATAAAAAACTGGGGGGGGGGAGTGCACGGGATTATGGTGATGGCACACGGGTGACTCAGTGATGGGAAACCCGCGGGGATTACAATTGAGATGAAAAAAAAATGTACAAAATGATGTAAAAATAAACTGTTAAAAATAAATTTAAAAAAAGATTTACCAAGTTTATGCATAGAAATACATTAGCTTATAAGAAGCATTAAATTATGAAAGGCCTCGAATCATTGAACAGGTGTTTTGTTTTGGTGTAATTTTGGAAGCAACTGAGAACTTGTGGTTTGTTCAGGGGGTTATAAGTATATATTACAAATATAATTCTCATGTACCTTTGGGAAGAGAAGGAAAGAAAAAGAGACACAGGGCACCTGGAGTATAGACTCAGATAAATGATGCTTTGGTGAAGCTGGCATCAAAATAAGACCAAAGCTGGCAGCAAAAAGGAACAATGACAATAGAATAAAATCTGCCATTTCACTGGGTCCTATCCCTTTTGTGTCTCAACCTAGAGAATTGCCTTTGAAGCCATAGTGGAATGAGGTAGTGATTTGAAGGAAAGTGTGTGATAACTGCATAATCCAACTATGAATAACAGCAAGAATGGCACCAAAAAAAATTGTGGCATACACGCTTGATACCACATATTGACTTTTCTTGTCAGGCTCTTGTATGATAGCTTATCTCATAATGCTTGCATGTTGAACCAGAGTAAATAAAACCTTCTGTACCAAGAAGACTGTATTTTTATTCTCAGTGCTACATGACTTCAGGTGTCTTTAGAGGAAAGGAGAACATACTGGAGTTCAATAATAAAATGTTTATTATAGTACTGAATGTGAAAATGCCTCAGCAGTAGCTTTTAAAAATGCATGATAAGACTACATGGCCCTTCAATGCAGTGATGATAAATAAATAAAACCCAGAGGCAGATAAGCCTATCCAGTTTCTATAGTGAAAATATGTCCACCCGAAATGATTCATAAAGAGGAAAGTTAGTGAGACTCTAGATCATATACATCCACCCTATCGAGACATCTGACATAAACATCCTATGTATAGAAATATATAAGTATATATGTTTCCTCCTCTGAAATCTTCAGTCCTTTTCTTTGATCAAATTAGTCACTTACATACTGGTGTAGAAAAAAAATGAACACGCCTTTTACATGTCTTTGCTTTGTCAATTCTTTATTATGAAGTTGTAGGATTCTGAACTGTTAGCTTAGCTAATTGTTGGCATTGGGAAATCTGGAACTTCTGGAATATGTATTATTTTCTCATAATGTGAATGTAGTAGTATCTGTGAGAAGGTACAGTATTGATGGTCATACTCTATGGGATAACATATAGAAAGTATTTTGAAAACCATAATACGTGACATTGAAATAGGAGTGTTGATGTCGATAATGATAATAGTGTCACCAGGTTCATGGAGATGTGCGTGCTAAATGTCATAGGTGCCTGGATGTTAAGTAGAAAGGAAAACTGTCATTTTTCTATTGAAAAAAGAAAGTTGAGATTCTCCGTGGTCATGGTCTTTTAACATAGGCTATTTTCTTTATAATAGACTGTCAATTTATATTTATTGAGGTCCTCTATGTGTATAATTCATTTCTTGCAGCTTTGGAGAATTGTAAAAACTAGTAGTGAGATCTCAGTGCGGGACAAATTTATTTCCTAATGGGAAAAGAACATTTTCATATACCTAACATGTATGTGAAAGCAGATATGTGTGTTAAATTATCAACCTACCTCACTGTACACTTTCTGTCCACACATTGGTTTCAGGGACTTGCTGGGGAGGGGGCAGAATGTCAACATGGCCTGACAGTCAAGTCCAACCAACGCCTGCTTTTGTATGGCCCTTGAGCCAAGAATGTTTTCTATGTTTAAAGGGTTGTACAAACAAAACTGGAAACAAGAAGTCTATGTAACTCAGACACTATTCTGTCCCACTGAACCTGAAGTACTTACTACCTTGCCCGTTACAGAAACAAAAATGTTGACTCTTGGTTGAGAGTAATTCATGAAGAAACTATGAATTTTTGCTAAATTAAAGAGACCAAAATTGTCCAGGATTTGTATGAGATGGGCACAGAACAATCTTATGGCCGCAGACAAAGCTGGAATTAAAATACCACCCATTTGCTCGGCAGTGGCCTTCAAATGGCTCTTGCTAGGAAAGGCAGACATGGATGCTGAGGTCATACTACAGGCTGGCTCATGAGCTGATTCCCCAGGCAGGCGCATAAATCTCTGTTGTCTCTGATAGTACAGACTATTCTAGTCAGATAAGTAAATCTAGGTCTCCGTTCTCTCCCCTCGCTAGTCCTCCACATTGAGCTTTCTGTGACAGCCTGCACCCAAGAGGCTCTCACACTTGCCCCTGCCTCGCCACACCTCTCCCAAGACTTTCAGGCTCAAGCGACTCCTAGCCAAGAAACAACACCAGAATCATCCCATTGCCCAGTGCATTTGGATAAAAACTGATCCTAAAACCGGTCCAATTCCAAGAGGAGACGCTGGAGGAGAACCCAGCTGTTCCGTAAGGAATCGCCCATCAGGTGGCGCCACATTCACGCTGTGTGGAGATGCCACGGCCTCTCGCTGCAAACGTCCCTCATTGAGGCCAGGGTTGCTCTTGGTGTGCCCTGTGCCAGCTCCGTGACAGATATGTGGGCTCTTTGAGGAAAAACAAACAAACACTGTGCCCATAAGGACCCCGGGGTGCTTCCTCAGCAACACTTTAACCTCCTAGACTCAATACCATGGCTAATTGTGACATGACTATTGATTGAAGTTACCATTGGATGTGACAGAAAAGACCTATATTTTCCCAAGATTTCTTTGGTTTGTTTACCAGAAAGCTGCCTTTTGATTCAGAGCTGCAGCTGCAACTTGCAGTGTGTGACTCAGCCTTTTGGTTTGTTCTTTCCAATGCCTTTGCTGGGAAGCGGCATTTCATTTGTGCTACCAAAGCATTCTTTATGGGAGTTTCTACCAGTATCATTTTTAATTCCCTGAATCTCACTAGCCCTGCACCATCCTCCAGCGGCTCTCAGCAATTCTGTGCATCATGAGCTTGTCCTCTGGTTGACCGTTTGAGTGTGGTGTGCACGTCATCTTCACGCAATTTCTTCACAGGTGTTCCGTGTCTGCCTGCACTAACCAATGACAGAGGGAACTGTTAGGGGTGGAAGATGATCCCTGTGAACTTGGTAAACAAGATCAGGTCTCTATGTTGCAGATAGAAGCTTTACATCAGGAGACTAAGCCTCTACTAGTGTTGCGGACACATACGACCTCCACTGCAAACTGCCTCCCCAGTATCCTGGTCACACTGGTGAGCAAAGGTGTTTTCACACAAGCCTGATTTGACCCAGGTTTGTGAGAAGATCAGGTGGGACCACGTGTGACCAAAGCTCACGGGCTGGCCTCCTCTGGTGACAGTCTGCTCTTTCCACTTCTCCAAAGGCACTGCACAATTTGTGTCACTTTCTATATGTGCAGTGAGCAGAGCAAAGTTCAGGGGTATTGTTTTCCAGAACTGAGCTGGCTCTCTCTCCCCCAGCCCCACTGATATTGTGTCCCTGTTGCCAGGCACTTATCAGGGTCAGAGTCAGAATATTCTGTAAATTTCTTTGTGGTCATTTGTGGCTCACAGAACACTGGCAACTAGATTCATAGATGTAGTGCCCTTTAGAACCACAGAGAGCCATAAAAGCATGCCTTATAAAGAAACAAAACAAAGGAACAGAGAAAACTAAACCAAAACAAACCTTAGAAATCTGACTGAGGCTGTCATGGGAGAGTTTGAGGGGTGGGAAGCAAAGGAGGTAGGAGATATACTTTAAAGGTGCTACCAAAAGATTTTTCTGCCTAGGTTGAAGAATATTTTGAATTTACTCAGAAGGTTAGACTCTTCATACAAGCCTATCAAGTCTTCAAGTCTCCTCCAGAGGAATCTACCCCTCTGAAGTTACAAATTCTGTGTTTCAAAGCACTTCATAAAAATATAAACAGGTTCACCTTTTCATTTGGGGACTTCTCAAAAAAAGGTTTAAAAAGTGAGCTTGGGGCCCTCCCCGGTGGTGCAACGGGTTAGGACGCAGCACTGCAAGCAAGCAGCAGCCACTTCAGTGCGAGTTCAATCCTCCCCCCGGAGGTGACCCACATGGCGTGGCAGACCTCTGCTGACCCACCCGCTGCTCACCTCAGCAGTGTACTCCGTCATTTTGCCTGTTCTCCCCACTCTGTCTCTGGTGAATCCTCTCACCCCCTGCAACTCTGGCTTGTACCCCAGCTCTGTATGAATGAATAAATAAATCTTTAAAAAAAAAAAAGTGAGCTCCCTAAATTTTCAAAGGTGGCCTAAATTTTCAAAGGTGGATGATGCCAAGTGCCTTCAAGTGCAAAGATGGGGTTACTCAAAGAATTACTTTAATTCCAAGTTGCTGAAACCAAGTAGGTGGTAAAAGTATCTCACAAATAGCTGTCTTTTTAAATATATTCAAAAGGGCAATCAAGGATGTTTGCATAGACACAAGCAGGCAGAAAGAACTACCCGTGAAAAGGACAGGTTTTTTCGAAGAGAGGGCTGCATGGTCACAGGTGCAGTCTTGGGAGGAGAACTGCCTGTGCTGCTTTGCAAAGCGAGAGGTTGGTGAAGAGAAACACCTGCCTAGTCACAGGATGCAGGAGAGCTGCTGTCACATCTCAGAAGAATTTACAGCAAGTTCAGAGGGAAATACCATGGGGTCTGGTCAAAATTTTTCATCTATAGGAAAACCTAAAACTGCTTCTTCAAGAAGCTGCAAAGTATACTAAAAGGTCACAGGAAGTGAAAATAATACCAACCAAAGCTTTGAAAATTAGAATACATGAATGAATCAGATTTTTAACTATGAAAGCCAATGAACACCCCTGCTAAGTGCAACATCTGTTCTTGTGGGTATTCTGCATTGATTTCCTTTTTTTACTTGAGCCTGGGTCACATTTTTCTGTTTCTTTGTGTTTAGTATCCTGGACATTATGAATGTCCTATTGGATTACAGACTCTGGCTTCTGTTATATTCCTTCAAAGATGAGTTCTACTTTACCAGGTAATGTGCGTGACAGATCTTGAACTACAAACTGTCTCCCTGGTAGTAGACAGCAGCTGAAATCTTTGTTCTGTTATTTTTGCTTAGCTGGATGATGTTGACTTTGCCTTGTATATATAAGGGATCAACCAGATATTTGGGTAGAGTTTAATATGCAGAATTTGGAGTTAACCCTTGTTGACTCTCTCCTTTCTGATATTTCTCCCTTACTTCCCTGTTGCTGTGATTACCTAACCTCTGCTTTTGCTTTAATCCAGTAAGGCTGCATATTTCTGTTTCTAGTGTAATCATATAATTCTGCCAAATAAGCATAACTACCTTACTTGAAACTGACAACAGCCTTCCCTCAGAAGAGACCTATAAAAGAGGAAACTTAACCCATTCCATTCCCTGCCTTTATGGATACTTCTTTAGTATTTGTCTAATTTTAGTTATGTACCAGTGACTTCAAGTAGAGTTGTCAATTTTGGTGATTTTCAAGTTTTCTGGGGGTAGGATGATTCCACAAGACCTAGTTGCATTATTAGAATGAGATCTTTCCCCCCAGAACACATGTACTTCTAATGCAATAACAGTGGATCTAGCTTATAGATTTGCATCGTGGCCTCTGTTACAGAGTAAAGAAATGTGTTGTGAATTAAACTCCTACCATCCTTCCTATAAAGCATCTGTGCATATGTCCCAAATGTTTAAGGCAAGAAAAACAATGGAGCTCTTGCTTAACTCCAAGTATACCATTAAATGACGAAACCAGAAAAAAGCACCCTTGAAATCACTGTACTTCTAGTAAGTCTTAGTACAGAATTGCTATAAATAATCACTTTTGTCACAGCCCTAATTGCCTAGAATGAAAGAACCCATCAGCAGTGATGGTCAAAGAAAATGTAGCATTCCCCAGGATTACTTAAAAAAAAATTATTTATGCATACTACAAAACTGGGGTACAGGCCAGAGGTGCAGGAGCAGTGAGAGGATTCACCAGAGACAGAGTGGGGAGCAGAACAGGCCAACTGACGAAGCACACTGCTGAGGGGAGCAGTGGGCCAATCAGGAGAAGTCTGCTGCACCATGTGGGTCACTTCCAGGGTGGGAATCGAACTCATGCTGAAATGGCTTTGGCAGAATAATTCTGTGCTTTAGCCTGCTGCGCCACCAGGGATTACTTTTAAAACTTTAAAGTTTCTTCCCTATAATTAGTCCATAAACCCACTGCAAGCAAGGAATTAGTCCGGGATCTGTCCTGTTCTCCCATACTATAATTCTGCCTACTGTAACTTTTTTGTTTCTTTCATGCCTTCCCTGGGCCATTGTAACTAGATTTCCTCAATGGAAATAATTAGGGGAGCAAGAAAGAGAAAAAACACACCCTATGATTGGCATGTGTGTGTGTATTGGGGAATAGATGACACTTGAAAAAGTTATTATTGGGTCTTCAACATTAGGGGCAAAGCTGTACCTGCCTTGCTGATGCCAGTGCACTTATAATCAGAAATGATTAAAGTCCTGTTTGTCCACAGATCACAACTTACATGTATCTAGGTATGTTCATGAAGCAGTCAGTGATCTTTCCTTCACAGGTATTAAGGAAATACATATTTTCATTTGTTTCCTTTTCCTTGGCTTCAGTCTTCCACATGACAATTTTCTGCATTTGCTGTGGGGGGTAGACCTTAATTACTGTGAAGTATTGAAAGCATATCAATTTTCTTTGAAACCTAGTAATTCAAAAACAGACCAGCTGGCCTTGGGATCTGTTTGGAAGAGTGAGGGATTATTCCAGGGAAATGTGTTATTAAAGCCAGGATACAGTGGATGTCTATCTGATCAGCAGTTGTGTATAAGCCAAAGTAGATTTTAAAAGGACTTATCTTGCTTATTTAAAAGGTTGGTTTGTTTTGTTTTGTGATAGACAAATCCCCTTGCTGATTCCAAATAAGGTGAGCTGCTTCTTCTGATTCATTGATGTTTATTTGTGTGTTTCATCTGAAAGATGTCTTAGATCTGAGGATAGGCTGGTCAAAAGCAGTTGCATACAGTAGAAATTTTTGTACATAATCTTTGTCAATAAATGATAGCAATTTGGTGATGGAGATTTGTCTACACCCTTCAATAAAAAGGCAGAAATTAAATTACCAAGAGTGTGATGTATCAGTGGCCCAACTGACGATTTAGAGGGATTGAAAATCATGACAAATTGCTTTCAGAGGGTGTAATTTTCCCCCACTACTTTGCTTCAAGTCAGCTATTTTAAGCTCCCATACTTAACTTTTTCTGCATATATGAGACATGATCATATACTTAATATATGTTGGATATAAGAAGAAATTTGAAAATTACTAGATAAAAAAGATAATTTGTAAACTAACCTTTAGGTTTTAACTTCTGTAAATCCAAGGACTTAAAAGAACATTTGCTTACAAAATTTAAAGGTGAAAAGCTTATTCTCATTTTCATGGAGCCACAGGAAATCATGGAAGCATAAAATTCTGTAGAATGTCAATGTCAATTAAGGACAGTGCATTAAATAGTCAGACTGCTGGTGTTTTCCAAATTCACCTTTTAGAGACACTTTGACAGAAAGTGAAAAATCAAGGTCACTTGACTTTTCTATTTCATTCAATGGTGAAGCCTGTTTTTTTCAGTAAACAATTTAAAGTGTGAAATAATAGACATATTGATATAAAAGCAATAAATAAAGCAGAGGCTCTTTTGAATATAATATTTTGTAATTACATATAAAGAATGATTCTTTATAAAGGATGATTGATTACTAATAAAAACTTGATTATTTTAAATGAATTTCATACATTTGTTTAATATAACACATCATTCTCACTATAAATTGATTTCCCATAACCCATCAATAAACTATACCCTCAAAAAAGATTAACCCATGGTATAAGTTTGTGCATAATGGGTGAAGTTATTTATCACTACCAATACATTGTCTAGAATCCACTTACTGGGTTCCAATTATTTCCAACAACTTTAGAGCCATATAAACATATGTGTACGGCCTCTAGGTAAGCTGGCCATTCACTAGATGGAGGATATACAAGACTAACTTTTGGACTGGTATTTTCTGCTATTTTGTACCATAGGAGTGTTGCTATTGACTCAACGTCGTGTTACTCACTCGAGCGTACACTCATAGTGGACTGACTCACATAGGAGTATTGCTTATCTCCATAGAGAAGGGAATTCACTATTTCCTGCAGTGTGTTCTGAGGGCTTTGAGCTTCAGCAATGTCTGCAGTATTTTGTTAACAGGAAGATTTCCATGTCCACCCCAAAAATATAGAACCAGAATTTCTAAGACCTGAAAGCTAGAAACCACATGTTGAAGGAACACATCAAGGAATCATGCTCGCCAACATTTGAGAACTCTTAGGTAGAAAATCAAAGAACTAAAATCACAGAGAATTACAGATCAGAGCAATTACACTGTTTAAAATGGTGAATTTTCTTTAACCCTTTGCTGCCTACATCTTTCCTGATGACCTTGTGATCTCTTTTACAAGTGAGGTTGACCTTAACAACTAGATATCAAAGATTGTGATCAAAGAGGTAGACGAGAGAAAGAACAGGGGAAAATAAGACAAAAAGGAATAGGCTTTTTTTTTTTTTTTAGGAATAGGCTATTTTTAACAGATGTATATCTAGCTGAAAAAATCTGAAGTTAGAAATAAAAATGAAGGTAAACAGAACCCTTACATTTTAAGACTGGCCCATCCCTACTGAAAGAAGTGTGAAGATTCCTCAAAAGACTAAAAATGGATCTACCATAGACCCAGCAATTCCACTCCTAAGTATCTATCCAACATTCAGAAGGAAACCTAGCAACATTGTTTGCAATAACCAAGCTATGGAAACAACCTAAGTGCCCCAGAACTGATAAGTAGGTCACAAATATGCGATATATATATACAGTGGAATACTATTCGGCAATCAAAAGAGATAAACTCAGGCCATTTGTGGCAACATAGATGGAACTGGAAGGGATCATTATTCTAAGTGAAGTGAGCCAGAAGGAGGATGATAAATACTGGATGTTTCCCTTGCATGTGGAATCTAGAGAAACCAAAGGATCAGACAAAGACAAGCTGTGAAGTTTCACCCTTGAAGGCAGACCTTAGACCTGAGACTTTCAGACAGGGAGAGGGAGAGGAAGGGAAAGGAAGAAAGTAGAGAACAAGGGAGAGGAGAGTATGGTGACCTGTGGCACTTGGGTGGTGGGGAAAAACATTGACCACATCTGAGGAGAGAAATCCTATATTATGAAACAATAAACAAGGATGTTTAATTTTTTTTAAATAAATCAAACTTACATTTTACACCAGCTTATGATATACAAAAAAATGTTTCAATTAGGTCGTGTGTGTGTGTGTGTGTGTGTGTGTTGGTAGTTATCCTATGCAACAAAAGGAGACAATATAGTCTTCCAGATTAAAAACACTAAATCTTAGAAAAGTTAAGTGAGGTTGCTCAAGGTCTAAGTGTACCTGAGAGGAGTGGGATTAAAACTCAGAACTCCTGACCCATCTCTCAGTGCTCTTTTGTTAAAGTGCTTAAACCATTATTTTAGATGTATTTATGAATTTGTCTGCCAGTGTGCCACCTTCAGAGAATTTGTAATGGTTACAAAAATGTATTTTTTTAAATTTATTGAGGTTACATTGACTTACAACACTGTATATGACTGAGAGGTACAGGATCACACCCTTCCTGTGTATGTTCCCACACCACACCTACCACCAAGGCCCCCCCAAGGACCCCCTCCACAGCCCAGAGGGCTGCCACATCCTCTGACAGCCTCAGCCCTACAGTCAGGTTTCTAGGGCTCATTATTGGTTTGGCTCTATCTGATCCTTTGTTTTGTTTCTCTATGCTCCACATATGAGTGACACCATCTGGCATTTGTTTTTCTTCTCTGACTAACTTCACTTAGAGAATAGGGATCTCCTGTGTGAATACCCAGTTCTTAACACCTCCTAGCTCATGAAAGGTACTCACTTTATGTTCACTGAATTAGAATGGGATGAACTGAAATTGATGAGCTGAAGCTTATAAGAGGGAAAAGAACACTGGTTTTACATCCTAGAAAATTAACACACATCAAAATGCTTATTAGCCCAAATTTACATTACTAGGGGAAAGGCCCATTATAAGTATTCACAGGACTGTTGATTGCATTCAGTATACACAGCCACTGTAGTCTCTCATGTTACTGATTATTAGTAATGGATACTTTCTGGTTTTCTCCCCTTATTCTTCGTTAATCCCCTCCTTCCCTGCAATTAAGCAGTCCTCAAGTCCAATTTGTAACTTTATCAGAAAATCTTTTTTCTACTTACATACTATAGTTCATCTCCTTGTTAGTGAGGAAAGCAATTTATTATTTTTCAACCACACAGGATAATGTATTGCATCTAAGTGAGACTCATTATTCTTCCTTGTAAATAGCCCCCAAAGCCACTTTACCTTCGTCACTAACTGTAACATCATTTTAGGGTGGCTGAGATTGAGACCTTCCTGTATACATACCCACAGTAACATCAGAGTTTCTCTAATGTGGTGACCTCAAGAGAATGACAAGCACCTTCATTTCTAAGGGAAAGATGCAGCTTCTGAAAGACCACATCACAGGTCTGGATATTCAAATAGATAAGTCACAGCACAGTATGAGTTATTGAAAAAGACCGAAAAGTGTGGGAAGTTTTCTGCCCTCAAGGAGATAATGCTATTTAAGGAATCAAGATTCGCAAGGCAATTAGCAAGCAGTGTGAAACTGCACTAAATTATTTGGTACAGAATCCAGTGCTCCAGGAAGCAAGAACAAGGAAAATTGCTAAACACTAGGGATATCAAGGAAGGGAGAGGTTTTAGTGCACCTACCCCTAACCTTCTTTCCAGCTCTAAGTTGAGCATATGCCAGACTACACAGATTAATTACAGATTATTTGCTGCAATAATTGATCACAGAATCCCCCTTTCTGGACCTTCTTTTGATTAACCCAGTCTCACTTGAATTTCTTTTCGCTCTCCATTTATAGCACTATATTTTCTAATAGCTGAGCTTGCATTGTTCAGTGTTCCTTTTGTATATTTTTGCCCTTAAGGGCTAGAATTTATTTTTCTGTTGGTTCAGGGAAGGACAACACATTTTTCTATCTTATGTTCTGTTGCATTAGTATAGTGCCCTCCACAAAATACTCACTCAAATGAAGTTGTTAATTGATAGACTAAAAAGACTGGGCTTTATAGATCATGTTGGCATCTGTAAAGTACCTGGCATATATTGGGTACACAATAAATATTTTGATGAAAATCCATCTAACCGTGAAATGAATGAACTTCCTGGTCAATTTTCATCACTTTAATATCAATTTAATCTGTCAGCTAATATATTACTTTATATATGCAGGTAATGAGAAAATAGCAAGTTTAGTTAATGTAAGTGGCTGTGAGTTGGCAGTGGATTGTGGTCATCAGGATATATTACTGCAGAAATACATTGCATCTATACGTAAACGTATCGCCATAGGCCCAGAGTTTCAAGTTTGTTACAATAGCTATATCTTTGTAAAACAATTCCTCATTTTTAGTGTAAGTAGGGTTATAGAGAGTATTTGTCCTAAAAATTAAACACTACCCAACCATTTTTCTGTGCCTCTTGTATTGATTAATTGTCATATTGATTCATTGCTTGCTACATTTAAACAAAAGGCAAAAACTAGAACTGACTTTAGAAAATGCCATGCAGGGAGGAATCTACTCCAACCAGCAAAGGCTCACTGCCTGTTAACATTTCTTCTCCTGTTAGTGTCTAAAATGTGTAGAGTTTTCATACTCAGTCTTAAAATGAAACCGTGTCTCTTCCACATAATAATTGCATGAGCTTGATTTAGTTTCCTTAAGTTTCTGTTTCCTCATAACAAGTATTAAATTAATAATGCGTATTCCATGACCCACCATTTCCACTCCCAGGCATATATCCAACAGAAAAGCATAAATGCATTTTTCATCAGAACATGTACTAGAAACTTCACTGTAGCACTGTCTGCAGTTGTCCTCAGCTGGAAACTCCCTAAGTACCCATGGAACAGTAGAATGATAAATACATCAAGACGTAGTCACACAATAGAAAGTTGGAAGCAGTGAGAACAAACTACAACTGCTCTCACTCTCATGGGTAAAACTCAGAAGCCTGCAGAACAGTGAAGGGAGACAGAGAGTATATGTAGCGTTGTCTTCTTAAAGGAAAATACTGAAACTGGCAAAACCAATAGGTGCTATTAAAAGTAAAGCGTGATGGGAAACCCACGGTGATTACAATTGAGATGAAAAAAATGTGCAAAATGATGTAAAAATAAACTAGTATATTATTAAATAATAATAATATATATATATATATTTTTTAAAAAAAGTAAAGCAGTTGGGGGCCCTCCCTGGTGGTGTAGCGGGTTAAAGCACAGCACTAAGAAGCTAAAGCCCCTTCAACATGAGTT